>NC_142517.1:187719166-188025750 GCF_057876585.1 Rhinolophus sinicus | reverse complement strand
CTACTTTTGACTTTTAGCCTTAAAAATTAAGTGTTCTCATCAAAGAAAAAAAAAGTAAATATGTGAGGTGATGAACCTGTTAATTAAGTTGATGGGGGAATCCTTTCACAATATATACATACATCAAATTGTACACTTTAAATGTCTCACAATTTTATCAATTATACCTCAATAAAGCTAAATTAAAAAAAAAAAAGAAACAACAGCATGTGCAAAAGATGGGGAAAAAGTTGCAGCTGTGTATGCCTATTTAAAACATGAAATCACCCTATTAATGCACATACAGAAATGTCTATTGAAAATAAAGGCTTAAAAGGGACAAAAGATGTAACCATTCATCATCTGGCTTTGCATTGTCCTTAGTGCGTCGGCTCCTGCCTGCTACAACTTAATTCCCATACTGACCAGCGGCGAAGTGTTTGGAATGCACACGGAAATTAGCATAACTCTATTTGACAACAAGCAGGCAGAAGAGCATCTCAAAATCCTTGAGACGGAGACATGGGACCTGGTGTCGCCCTTCCTCCGGAGCGTCTCGGTCTGCACTAGAGTGGAGGAGGCCTTCCGCCAGGCCCACGTCGTCATCATCCTGGACGACCCCACGGACAGGGAGGTGTACGCGTTAGAAGACTGCCTCCGGAGCCGGGTCCCTCTGTGCAGGCTCTACGGATACCTGATCGAGAAGAATGCTCACGACTCTGTCCGAGTTCTTGTCGGAGGGAAAACTTTCGTCAATCTCAAAGCGGCGTTGCTTATGAGATACGCCCCAAGCATCGCGCGCAATGTTATCGCTGTGGCGCTGGGGGTGGAAGGAGAAGCCAAAGCTGCCCTGGCCAGAAAACTGAAGACAACCCCTTCCTGTGAGTGAACTGTTTGTTTGTTTGTGTGTTTGTTTGTTTGTTTGTTTGTTTGTTTTTAAACAACGTGATTGCAAAGCAGATAGGAAGAACCTTTCGGGATATGGGGAATAGGAAGTGTGAAGCAGATACAAAGAGCTTCTTGTGTGACTTGACTACTGTGCAAACATTGTTTTTTTAAACTGGCTTCCATGACTGATTTTGTCCATCGCCATAAAAATTAAGAAGCACATATTTACTATCATAAGATTTACATTTTCAAGTAATAATTTGAAACCCAGGACTCCATTTTTTTTTCCAGATAACAGTCAGCTGAGGTAATCAGTGCTTTTTAAACAATAATCAGGCTATGTTCAGGTGGCTGCACCCCGCTTCCCACCTGGGGCAATCACTTAACCTTGCTGTGCCTCAGTTTCCTCATCTGTAAAATGAGGATGATAATACTACCGACCTCCTAGAATCGATGCGAGGATCCAGTGAGATAATATTTCTAAAGTGCTTAGAATGCCTGGCACATGGTAAACGTTGGCAAGGATAGTACACTTGTCACTGGGATGATGCTACCTGGTCAGTTTCTCCTCTGACGAATCTTTGAGCTGCTAGACATCAGAATCACGTGAGAATGAGACTAGGTCAGAAAATGGGTTGTTATATTTAAAAAGGGAGTGCTATGTTTAAAAATACTTGTCATACATCACAATTTGTGGCTCTTTGTGCTCTTAGATGGAGCAGGCACAACGGAGTCTATTGAGAACGGGAGGTGCAAGGCCATCTGTCCGGCCTCATAGTTATCGGGAAGACAATGAACTGGGAGCCTAGAACGCTCTGAATGGGGCTATGAAAGACTTCATGAGCACCTAACACATGAAAGCAAGGGCTGTATTACCCATTCCTTACAGGGAAGCCCCAAAACCATAACGCCTGGTATTCTGGCATACAAATCTTCATTCAGCGTCTTAGCACCAGGTCAGTGCATACCTCTCAGCCAAACTGATACTAAAATTTTTCAGTAGGAGAGGAAAAGATTTTCAAATCATTGTATCTCCTGCTGTCCACCTTATATTCATATGTGTAGACACTGATTTATACACAAGATCTATGATACACTGATGAAAGTGTCAAGAAGAGGCAGTGCTACAAAATTTAAAACAAGGTGCAGGATGGCTGGGGCTTGCAACCAGAAAGCTGCTCTCCTGTGGGTCTGCTGGTGCCATAAATTCTAAGCCCTGCAGTACTCAAAGACAATAAGCATATAAGAAGCGGGGATAAAAGAAAAATGAAGAAAAATTGGGAAAAGAAAAGACATTAGAGGGACAGTAGTCAAAGTAGAATTGGAGCAACAAGAAGAGACTCAGCAACAGAGACAGACTTGAACGTAATGACATGAAATAGAAAAACCACCGTGTTTCCCTAAAAATAAGACCTGGCTGGACAATCAGCTGTAATGTGTCTTTTGGAGCAAAAATTAATATAAGACCCAGTCTTATTTTACTATCATATAAGACCCAGTATAATATAACATAATAAATATAACATAACATAACATAACATAACATAACATAACATAACATGACACCAGGTCTTATATTAATTTTGCTCCAAAAGACACATTACAGCTGATTTTCGATTTTCCGGCTAGGTCTTATTTTCGGGGAAACACAGTATCAAGGAGAATCATTCAGGGAGAATTACAGATGCCAAGAGAGTAGCAAACCTTTTCAGGATGTCCTGAGTTTGGTTCACACATAACTCGGTGTCTCAGACCATGTGCTTTAGCTTAACTGGGACTTTCTGTTGCAAGTGACAGAACGTCCCCTCAAAGTGACTGGAGTGCAATAGAGAACTCTCACATAACTGAAAAGCAGAGGAGGTAGTTCTTAGTTCAGATGCAGCTGGATGCTGGGGCTTGAATGCTGATGTCAGGACCAGCTTGTGTTCTCTCTTGGCCTATCGCTCAGCTCTGCTTTCCTCAGCATTTGTTTGATTCACAAGCAGGCTCTCTAAGACGTGGCAAAATGGCCACTGGCATCCCCAAACTTATTTGTTTATAGCTTAGCTACCCCAGTTGAAATTGGGCTTTCTCTCTCGATTCTTTGAAGTAGCAGGATAATCCCTGATTGGCCATGCCTGGACCACATGCCCATCTTTGAATCAATCATTGTGGCCAGGACTCTGGAATCTGGGTCTCATGCCTACTGATAGAGCTGTGGGGTGAGGACAGCCCCACCCAAATCATATTGACAGAACGTGGGGAACAATAGTTATTGAAATAAAAACCAGGATGCTAGTAACGAAAACAAGGTAGGAAGAGATGCTGGAAGGAGAAAACAGCAGATGTCCACTGTCCTTCTCTCTAGCGTAATTTAGGGCATTCGAGCTAGAAAGGGCCTTAAAGCTGATAAGAAAAATGATACCCAGTGAGATTAAAAGGCTTCTTTAAACTTTAAGACAAATGTCTACCATACGCTTGTTTGGGGCTGGAGAATTATTTTCTCCATGTGGGATCCCATGAGCTCCAAACGAGGCAATCACTTTCCCTTGCCTCCTACAACATGAAGCTAATAGAAGGGCCCAAGTACACATCACTAGCTCTCTTGGGAGTTGGGTGATGGAGGGAGTACCAGCTATTCCTACTTCATGAGTCATTTTGATGAGAGAGAGAATCTCAGAGGAGATGGTAGACACTGGTGATTGACAACCCAAGATCCATTCAACCCCGAGCCTGTCTCTTACCACAAAGGTTCAGAGACATTCATTGTTTCAGCTTCTCTTGCAGCTGGGGGTGGCTGACTGGTGTAGTCTACTTGAAGTCCTTTGGAAAAGATATTTAACTCCCTGAAAAGGAAAAAGAGAAAGCCTCTGTCCTGTTCTTTCCCCTACTGCCTGCTTGTGAACACAACTATGTGAGTGTGTGAAACTTGGAGCTGCTGCAGCCGTTTTAGGACCATGAGGGCAATGCCAAGAGAATAACGTCTTTGAGCTGCTGATCAACCACCAGTGTCACTGCCTACCTTGACTTTTTGTTATCTGAGAAAAGTCAATTCCTTCTACTTAAGCCAAGTCGGTAGGATATTCTGTTACTTGAGGAAAAAAGTTCATCTTCACCACAGGAAGTGATGTGGCCTTGTAAGGAAATTGAGTCTTTAAGCAAATAAATAACTTAATAAATAAATCAATAAAATTACTTTTCACTTTGGATACAATATTCCTAGGAAATTTATAATTATAGAATCACATTAAATATCAGTCTTGATTTCTCCCCAACCCCATCGTCTCATTTTTCTTCAAAGTACCTGTCGCTTTGTATGTAGTTGTTTTCTCACTGTCATGCAGGGACTCTGGTCCTGCTCCCCACACGAGAATACAGGACATGGCTAGGCCATAAAGGAACACCCATGGAGCCACAGATAGGGGAGTCATACCACTATATTCTCGCTGGCGGCTGGGTTGGAGACACAGGAAGCAGGCGCCACACGATGCACAATCCGCCAACCACTTCTCTGCCAAGCAACCAACCCCCCTTGCTAGCTGCACTCTGCGCTTGCTAGCTCAGCCACGACAGTTATATCAGTGACCAATGGCTAACTGGTTACAGCTGATGGCCAACTAGTTACAGCTCATGGTCATCTACTACCTGAGCCAGCACCTTTCCAGGTGAGGCCAAGAGCCTGGAAACTACTCTCTGGGACTCTGTCCCCACACTCACCCACTCTTCCTTCCCCCCCCCCCCCCCAGAATGTTGCAAGGATTTGGCTTTCTTCTAAGCCTGCCACCTGAAAGTGCCTCACACACAGAAGCTAATTCAATAACGATGTGTTGCTTAAGATGTTCTTCAGGATCCCCTTGTTACAGCACCTTCATCCTGCAGGAAACAGAACCCACCCAGGAAGTTAAGTCATTTGCCCAAATTTCTACTCCAGTCTAGAATCAAGGACTTTTTGTCAGAATCAAAGCAGAGAAAAAGTTATCTTAAGGCAAGCAGAGTAACGAATTTAGGACCAATGCCAGTGGTCTAATTTTCAGTAGCAGTTTCTTCAGGGAGCATTTCAGTATTTCTTGATTTCAGTATATGCCCACACATTTGTAGGGCATTCATGGGGATTGCCAAACCCTGATGATTAAGAACATGATCCACATCATTTGTGCAATTTTAGGCGGGATAAACTTAGATCTGTTTTCTATTATTAGGATCTATCCTAAAGGACCAATCCGAAAACAAACACACAAACAAAAAGTAGGTTGCAGGCAATTTTTTATAATGACGTTCATTATTCTGTTAATTTTGTTTATTTTCTTCACAGGCATCAAAGATGTGATCATTTGGGGTAATATTAGTGGAAATAGCTACGTTGATCTGAGAAAAGCCAAGGTTTACAGATATGAGAGTGCTATTTGGGGACCTCCTCACTTTTCACGCCCTGTTTTAAGCTTGATTTTTGATAGGTACTGTCTATTTTTAAGTGACGTGTACTAACAATGTTGAATAAATGTTTAATAGTTGTTACCATCTTTTAAATCATCTTAGAAATCTGTGTACAAAAATAACTTAGCATTGTTCACACTCATCTTTGTTTATGCTCTTTATGGAAGAAACGGAAAGAGTTCCACAGAATTTCAACTAGTCAGTCTCTACCCCCAACTTACTTGGTTTTGAAATTATGAATTTTTATAATTCAGATTATCCTTAAAGTGGATCATTCCATTAAAGTTATCTCTAAAGCAAGCGTATGTAAAGTGAATCTTATTTAACGTAAAGGCACAGGTATGAGTATGTATTCAGGTTGAAATTGGTTAAAACTTTTCCGAGAACAAAGAATTAAGATGGGAGCAGGTCCAGGCCATGCTGGGTGTTCTGTCCCAGGAGAGGCAGAATCAAGAAGTGGTGAGGAGCGCAGTCTCTAGAACCAAGCCACCTGGGTTGGAATTCTCACATAGCTACTTATTAGCTGTGTGACTGTAGAGAAGTTACTTAACCTCTCTGTGCCTCAGTGTTTTCATCTGCAAAGTGGAAATGGTACGGTAGTATGTGTAGTATGTGCCTTATAGGGTCATTGGGAAGAGTAAATGGATTAATACTATAGTAAAGCACTTAGAATCGTGCCCGCCACAGTCAATGCTGTCAGGATAGGGCAGAGAAGAGAAAGGCAAAGCAGTGAGTGCCTTTGAAGAATCTTTCAAAACTTTGTAACTCTTTCCACTCCCTCTCCCTTTCCTTCCCTTCCTCAGACCTCAAGAACTTCGTCCATCCATAGAAATCATGTGTTTCTGGGTTCACCCTATTGGAGCATGATTCTCTACGTTTGCTGCCTGCTGGATAGCGGCAGTGGCCAGTGGAGCTGTATCGTGGTGGCCTAGCTGGGGCAGGCATTTAGCACTTGCTCTAGTCCAGCAGGACTATTCCCTGACTTTAAACTTTCAGGTTATAAAACATAATTACTCCCCTAGTTGTCAAGGTGAATAATGCAATGTTTTATGATACTATTTTATTTAAAATGAAGGATTCCACTGGTTCCAAGATAGCATCTACATAGAATAAATTCTTTGTAATAAAAGTAATTGTTCTTGCATCCTTTGACCACTTTTAGGTGTTCCGTATTTATACTAGCATGTTTTTAGTTTGAAACTTTGGGATTCCTTTCTGTTCTATTTCGTTACTTTTCAATCCACTTGTTACGGGATTAAAGAAGCTTGAAGAAAAGACAGAGGAAGTCACATTCCTCTTTTGTGGAGACGTTCACAAAATACTTGGACTTAGACCCACTGACCCAGGGAACAGTCTTTTTCATTTCCATTCCTCCCTCCATTGTAAAATCGTTTCTTTCTCTCCTTACAGTGAGTGGGTAAACGAAGACTTTGTGGCAACTCTTAAACAGTTGAGCACCACGGGAAAACAATTTGGAGGCATCTTAGCTGCACACAGTATAGCCACTACGTTGAAATACTGGTACCATGGTTCACCGCCTGAGGAGATCGTGTCCTTAGGAGTATTGAGTGAAGGTAAACCTGGGTCTTTCTCGTCTCGTGATATTGAACACCCTCCATGCATGATTTGTGTTCCTACTTCTGACTCCCCACCTGTCTGTCTCTTAACATGGCCGTAAGCTGCCTGTATTTTCACAATTTCCTCATGGTGTTCCTTGTATTCCTTTTGGTATTAGTGGGACCATCCTCCCCATTCTTCTTATGGCTGTGGTGCAGCTCAAGGAAATCTCCCCAAATCAATTAATCTCTGTCTCTGTGCGCACATAGCCTTGTGTTCTTCCGTCAGAGAGCGTATTACCGCCTCCTTGTGGATGGGAGGATTACTTGTGTGTGTGCCCTCCATTAGCGTGTGTGTGTGTGTGTGTGTGTGTGTGTGTGTGTGTACCCTGAGGGCAGGGCTTTGCCGGGGGTCTTCTTGCTGCTCCTTTGTGGGCAGGCACTCAGTGAATCTCATTCCATTGAAATTAAGATGTATGAACATCTCCTTTGTGGGAATTCAAATCAGTATATTACCTTTGCAGTGAAATCGGCCTTTTAAACCTTATCTTTCCTTGTAGGAAATTTAATTACTCTCTGTAGGAATTCGTCAATAAACAATGTGATATTGGGAATGAGGAGCAAGTGATCATTATACCACAGTTAAACTGTACCGTATACGAAGGTAAACCTTCGTGTGTTGTTCACCAATAAAGCTGGCTCTTTAGAGAGAAAACAAACAGAAAGTGAACAGAGGACGGGGGACACCCCCTGAAGAAAGTGTTTTAGATCCTACTTTCTTGACTATCTGCAATTTTTTGCCCTCGCGGCAACATTTTTGATGACTAGAATGGCAAGCATAATTTTCTTATTTGATTGAGGCACAAAAGTGGGGGCGCAGTTTTATCTGAATGTTGCTCTGTTGGTAATAAGGACTGGCAATCATTTTGATTCGGAGCACATCCAACCCGGGACCTGGGAGCTGTGAGGAAATCACCAACTTTCCTGCTCCGTCTCTTTCCCTTCCCAGCCCTCATCCCTTAGCTATGTGACCGCCATAGGAGGCTAGAGAGTGGAAGGCCAGAACAGACAAAGGCCTTGGGGTCATGGGCCCAAGGGGGATAGGAAAATCCATGGGAAGCAGCCAAAAGGAACTCAGACAAGATGGAAGACAAAGACGGCATCAGCCCTCCCGGCTGTGGCAGGAAGTCTGAGCCCAGGACAAATAGGGTAAAGAAGAAGCAACATTTCTCTCTTCAGAGAGAAACACAGAAGGGGGGATTGTCAGAACTTGGAGAGATGCTCAATCGATACTTCTAGAGTCAGTGTTTCATGCCTCCCTGCGGAGGGCTTCCCAGAAACTTAGTTCCACCATTATCACTAAAAATCATGTACTACGAGTATATCTGTTCTTTTCTACAATGCTCAATGGGTAGGACTTGCTGTTCTGAGTGCTTCTGTTTTGTTTTGCTCTGTGTTTGTTCATTGCAGGCCAGTTTGGTATACCTGAAGGAATTGTCTTTTCTATGCCTGTGAAATTTGAGAATGGAACTTGGGTGGTTCTTACAGATCTCGAGGATATTGAAATAAGTGAAGAAATAATGACCAGAATGACAAGTGATCTGGTTCAGGTAATGTCAGACTAGATACAAGGCAACTGACTTTGATAATGACTTTACACTGATTCCCCTGAGCCAAGGCATACACTGGTTTTCTTTGGGTTCAATTAGAATCTGCTTCCTAAACACAATAAGGAGCCAGCACAAGTTGGAAGAAAGCAGACGAGTACTACTCATTGAGTTATATAATTTTTGGTATGTTAAAAATATTTGTTGGTTATTTTAAATTCAAGAATCAAAAGTGCTTTTCTATTAAAGAATGATTAAGTTAGTAGCTGTGGCCATTTAATTCTCTGATTATATAATTTTTCAACAGGAGAAACTTGTTGCGCTGGGAGACTTGATAAATTTTCAGCCATATCAATCAGGTAATCTTTTAGATGTGCTGTTTTATTGGGCTGCTGTTAAAAGAGTATTAAAATATTTGTTAAAACTGAGTCATATTTTAATATAGATAACTATAATCCATATTTTATCACCTTTAAACTAAATTATTGACAAAACACACTGACAAGTTCATTGTGTGCTTGGAAATAAAACACCTCCTAGGAATGGTAAAGAAATCACATGGGGGAAACACTATGACCTTATACATTTTGTGAATACATATGTATTAGTTCTTTAGGGCTGCCATAACAGGTGATGTCAAACTGGATGACTTAAAACAACAGAAATGTATTCTCTCATAGTCCTGCAGACTAGAACACCTAAACTGAAGTGTGGGCAGGGCCGTGGTCCCTGGGAAGGCTCTAGGGGATAATCTGTCCTTGTCTCTTCTAGCATCTGAGGCATTCCTGGCTGGTAGCTGCATCATTCCAATCTCTGCCTCTGTCTTCACATGTCTGTCTTCCACGTGTGTGTGTATCTATGTTTCCAAATCTCTCCTTGTTATTGCATTCTGGGTCCACCCTAATCCAGTATGACCCCATCTTCACTTGATTATATCTGTTAAAACTCTATTTCCAAATAAGATCCCATCCACAAGTCCCAGGGATTAGGACTTCACCATAATCTCCTGGGGAACAGTTCAACCCCACAACACAACATTTATTTAGGTAGCTTAAAAAAATAAATAAATTTTAATAAGCTTACTTTTCTTGTTGGCATTTTCTCTAATCATCAACTCATAAGGAAATGCTATCATCTTTCCTTTGCTTAAGGAAAATCTTACCTTAAATATGGAAATAGAAGCATAGAAATAAATACATTCATTTAGGCAAAGAGCTTTAGTCAAGTGCTTTTGGAGAGGACAGCATTCCTTACTTTTACTAATATTTATGGATTACCAACTATAAGCCAGTGCTAGGAGCTGGAAATATGGGGTGAATAAGACCTGTTCTTGCCCTTTTGGGAGTCCATCAAGGGATCATAAATCATACAAGTGACTGCAGTTGTGGTGACTCTTAGGGATGAGAAGTACAAGGTGCTGTGCTGTGTGAACTTATGCCTGAGGATTAAAGAACAGAACCTGATGCAGGGAAACCTCTCTCAATTGGTTTGAAAAACTGACAATAGCTTGTGTGGCCGCGGCCTAAAGAGGTGAAGCTGAGAGACAAAGCCATGAAGAGTATATGTGCAAGTTATGGAAGGCTTCTGGATGGAGAGTGACTGATCAGGTTTGCAATTAGTTTGGGAAGCAGATTGGAACAAGGCTAGACTGCTTGCAGAAAAACAGGTACCAGGAGGGTAGTCCAGTGACACAAGAAAGAGATGATTGCAGGCAAGGCTTGAGGCAGTAGAAGTTTGAGATATTTAGGAGGTGGAATTCTCAAGACTTGATGATGGAATGGCTCTGGGGATTGACAGAGGACTTAGGCTTCTTCTGGTTGGGCAATGGAGTGGATGTACTGATAAGGGGAAAATAGTGATAGAACATTATTTCAGAAAGAGATGGAAAGAGACTGTGTGTGTTGGGTGGTAGAGGCAGGGCACGGCGCCAGAGGAGAATGAGTTTAGTTTCTTGCATTTTGATTCTGAAGTACCTATGGGATATCTAAAATGGAAACATCAGCTAGAGAACTGCATACTTTCTGGAGCTCAGAAAGATCTGGACTGCAGCTGTCAAACTGGGAATCGTTGCCTCATAAACAGATACGAAGCCATGAGCATGCTGGATATTGTCTAGAGAGAATGCGAGGAGAAGGCCTGGAGGAGCTTTGCCTTCAGCGGTTCAGTAGAACCCGCACGGCTGACAGAGGACTGTGAGGAAGGCACGATCAGAGAGACAGCGCAAGCCCCTGAAACCTGATGTCATGGAAGACCTAACGATAGAGAATATTCCAGGAATGAAGGCTGGTCCACAGGGTCAGGTGCTGCCGAGGAAACAAATAAAATGAAAAGTCCCTGACGGTGTATGATATAGAGGTCATTTGTGACTCTGATGAGAACAATTCTGTGGAATGGGGAGGGCAGAAATGGGAGCAGAGTGGGAGGGGAGGCCCCTGGCCTCAGCAGCCACGGCCTGGCTGCAGAGCTGGTGTGTTTAATGCTGTGGGCTGGAGGGATGTTCTGTGTGCCGTGAGAGCACCGGGAACCCCCAGCAGGAATTCTGATATGGGCTTTCTGGAGGAAGTTGCATCAACACCTAGTGCTGCGAGGAAAGAAGGCATTCGCTAAGCTATATGAGAGGGTTGTTCCATCTAAAAGGGAGCAACACATACGAAGGCAAAGAAGTACCAAAGAACTTTTAGAGAACTGCAAATTCGTTTTATCGGGAAGCTAAAGTTTGAGGTGAGGAAGGTCTGGAGGCAGAGAGGTTACTTCCCTTGTTAAAACGAATGCAGGCTTTAAGGCAAGGGAGGGACAGAAGCAGATTCTAATTTTACAATGGCCGCTCTGTTTATACGGGAAGAATGAATTGGAGGGGAAAGACCAGAAATAGTAATAAGACCAGTTCTTTTGCAGGTAGAGAAATGATGAGGGCCTTAATCAAGAAGCGGCCATGTAGATGTAGAGAAGGGGCTAGATTGTGACAGAACTTGACCAATCTGAGCTAGAGGATAAATGAGAGCTTCAGGGAGTCAAGAACGCCCCGATGTTTTTGGCATCTGGACATACTCGTATGTTGGTGTCATTGTGTCATTCCCTGAGACAGCTTCCCCAGCAGTCAGCCACAGATGGGTTGGGTGTGGGGGGGCTCTTAATCTCCTGGGCCCCAGGGGCTGAGTCTGGGGCAGCTGGAATCCCCCGGCTGGTTGCCTCAATTGTCCTTGTCATTTGCTGTGTGTACTAAGTCATGAAAATGATTAGGAAACTGTGGTTTAAGGGATATAGGAGAGGGAGCAGATTTTCGAGAGGATTCTAAGTGAAAATGTCTGGTGTGCTATGGACACATGTCTCTGGAGGCCAAGTGAGCAACTGGTAGTGATTAGAAAAAGCTGATAACCATGGTGACCTTCTGGGGAAGGACGTGAGTGGATGAGGAAGGAAGACTTCTTCACTGCATGGTCTCTCAGCCTTTTGAATTGTGTTCCACATGCATGTTTCACACATCCAAAAATATAAATCGGTGGACAGATAGATGTCGATGGATGGCTGGATATTAACGTTTAACTCCCATTGGGGAGGGACAGGGTGAAGATGGAGGGCAATGAGGAGAAAGATCCTAAAGACGGCCGTAGAAAACAAGCTCTAGAACATGGGATCCATTTCAAACAGAAAGTGTCTTGCTACTGAGGTCCAAGAGAAGGGAAGAGGTGATGGGTGTGGATGCAGAGGAGAATGTAGGGTGGGGAAACTCAGAACAAAATTGGCAGCAAGGCCAGGTCCCCAAGACTAGGGTCATAAAGAAAGGTGAAGTTTTGAAATAACTATTAAAAGGAAAGGAAAGAAGGACAATGGACATGACCTTTTTTTTTGGTTTTTTGGGGTTTTTTTTCAGAACTGAGGGCTCAGTGAAAGTTAGAAACTAAACTTATAGTGACTCCAGTGTACTTTTGTGTGATTCCCTGCCTGGAACCAGGAGTGGAAACTTAGGTGCATGATTTATTGGAATGTACTGCCACCCCTGTTAGTAGAATAAATGCAGTTAGAATAAAAATAACATTACACTGTATTCCTACAAGATTCTGGGTATTTCCATTATGACTTTATTTGGAATATCCAATTACTTCCCCAAAGTATTTATTTTTCTTACATTTTTTTCTCCTATTTCTCTTGTTTTACTGGCATCCTAAATGGGTGCTAAAGTGATTTGGTCATTGGCATTGAATATGGAAATGGAAAATGAGTACTGTTTTGTTATTTGACATAGCATTTGGGAAGGAAGGAGGTGAGGCAAAGAAGTTGAGGATAATTGCAAGAACGCTGATGAAGCGATGCACTGACTATAGGGGTCTAGATTGGCTAAAGAAGGAAGCGACACATAGAAATAAAATAAAAGGCTCCAGGCAGGGGTAATAATTGGAAATATTTAACAACCACTATGGTATAGATCTCAACCAATTAAAACAGTTGCTACCTCTCAGAATGGATTAACTCATTAAAAGAACCTGTCAGGGGACAGGACTGCCCTCAGTCCACACTAGAGAAAGTTTAGGGAGGTCAAAGTACGGGAAGTGGAAGGAAGGGCAGAGAGACCACAAGGGAAAGAAGTTGTGGGCCAAGGGCAGGCTTTGGGCATTCAGACTCAGTTCTGGTTGGAGGGCAAGTCACCAGGAGTGGGCCAAACCAAAGCCCAGAGGCAGAGCATAGGCGGAGGGTGCAGGCATAGAATTCTGATGAGCAGCTGGTTTTAAGGCAAACTCTTGTTCTCAGAATTTAGAGGCCCTGCATGTGGTTTCCCGCATTTGGCATACTAGAGCTCCAAATTCCTTTCATGATAATGGGCTATAAAGCAGTCATTCTACATTTGACTCCATTGACTGATCGTCCTAAATTTCCCACAACACTTGCATTACAGAGGGTTTTCTAAAAGAAAATTACCCGATTTTATGCTGTGTTTTTATTAACAAGGGTCAAAGCATATATAGAGTTGATTGATCTTCACTCTTTCACCACTGGACCTTGTCCAAAACACCGGTGCTTCCAGAGATTCCATGATCAGAGCATTGAAAATAATCAGAATTTGCAGAGTACAGACATCTCTGCTTATTAGCATATCAATGAGATGATTTATGGATGAGGATTGTTTAATCTTTTCAATGAAGTTTAATACTTCATTTTCTGACTTTTAGAAAATGGCTCAGCCGAAACGGATGAAAAGACCACCTTACCCACCACAAATGACAACCAGGAAAATCAAAGAGTCTCAGATGGTAGGTATATCGATTGAAGAAAAGAAATGCCCTTTACATCCTAGGCTTAACAATAAATGTCAAAAAGTTTTCACTAAATTTCAAAGGAATTTGATCACCTATTAGCCATAAAACGGAAGTTGAGTCCTTCATCACCCTCATCCTATACTCAAAAAGAAGATCATATTTAAAACCTAATAAACTCTTTGAAGGCAATTACCAGATATTCATTAAGCACCTTCTGCATGCTGGGCACTGTAAGAGACACTGGGGGACACAAGTAGGGAGTTATGGCCACACAAACATGTCTAGGGGAAAGGAGCCATGAAAATATGAAAAGGTAGTGCCAAGATATGCAACAGCTTAAAAAACAGTGAAATAGGGCAAAACGGGTCAAAAGGAAAGAATGTATATAATTAATAATCTAGATACTTACAAGGAAAGATGCTTGTATTGTTTGAAGGAGAAAATTTAATAGTATCTTGAAATCTCGTTGTCACCTAAGATGGCTAAAGATCATCGAATGGGCATTTCTTCAGAAACTGCTAGTTTAGGCACAAAAGATGAAAAAATCCTAGAGATCTACTGTACAACAATATGCATATAGTTAAAATACTATACTGTACAATAAAAAATTGTTGCGGCAGGTAGACTTCGTGTTAATATGTTTTTACCATAATTTTTTAAAAAAGAATTTGTTCTAGGTGCTAGGCACATAAATATAAATCAAACATCATTCTTGCCCTCAAAGTGCTCACCGTCTAGCATGGGAAATATTAGGTTGGTGCAAAATTAATTGTGGTTTTTGCAATTATTTTTAACCTTTTAAACCGCAATTACTTTTGCACCAACCTAACAGCAAAGCAAATCAATAACTACCTTATTGAGAGGTAAGTGTTATGACAGAGAGAAGCCCGAGGTGTAATGGGACCACCCAGGGGGCCTCCCAACGTAGACTAGGAGTATTAGGAAAAGTTTTCACAAAGGGATGAAATGGGAACTGAGTCCAGAAGAATGAGTAGGAATTACTGATATAATTTACTGAAAGGAGATGTGCAAGTGGAAGATTGGGTAGGAAAGAGGTTGTGAAAGGTTTCCCACCAGAAGGAAAAACATGGGCAAAGGAGGCATGTCAGGTGATCAAGGCATGACCAGAAGTATGAACCTGAGGCAGTATAAAATTATATTCAGAAGACAACGAGTCGGGTAGCTGGGCAAGAGCAGAGGATCCAAAACAGATGAGTAAAGCTGGAAAAGGTAGGTAGGGGGTCTGTGTTTTGGCTGAAAGGTTGGTTGGGAGCTCAGCAATATGGCCATGTGGGTGGCAAGACAAAGCATAAAATAGATGGGATCAGGCTTAGAGGACTAACCTGCTTCATTGGCTCTCTAGAGGATGAGCAAGCAGCCCAAATCACATCCAGAAGAGCGTGGTGAAGTCAGTCCCAGTCAGAAGCGATAGCTTAAGAAGCCCAGTGAGATACACATTATCCCTAGGTATGTGGGTGGCAGCAGTATTATGCCAGGTGGCCCAGGTGGTACCCCAGGTGGTATTATACTCACATACTAGTGCAATTCTCAAGAAAAGGACTGAGGGCATAAAGCTCTTCTGAGAGATCTGAGAACACTATAAGCTCTGGCATGAAGCAGGTGACTGGCAGCTTTCCAGGACAGAGGCTGAGAAGCCAAATTGTAGTAGCGTATGCATACCTGAGTCTTTGCATTGGAACAATTTAAGTTGTTAATCGAAAATTTAGGTTCTTAGACCCTCTACTGTGTTATAATCTCATACAGCCTAAAGAACTTTGGTGGTGATAAAGTAGAAAAAAATGGGATTGATTTCAGGTTGTTTGGGGGGCTATTTGTTGAATAAGCATTAGAATCAAATATAACATACTTTCCACATTGTGGGTTAGGTTGGTTGTGAAAAAATTTAGTGGGTCATAAAATCAATTTCATAACTAGCGTTTTTCTTTGACCTAGAATAAAATGGATAATAAAACGGAAAGTAAGGAGACCAGAATTTTTTTTTTAATGAGCTAGAATAGAAATAAAAAAAGTAGAAAAGATAAGGAAATGGTAAGAATAGTTTGGAAACGGGTAAATATTGTTTCGTGTAACTCTTTGTTTCGTTATATGCACAGAAGGTCATGTACTGGGCTACAATGTAAAATGCATTTTTTACTGTGGGTCATGGTCAACAAAGTTTGAAAACATCAACTTAGAATATGTCACAGGTTGTTACTTAAACCCAACATGTTTTATCTAGTTTTGGCTTCAGAACATAAAGGTAGCACGTATTCTGATCTAATCCAAGAGAAAGAGAAAAGATCTAGTTATGCCAGTTGGTAAGTCAATCAAGTTACAATCTCTGCTAAGAGTCATGACTCATGCTGTCCCGTCTCAGAGAATATAGTGGTCAGAAGAACACAGCCCAGCAACTGAAGTCATTTTGAAGTAACTGTGTCTTTTCTTATACTTCATAAACATTTTGAAGGAGGGATAAAAATGTCCACAATTTTTTTTTTTTTTTTAATACCGAGACTGCTTCTGTGTCATACGTAACCTTACACTTTCCCCAAATAGTCTAATCTCAGCTTTGGCCCCTTGTCTTCACCCTTCCCGCCTTTCCCCTTCTTCTCCAGTCCCTCATTACACGGCCCCAAATAGCTGACATGGCAAGTCAGGATCTTCCTCAGGAGGTGGGGGAGAGGAAGAGACTAAGAAGCCTGAGTTAGAATTCTCTTTAACGGAGGGAATCTAGGAATTTCTCTCTCTCTGTCTCTGTCTCTCCATACATATATATTGTTTTTATATATTTTTTACACATTTATATATTTTACACATACATACATATACATACACACACATATATATGTGTGTGTATGTATATGTATATATTTGTAAAATATAAATATTTTGTTACTTAGTATTTATGTGGTTAATATTATAGAAGCTTATATATTTGCTAAATCTGCCTGTAAAATCATATATCCAAAAAATAATAATAACCTAAACTGTTTCCATTTTTCACTACTTCTGTACCTGAAATAGGAGGGAGCTGACAAGCACTGAGAAATTGCCTAGTGACCTGTATTATGGGGACCAAGACTCCACAGGGAGGATGGTAGAAAGATGCTGGACATCTGCTTGCACATGTTGCCCATGGGGCCGTGGATAAGCCACTGTCATGGGTTGAGACTCCATGAAAAAGTGACCTGGCATCTTGCCACTCCCAAAGAGAGTGAGGCATTCAGAGAAATTTGGAGTGGAAACAAGATAGGAGAAAATGAGAATAACTGCAAAACTACGTGTGCTTTAAATACTAAAGAATCTGTTCTTTTAATTCTCTACTTACTGCAGTGGATTTTTCAGATCTGATTCCTCAAGCCAACTCTGAAAAGCCAGTCAGTCAAGAACCTGTAAATGATAGATGGTACATAAAACATTAACTAGTCTTTTCTTATTTTGTAAATGAAACTGGGTAGATGAGATCGTGTCCCTGTGATACAGTGCTTTTCAAACCCTCCCCCTCCCACATCCGTAGGGATCAGCCTTGCTTGCTGATTCTCCTAGAACCTAATTCTATTTTTATAACCAGGTCTATGACAGTGACAACCAAATCCTTCCCTCAGAATGAATAAGTAAGGAAATGGGCACAGATACATCTGTGAGTCCAGATTTTCAAAATATGTAATTGAGCTGTCCCAATATTTTATGAAAACAGGCTGATGTAGATTTCTTTGTCATGGACGAATCAGGATATTGGCTCACGCCTCCACATTTTTATTTAAACGTTCATTCACGTGAATAAATCCACTGCACCTTCCATTCTGAAAATGAACAGTATGACAGGCTTTGGAGTGGGGCTAACCGTGGGGAATTAGAATTGATGCATGCAGGAGAAGCAGAACCAAGACAGGAAATCTGCAAACAAACTCAGTGAGAAGCAAAGAAGCCAAGAGAGCCTGCACATAGAAACAGTAGAAGGTCTAATGATGGTCTTGTGTTTCGATTTCCCTCACAAGGTCCCCTTCACACACACACACACTCCCTAAGCTATTGAATCAGATTGAATACAGGAATCTGGTCAACAGAAAGAAAGGGGAGCAAGAGAAAAGATAATAAAAACAAATTCTACTAATGTGCTTTTTAAATTATTACATCTTTTCATTTTTCTTCCTTTTACAGGCTCTGAAGGCAAAACTGGGGAACAGTAGCAGATCAAATTAGACCAACTATAAAATTATTTGGTATTACAATAAATATGAAAAATCCATACATGTCTGTACTTAGGGAAGAATAATTTGAAAGATTCACTTCAGTCTTAGATAATATTACGCTAGACAAATTACAGTGACTGCACACACACACAAACATTAGAGTTCAACTATTTTGTGTAACCACTCATGGATGTTTGTTATTGCATTTTCTCATAAATGGTTTGGTGTCACTTGATAATTTTTCAACTAAAATAAAATAGATTTGTCATTTATGGCATCATTGCTCATACATCCTTCAGAGAGAACCTGCTTCCTCCGAGAGACAGTACCTAAGACATGGGCTTAGGTGGCCAGGTTTGCTCAGATTTCCTTACCACGTTGGATTCAACTGATTGGGCCAAAAGAGACACACCTTACTCAAGGAGAACTAATCAGATAGTCTCTTGATCTCTCAAAAAAAATTGAACTGAAAAAAATGGACGAGTAAGTTGGTGTCTGAGTGATGGTAATGGTAGTGAACTAGAGAAGGCCACAAAGTTCTGCCTGTGAGGTCTTCAGAGCTGGTCAGGTTCACCATCTTCATAATACCTACGTGTGCATTGTCTTTGCTTGGATTTGCTTGACATAGTTACCTAATAATAAATCACACTTTGGCTTACATTGAATAAGTTTCTGTTTCTTGACACCAGAAGTGGTCTAGATGTTGAAAGAAAAGCATAATATTTTTACCATATAATTGCATGGTTTAAGTAAAATTACAGTCTTTTTATTAAAGCAGTAGTAGTCAAACCAATATGCTCATGTATTTTCAAGTTAATAGGACTCTTTTCAAAAGCCAATTAGGAACTTCTGAGAGCCCAGGAGTCATGTTAAAAACTGCTGATATCTGTGCTTCCTCTGTAGTTTTAAAATAGCTTTTAAAGTATAACTTACTTTCTGAAAATTCAGTGAAATTTTTGATGCTGCTACCTTCTACACCATCATGATTCAAAACCATGATTAACTTTTGCTTGTTTCCAAAGTCAGCACCTCATTTGGTGTTATTGTGCAGAAATCTTAACGTCTGTCTGTGTTAAGGACTTTGCGTAAGGTTTTGTGCTTTAATCCTACTACTTCCCCACCTCTCCTTGTGGGGACCTCAATCAAAGCAATGTGAGTACAAAGAACAATAACCGGATGGGAAGACACCGGATGCTCTATACATCGCTGGGCCTATGGCAGTTGCCTCTCCACCTGCAGGGCTTCGTCCTGGTAAAACGGAGCAAGATTGAAAGATGTAACTCAAACCAAGAAACCTAAGCAGAGCTTCCTGTTCCATTCCCCCTGAATCAGATATGCCAACCACTTATCAGCAGGAACCAGGTGGAAAAGCTGGAACAGAAAAGACAACCATGAACACACATCACCTTTCAAGACAGTGGCCCTGCCCCTTAGTGAATCTCTTCCCAGTGGATGTCTAGTCCTGGCCAGTCAGATAATCAGCTGCTTCTCCAATAGGTAGAGACCTAGGAAGGGGCTAGAGAGAAACGTGGGCAGAGTTTCTCCTTTTTAGGGACATTGTAGGAAACATTGAGCCCCATCCCCAGCAGGGTGTACTTTCCAGCATTAATATGAACTATCAGATATTTGAACCACTGTAGAATGACCAGGGTGCTCTAGGAGAGTAGAGCAAATTGATTTTCATCCCTGTATCTACTACCACACATTTGTCCCAGCTTAATATAAGATACGGAATTACACCAGGAAGAAAGTACAGCTGTCCCCCTTTATCTACGTTTTCCTTTTCCTTCATTTCAGTTACCTGTGGTCAACTGTGGTATGAAAATATTAAATGGAAAGTTCCAGAAATTCATAAGCTTTAAATTGCGCACTGTTCTGAGCAGTGTGATGAAATCTGGAACCATCCCATTCCATCTCCAGGGAGGCAAATCATCCCATTATGTAGTGTCTCCACGCTGTTTGCCCATTAGTCACTTAGTAGCCATCTTGGTTATCAGATCAACTGTCGTGGTATCACAGTGCTTGTGTTCAAATCACTTTTATTTTACTTAATAATGGCCCAAAGCACAAGAGGAATGATGCTGGCCATCAGATATGCCAAAGAGAAGCCATAAAGTGCTTGCTTTACGTGAAAAGGTTAGTATAGTGCCATAAGATATTTTGATAGAGAGACCACACTCACATAACTTTTATTACAGCATATTATTGTTCTATTTTATTGCTGGTTTTTACTATCATGATTCTTGATCTACATAATTAATGCCAGAGATCTGCTCAAATCTCAACATGGCAGCATTCAGGAAAAACATTCCAACCTCCCTCTAGTGCCAAAACCTCAGATATATCTTGATGCAGATATAATGGAATATAAAAATTCCAAATATGATTTCAACTTTCAGTCTGCAGCACTCAGGTATAGATTCTCATCTGATCCCTGAAAATCAATAGATTTGCATAGAGAAAGGCAAATAATAGATTGTTTTACCCCCTCTACTTGACACGATTTTTGCCCATTACTAATCAATTTTCATTTTTTTAAATGCCCAAGTTTCATTTTTTCATATGTCCCAAGTTTCAGTTTTTAAGAAACCAATATTGTGATACCGATACTTTTCAAAAAGCAAGGAATAAATTGGCTATTCTTGGATATCACGCTTACTTTTCAAAGCAAATTTTCCTTATGGGATCCTGGAGTGAAGTAGTGACCACGTACTGTTAATTGTTTTAGGTACCTTAATTGGTACCGTGGACTCCCAGCCATTCCGGCTCTCCAGGTACTGCTCATGGAGTAGTATGCCTGTGCTTTGGCTTCTAACCCTTGAAAGAAATGTTAAAATTGACTCCCTGTCTCCTCGGCAGCTTAAAGACATTAGTGGTCAAGTTCTAATACATTTGGTTCATGTGACATGGTTTGTTTTTTCAGCACTATTAGCTTTAGAACACGTTTATTTTTAATCTGAGCCTCTTCAAAAGTACAGTTTTCAGATTATACTTAAAACTTAAGAGGAAATGTGTCTTTGTAACAAATTATTATTATCCTTTTGAAGACTTGCATTATATCTGGTGCTGTTTAAAAATGTGCAGCCATACCTCTGCATTTTTCAAAGAATTAAATAAGTTAGATTGCATTCCTAGGTCACTCTTTTCGGGGATGGTTAGGAAGGTGGCTGTTACCTGGCATGTGGAGCCCTTCTTACTGTTTCCTAATCTCTGTGGTTACCCTTGGTATCCACGCGCGCTGACGATGTTTTACTTGCCTCTCCTACACACGAAATTAATACGGAAATAGCCCTTGGAAACAGAGATGCCGGAGTGGTCTTAAATTATTCAACATCTTTATTACTAATGAATGCACTTCTGGGAGCCTTTAAAACACAGTGTAGACACAGTAGCACTGTTTTGCATGCAATTGCTGGGCAGTCAGGACAAGACATCCAATCTCCTTAGGAAGGCCACATCTGGAAATCTGTTATTACTCAGCTTCTCCCTCTTCCAAAACTGCTGAGTAATTTATACAGAATGTTTGATTAAAATGCTTCTCCAAGAAAACCAAGAAAGGTAAGAACCGGGCGTGGAGGCAGAGAGATTGTTTCTCCAGCTTCACTGTTGATGGGATGGGGTACTGAACACTTCTGCCCCCACCTGAGGACTTCAGGAAGAGTTTGGGGCATTTCTACACTAAGAATTCTAACCTGGTTTCCCTGACTACAACTTTTCAAACCAAATCTTACTTGAGTATATTTGAAACCTTTCTAGTTTCCACAAGTCTAGAATTATCACTATTGCTATCATATTTTTAAAGAACTAATGTAATCACCTTTTGTTTTAGTTTCTCTCTTCTTAAAATGTTACTTATTTGTCCAATAATTTGTGCCTTAATTCATTCATTAGAAGAGGGGAGAAAGTACTATTTAAGTTTAATTGTCATGTAGCTTTTTAAAATAGTTCTCAACCACTCATGACTAAGAATGTCTTTTTTAAGAATTGTATAAGGTTTTCTTATAGCATAACCCTTTATTTTTTTGGAAGTGAACATATATTTGTATATATATTGAGTTTGAACAATAGTTGCAATGTGAAACAACAGGTTGCTGATTTACTACTCTTTAAAATATTAACTGAATTCTTTATATGCACGTACACATGTGTATGATGAGGTGTTTAAATAGATAGCACTTGTCAGAAATTTAATCTGTAGACTTGTATAGCATAGTGATATTAGAAATTTAAGCATTGAAAGTTTCAAATTTTGTCTTTCAAAATTCAAGTAAATTTACATTTTCTTGAAGTAAGAATTCAGTTCACGCTTAAAATAATGCCTCGAAAGTTCTAGGTCCTCACAGTATTAGTTTCAGGAACTGTTCTCAGTTTCTGAGATACAGCTCTAAATTCCTGGAAGTGTGACCAGTATAAGAAGTCTCTACCCCTATATTCTCTATTTTTATCCTCCCAAGAGACTCCAGAGTCTCCCTAAACACCTCAGATTCTTGCTCTACTGGTGAAATGACTTTGTTTAATTGCCTTTGTGTTCCCCGACCCCCAACCTTCTGCTTAAAATATTGGTTCATTTCCAGTCAGGAGGACACTCTTGCCATCTGTCGTTACAAGAAATTCCTGAAATGGACCCAGATAAACAAGGTGAGTATTATTGTCAAGTTATTGAGCACAGTTTGTAAACAAAAAAATTAGGCACAGATGTCGTAGTTTCAGACTTCTGAGTTGCAGCGCAGTAGACATTTGGTAAATGGGTGGCTAAAAAAGAAACTATTGGGTGATGAGAAAGACTTTCTCTCTTCTAAACAGAAATTCATAATGTACTTAAGAGTATTTGGTCTATTGTCTCCAAAGCACCAAAAATAATTTCACAAAAGACCTGGTCTTAACAGAATTCTATTTTAATTACACAAAGTGACTTATCTTATTTTTAAATTATCTTCATAGTTTTCTGTTACAATGACATCACTGTAGCTATTTTAATATCAGGGGTAAGTTCACAGTACTGTGTAGGCCCAAAGTTGGTGGAAGGATCTCACAGTTGGCACTATATGAATACTCGTCAATGGATATGGGGAAACTAACTCCCCTTTCTTCCAGCATCTCCAAAAGCCAGCATAGGCCCAGGACTGCCTGTGACATTTTTATTGCTGGATCTAGTTGCAGCCTTCGTCCCCCAGCTAAAGTCTAGATTGTTAACTTTACTTGTTTTATATCAAATTCTGTATAAATTCTGTATTATCTCAAGTTATTTCTCTAAAACAGTGCTATGAGTAATTCAAGTTATCTTTGGGTTTCCCAAATTTCGACCCTCATATTAATAAGTTTAACATGAAGCAGGAGATGGTCCATTCAAAATCCAATTTTCTCTCCCTAAAGGGATGATTTTCAAATTTAGTGTGTGTCAGAATCACCTGGAGGTTTTGTTAAAACGCTGGGCTTCACCTCCATGGTTTGTGACTCAGTGGGTCAGGGTGGGGTCCGAGAATGTGCATTTCTAACAAGTGCCCAATGGGTACTGATTCTACTCACCTGGGACCACACTTTGAGGACCACTGGCCTAAAATATCTATTTCTGGATCGCCAAACTACATGATGGGCAGCTGAAAGAGATTTTGTTGCATTCTCAGTATCTGTAGGAAATGACACATATTGATTTGGTTAAAAACTAAAGAATTGTTTAAAGCAAAACATATTTCACAGTCAAAATGCTTCCGTAAACGAGACCATATGCAACTTGCGTTATTTCTTTAAGCATCTAAAACTACTTTGTCCATACCTTTGGGCCCAATGTATATATATGTGTGTATATATATATATATACAGCCATTTCTTCCTTTCTTGAGTTTTCTCCCACCAGCAGGGAGGAAAAAAAGAAGAAGAAGCCTTGAGGAAGCAGGGCTGGTAGTGAATCACCTGGGATACACATTCGTTTTCCACATGGTACTATATCACAGCTTGCCGTGTTATGCTGCATAACTTCATCAGATGACACTGCAAAACATAATTTGACAGGAATGTGATGGGCCAGATGGTAGAGCAGCTACAGAACCGCTCTTCCACCAAGAGCAGCATCTGGGAACCCGCAGAGCCCCTGGTTTGCTGATTCTCTGTATTCATTTGGTGCATCTGAGAAGAACCGCGACAAAAAAATGGGCCAATTTCCACAAGGAAAAAAAAAATGTTGGGCATTATGCTTTTGTAAATTATTTCCAGGCTGTTATCTCTACTCTCCCTTTGTTGTACTTCTCTAGACAGAGGGCAGAGGTATTTCTGACTTCTCCCATACTCTAACATTGAACTCTTATCTGAAAACTAAGCATTTTTAAAATATAAAGAAATACTAAATAACAAAAGACTTAAAGCAACATGTAGGTTCTTTGACGTGGTTGTACCTGTTAAAAACAGGAGGAAAAAAATGATGTGGAGGTGACATTTTGTTTGTTTGTTTTGTTGTTAATGAAAGTTTATTGGGGTGACAATTGTTAGTAAAGTTACATAGGTTTCAGGTGTACAATTCTGTGATACATTTTTAGGCACAGCCCACATTCACCTGACGTAGGTACTTTGACTTAGGATTATGTATTGATCGGTGAATCAGTATATGTTCCGGGAGAGGCTTTTGTTGTGTTCTTACTCCTCTAGGAGGGGTCTGACCGGATCCAGCACCGTAACCCCCAGAGTGGTTTAGCGTGGTGCCTGGCACTCAATATCACTCATGAATAACAGATAGGACTTGACCCCACAACTCTCAAGGGCAACAAGCATCCTTTTCCACACCAAAATAAAGTCACTGTAGCTTGGTGTGAAATTTAGACTAAGTTAAGTTTGGGAAGAAGCCATCCCTTTGAGACAGACAGAAACCTCTAAGGTTTTTATCCTGAACATGGATTGGTCTGAAGTGTTCAGAATATCTAGTCTGAAGTGCCATCGTGGCCACCACTTGCTATGTATGCTTTTTGCCTTTGGCTTTTGGGTCCACTTGAAGACATGGGACTCCATGTCAACACTGGACACAGAAATCTTTGCCAAGCCTGGTGTCTGGTCTCCCTGGTTACACTATGCAGCCATTCCCTACCCTCAGGGAACTGATAAGGGCAGACCTGGAAACGGCCCCAAACCCCCACTCCAGATAGGCCTCTCCCAACTTCCTTTCCAGGCATCAGCCTCTACCCCCCTCCAGGAAAAAGAGAGTGCCATGGCTAGACTAACACTGAAATCAAGATTGGTTTCAAAGGCAAAGGAAATTCCAGAACGTATCATGGAGGAGGAGCCAGAAGAGACGATGAGGCTGAAGGATGCAGGAAGCGGGGTTTCAGGTGGGACTCACTGTACCAGAGTCCCTTTCAGAGGGAATCCATTCCCTGAGCCACCCAGAATCCATTTGCCTTTCACCTGGTGAACCAGTGCACCCATTCTGCTTTGGAAGAACAACTTCACCCAGATTTTAGTCCGTGAAATGCTAGCAGTGTGGATTCCAACTCTCCCATTTCCCTGGGTGGTATTAATGTGTTGATGGGCCTTTCATACTAAGACTTGAAGGGGGTTGGCTTCAGGGTGGCCCCTCAAACACAATGACGCTGGTAAATCTCTCAAGAGAGTAAAAGGAGTGTAGACCTTGGAACACACACAGAAATGGACATGGATACATTGCCTTTTCATTTTTTTAATTCTCCCACTGCTGCAAAAACAAGGATGAAAGAAATATTGCCATAAATGATCCTGCTACATATGTTTAAACCAATGAAATCCACTGATAAGTCCCTAACTCGTTTTGCCGAGGATCTGCTTAGCAAAAGCTAAAGAGCTGGCTGTATTTCTAGTCACAAACACGTCTCAAGCACACTTACCACTTACTCCCAATTTCCTGAGTTTTTTGGTCATCAGCTGACATTAAATTTGAAACTAGTTTTATTTTGCTCAAGGCATCGTCCCTTCAACATAATAAATACAAGTAAGTCCTGAGCTTAAGGCTTGCTTGCATGTAAATCCTTGCCTCCAAGTGAGCAGCATGCATATAAACTTTATTTAATTGAAATTTGTTATCACAAGATATATTGGAGATGCAAAGTTGTTTGGCAGTTCTTTCCAAAGTTTGTGACTGGTTTCCTCTCTCACTTCCTGTGGTAACAATTCCAAATGTTCACCACCCCTCAAGGGTTCTACTTCACCACCTCCTCACCACTCACTCTGAGTAATGTTGTCCCCAACTTCATAAAGAAAACAGAAGCCCTCAGATGTTCACTGTTCCCCATACCCACCATCACATCCTTCTATTCTTTCTCTCAGGGAACGAGGGATGGGTTTCTTGCTAAAGCTAATTCCTTCACCTGTGCATCTTCCCCTATCCATTGTCTCTACTTCAGGGATTGTATCAGGTAGCAATATTTCAGTTGTTTGTGACAGAAAACTCAAAGAAACATTATCTTATATAATTACCCAAGGGAAGACTAGCTTGCCCCGGGCCTAGACACTGTCACTAGAATGTGGTTTCTCTCCATTTCCAAGTTCATCTCTGCTCTCCTTGGTGTGTTGGTTTCATTCTCAAGCTACACACCCTAACAAGAGAGTAACTGCTGCTCCAGTCCAAGTTCAAGTCCAACAGGAAAATAATTAGTTTTCTTCCCTGATAATTGGAGCCAAGAGTCTTTGATTCAAGTTTCATTGCCATATTCTTTGCTTGACTTTGGTTATGTGCCCATGTCTGGAAGGGCAATGATGCACTCATTGATTGGCTAGGCCTGGGCTACATGTACCCCATGGAAATAGGAGAGTTGGAATTAACATTACTAGCATTTCATTGACTAAAATTAGGGGGAGATGGTTTGCCAGAAGAAGGGTGAATGGACGCTGGGTGGCTAAGGGAACAGGTTCCCTCTGAGAGGGATTTTGTTATATTAGATACCACCTGGATTTCTACTTCCTGAATCCTTAACCTCATCGTTTCCCCTGCTTCCTCCTCCCTGACCCATATATACAT
Organism: Rhinolophus sinicus; assembly: GCF_057876585.1. Classification (NCBI taxonomy): domain Eukaryota; kingdom Metazoa; phylum Chordata; class Mammalia; order Chiroptera; family Rhinolophidae; genus Rhinolophus; species Rhinolophus sinicus. The sequence goes on along the minus strand of NC_142517.1, from coordinate 187,998,888 downwards.
TGTGAAATCTTTCTTCCTGTGAAAAACAATTTGATTTTATGTGTTGTTCTAGCCACGGCTCTCTCATCTCCCCTTCAAATTCAGGATCTTGAAAAAGTGGCCTCTTTTATGTTTTCTCTTCACCTTAACACTCACTGGTCAATCCTGTGCAGTTTGATTTTGACCCCCACAGCCACATTTAAACTGCGCTTGTGAAGTCTTCAATAATCAAGTTAATCATAAAAAAAATAGAGGCTACTTTTTAGCCCGTAGTTGGTTGATCTCCTTGTGGCTTCCAGTACTGAAGTATTGGCTTGTCTCTAGATTCTGCAACTCACCTTTCTTGGCCTTTATACTATTGGTAACTCATGGTTTTTTGGCTTTCCCTTCTCATTCTTTCTTGTAGGTGTCTCTTCCTCCTCTGTTATTTAAGTGATTATGTCCCCCAGGAGGTCTGTTACTTAGCTGAATTGTCTCTTCACTTACTCTAGTTAGACAATCTAATAGATGGACATGGTTTTTGCTCACATCCAACACTGATGACTAAATCTCTATCCTATCCCAAATAGTGACCTTGACTTCCAGATGTATAATCAAAAGTTGGGCTTGTTCAGCACCCTGAAGACCTCCCCCTCCCAGTAGTCTCTAAAACTGAGTTGTCAATATGGTTGGTAGCCACCATCCTCAGGTGGCTATTGAGCATTTGAAAGATGGCTATTCCGAACTGAGATGTGTTGCAAGTGTACAAAAAGACATGGAATTTCTAAGACTTTGTAAGAATAGAAAAGTATCTCAATAATTACTTTGATTGCATGTTAAATAATATTTTGATATATTGGATTAAATGAAAAACATTATTAAAATAATTTTACTTGTTTCTTTTTCCTTTTAAAAATGTGGCTGCTAGACTTTTAAGATGATATATTTGACTCACATTGTGTTTCTGCTCTCGGATACCAATACTTGTAAAATTGCTCATTACTACTCCCCCACAGCTGGGAAATCTCCTTAAGCTTCTTTCCCCCACTATGTGGAACTCTTTGGCTCCAGTCTAGCATTTCTAGTTTATGACCTGTTGCCTTTCACTGGATTCTGCTTGATCCACAAGCCTTGTCAGAAAGACATCTTGACAGATATGTCTTTCAGGTCATCTCCGCTCCAGGAGCTGCAATTCAAGGACCGTTCTCTCCAACTCCCTCCATTCCAAGCCCAGGCCTCCAAAGCCAACCTCCAGTGTCAGACTCCTGCACTTCCAAGTGTTTTGGAGGGAGTTCCAACTGCCTACAAGACGTCTCCATCCAGACATCTTACAGAAACCTGAAACTCAGTGCATTAAAAACAAACTCCCCTTCCACCTCCAGGCCCAGGCATCTTCTTCCCCATTACTTCCTACACCTTCGTCTCCCTCCCACATTCATTCAGCCACCAATTCCTGTCAATTTTACCGAGCAAATTATGTCATGTATCTGTCCCCAATTTTCACTCCCTATTGCCATTCAGATCCCTATCCTGTTATAGGAAGTAAAAAATTAAACCCCTCCCATAATTTATCCCTGTTCCCAGAAAAACACCGTTAAAACTTTGATATACAACCTTCCCCACTGTGTTATTCTGCTATTTTTTGCTATTATCTTTTACTATTATTATTTACAAAAATATGATCATACTAAATTATAGACATATTGCCATGATTTTGACCTTGTAATCATGCTTTAAAATGTCTTTCAATCTCAAGACTGCCCAAAATTTTCCATAATTTCTCTTACTAGTCTTGTCTTAATAATTAATCATTCATGCTTAACATCCTGATATTATTTTTGTTTATGATATAAACGTATATATATTTTTCCAAAATATATTCAATGGATCCTGCACTGTGTATTAAATAACTTAAAATTTCCTTGTTGAGTTAAAACATTATCTTTATCATACACTAAAATCCTATAGATCTGACCCTAGTCTGGTCCACTATCACTCTCTCTGTTCCTCAAGTACCCCACATTGCATTTATTCTTACAGATTAATTTTATCAGTTTATCAAATTCAGGAAACATTTGGAATTTTGATTGGAATTATTTTAAATTTATAGATTCATTTGGGGTAGAATTTACATCATTAAGATATTAAACATTGCCACCCAAGAATATACAGGAATAAAGGAAATAGATCTCTCCATTTATTTTTACTGTCATTAACGTCTTTCACTAAAACTTTATAAAGTCTTGCACATTAGTTGTTTAGCTTACTTTAGGCACTATACAGATGTTTAAAATTATGTATTCTAACTGATTATTATTGGTATAAGCAGTGGTCCTCAAAGTATAGTTCTTGGATTAAAAGTATCAGTATTGCCTGGCAAGTCTCAGGCCATCATTTAGTACTCTGGGACCAAGGCCCAGCAATCTGTTTAATGGGTCATTGAGGTAAATCTGATCCAAGCTGAAGTTTGAAAACCACTGATATAAAGGGAAGTTATTGGTTCTCGAACAATCATCCCAAATCCAGCCATCTTGAAGATGATCTTTATGAATTATCTAGCTAGGCAATCAGATCATTGTAAATCTCTTCCTTTCTAATATTTATACCTCTTATTTTTATTTATTTTTGTAGATTAGAATTCCAAAATAATAACAGCCCATAAGTTTCAATGTAATTATTATTTGCCAGCTCCAGTGGACTGATACTCACTTCCTGGAGGGCTATCTTGACAAGGTCTGTCAAGGAGACGCAGCCGTGTCTGCCACAGGGTTGAGGCGATGGTGGTGGCCCTGATGCCCTATGTGTCATTTCTCTGCTTCAGTCTTAAATCATAGTGGTGATATAGAAGTGTTCTTGACTTTTTTCTTATTTTAACAGGGATTTCTTTTGTTTATCACTTTTTTCATATGAAATTTGCTATTCTGACATTTTAGAATGTTTCCTCTCTTTCTAGATCAAGTATTATTTTTTAAATCAGAACAGCTGATGAATTTTACCAATGTATTGGAGAATCTAATGGTTCTATGTCTTTTTTTCTCTCTTTTACAATATTAATTAGCTGTTGAACAATTTTTGAATTCCTGAATAAATCTATATTATGGAACATTATTCTTTAATATGTCCTTGAAAATTTTTGCTAATATTTAATGTAGTATCTTTCCTTTAATCCTAAATAAGATTATATAGAGAGAGGGTGCCAAAAAATGTATGCACACTTTAAGAAAGGAAAAAAACTGTATTAAAATTGTAATACTCATTATATACCAATAACAAAAGATGATACATTTTTTTGGCACTCCTGGTATATACATGACATAGAGAGATATTTAAATGGTATTTAGATGAGACTTCAGACTTCAGACTTTTGAGTTGATGCTGGAACAGAACCATATTCAAGGACTTTCCTGGCCAATTATACGAATTTCCCTCAAAGTCTCAACTCAGAATTTAACTGCTTTTCTCTCAATAACAATAATAATAATAATGCCTTCAATAAAATATTATCAAGATTTGGTATTGCAGTTATACTAGCCTTCTAAAATAAATTGGGAAGTGTCTAAGTTTTTCCAATAGTTGAGTAACATAGGGATTCCCATTTCTTGATTGTTTAAAGGAATTCACCTATAAAACTATCCCTACTTGTGATTGCTTATCTTTGAGGACAGTTTTTCTTTTTATAAAAAAAAATCTGTAGTTATCAGTCTTTCAATTGTTAAGTATATTTTTATTATTTCTATTTTCTATTTCATCTGTTTCTAAATTTGTTGGCATAAAATTGTACATAGTTTTTTTATTTTAAGATTTATTCTGTACCTGTAAATATAAATCCTTTCTCATTTCTAATGTTTTATATTTTTCTTCTTCTCTTGTTTGTTTAAATTTACTTTTCTTTCCAAAAAGTCAGTTTTTCGTTTCATTTCCCAATTCTACTGCTATTCTGATTTTTAGCCAAATTAATTTTGGCATTGGTATTCAGTAATTCTTTCCTTATTTTTAAGCCTCTAAATAGCGTTTAATTTCAGTTTTGATTTCCTCTTTGACCACATGACGTTTAGAAGAATTTAAAACATTTTTCACGATGGTAAATATTTTTTTTTTATCTTTGTATTAAGTATGACCAGTTTTATTATATCACGGGTCAGAGAATTCTGTAATTGTTCTACCTTTTTTGAAATGCATTAAATTTTCCTTAAGACTGAATCACGATCAATCTTATCATCTGGACCTGAATGACTGAGGTAGATTCTTGCTTCTGGTCTCACCCACAATCCGTTCTTCACAACCACTGGACTGAGCTTTATAAAGTGTGTATCAATCCCTGATACCTGCAAATGAACGCAATCTCTTTAATGAACTCAGACCAACCTACCTCTGCCCACTCTCCCCCAAGTTTCTCTTACACCTGCCACTCATACTGACCCCCATAAGCTTCACACCCATGTGCCTTTGCATATGCTCTTCCCTAGACTTGGGATATCATTCCCCCAAAGCCTGCAACCCACTTAATTCCCTGAAAATTCCCTACTTCTCCTTCAGGAGCCAACTCTCATCTCACCTCCCCTGGGAAATCTTCAGTATGCTTTCCTCTGTGTTTAGCCCAATTACAGAACAAGGCGCCAGTGTGCTTGTCCCTCTCTTGACATTGGGAACCCCCAATCGTCCTCAGTACTCAGCACGGTGCCTGAGACCTAATGGGCACTCAAAGCTTGGGTGGTGTGTGTGTGTGTGTGTGTGTGTGTGTGTGTGTAGCAAATTAATGAATACATTAATAGATATGAATAGCTATTTTATGATGACTTAACTATAAACCTCTCTAGAAGAAAAGCCTGGTACGTGGTAGAAATTCAAGAGATATTTCCTAAATTTGTAGTTTTGAGAATTTTAAGTCTAGATAATATAAATCATATGAGCTCAGTGGTCGATGGCATTCTTTTAGATTTTACTTTTTCTCGATGTGAAAACTGATTATTTCAGTTTTAGGTAACAAAAAGCTCTGTTGTGAGCTTTTAAAACTAAATGAAAGTCTCAAACTAAATGAAAAGCAAATTTGGAAGATCAATGAAACAAATTGAAAGTGTGGGTCCTCAATAATAATTCAGTAATTATATTGCCTACCTTTCCTTATTTAAATCATGAAAATACCCTATGAAGAACGTATTATAACCCCTATTTATCTGATGAGGAAACTGAAGATCAAAAAATAAACTAATTTCCCCAAAAGAAAAAGGAACTAGGAAAGGCTCCAGAGCTTTCTCTTCTCCATAGTGACAAGTGTAAATAAACACTCAGTGCCTGGTAAGTGCTCAGAAATGCTAGCCTTTGTAGTGATGCTTGTGGTAGTAACCCTCAAAAGAAGTTGTATTAATAATTATTTTCTGATTATAAGAATAACATATGCTCCTCTTTAGAAATTTAGGGAATATCAACAAGTAGAAAGAAAATAACTATAAGCACTAAGAAGTCAAGTACTCAAAGATATCTGCTATTACCAATTTGGTGAATGCCACTAGAAATTGAGCTCTGCATGGTGGGGACTTTTATCTGTTTTGTTCACTGCTATATTTCCAGGGCCTGCAATCATGCCAGGGCCATATAGTAAGAGCTCAATCAATATTTGCTCAATGAATGAATGGACAGATTTTGAGTCACTTTTTATATGTGCATGAATACATGTGTGTGCATATGACTAGAATATATTAACAAAATTCAGTTTATATTCTACATAGAGTTGTTTTTTTTTTTATCCTAGTTGTTTCGTAAAGCCATTTCCTTTTTACGTAAAAAGTGGACAGATTTGTGGAGTAGCACGCCTCACTTTTTGGTGAACAGGGAGGGCAAGGCTAGGGTCACCTGCAGCCTAAGATACTGTAGACCATCATCATTTGTTCCCAGGTAGGCAAGAGATCTCTAGACCTTAATTTCTTCACTTGCAAAATAAAGTGGGGCTACCTGATCTTAGGGTTCCCTTCCAGGATGTGGCAGTTAACTAATGAGACGGTCCTTCATCCATGTTATTTCATGTTTTCTTTACAGATGCTCTTAATAGTATTGAGAATTCCATTTACAGAACAGCCTTCAAATTACGATCAGTGCAAAGCATGTGTCAATGTAAGTACAGAGATCTGAAACACTTGAAGTAATCTGATCCTGGTGTGTGATGTAAAAGTCACAAAGAAAATAAAAACTCACATGAGTGCCTGCCAGACTCCAGAAGGCTTGGTCTGTGCATTTCCTCCACTTGTAACAGAGAAGATGGAGGGAGGAGGGGATACCATGTGTGTTCAATCCAAAGATAGCTTCAGTGACTGAAATAGAAAATGATTTTTGGATAAGGATTTTTTTTTTCTTATTTGGTTTCTGTAAAATGTTTTTGGTTTCCTTTTCAGGATACCAATATTAACACAAAATAAAATTACAAAATAAGTTAATTTAGAATATGTACTTATAAATTTAAGTATGAAACATTTAAATTCCTTCTACCACATAAGATTTGCATTTTCAAGTTTTACCGCTTCTCTCTCTCTGAACAGGCAAAAGTAGGTTCAGATGAATAATCCTTGGGCCATAAATTTTAAAACTATCTCAAGAATTCCCTTGAAAACAGCTCTTTGCATTAAATTTATATCTGATTGAATGCTATGATTTTCTTTTTCTATACTGTTATCTAGCTAAAATACAGTAAAAACATTTATCCCATAAAAATTCCTCAAAAATGGAACAAATTGGGTCTTGGCTGTGAAAAACAACAAGCATTCGGCATATCTAAAGTTATTGATTTCTAGTAAGTTCTGCATTGCATTAAAAAAATCACTCCATGTGAAATAATTTATGACATTTACCATATCAGACCTAAAAGAAGCTGTGTTATATACATGGCATTTCTCCTAAATGTTCAATTTTTTTGTATTTTACTTTCTACCACTAATTATATAGACCAGTGGTTTTCAAATCGTGCTTCCCAAAGTGTGCATGGTTGTGAAGCAGTGCACGAAAGAGTTAGCCAGGTGGGAAAGGAAGTATAGGCAAGCCAGGAAAAGCCCCAAAACCATCTCCTCAACCAGAACAACTCTGCATTTTTCTATTTTCCATACTGCATTTCTGTGTAAGTGTCCTTTGAGAAAGGATTCTCAGCTTAAAAAACCAACAAAAAAATTTCAAATCAATGATGTAAACAAATAAACTCACCTATAACTATTATTTATTATTCCAGAGATCAACAAAAGGCAAAATATGCTCACTAAAAACTTACCCTCAATTATGCTATCTTCCTGGCGAATTTCTCCCAGTAAGGAAAGTTAACATCAAATGTTTATATAATCTTCCATTATTAATAGATAGGTACAAACAACATAATTTGAGGATGCATCTTTTTGTACTTTTTACTATCCCTGGCATCAGATACAGTACATATAAATAATACTCATAGGAAATATTAACAAGACACAAAACTAGTAGTTGAAAAGTTCTACCTAGAAAAGATATCCAAACAAAAATTCAAAACCAAAAAAATGTCCCAAACACAGAGATAAAGCATACCAGGAGCTCCAGGCAGCAGGATCTGGAAAGCATTGCTGCAAATCTTGTGTGAGATTAAGGGACACCTCTGTTGTCTGTTTCGCTGTAACACAGAACTCTTAGCAGAAGACACGTGTGTCCTGAGTACAGCATGCCAGGCCGAGGTGATAGGTTTTGCGATTGAGTAATAATAAAAGACTTTTCAGCCTTCACCACCAGGTTTTTATTTAAATTGCATTCCAAAACCTACTCCTCACTTCCTTAGACTCTCCCTTTAAAAGCAGTATCAGAGAACAAATAAAAAATGCTATTATACTTGCTAGATTTCTTATCTGTGAGGTTGATTTATGAAGTAGAGAAAAGCACAGGGTTTTATCACTTCACAGGCTGAAACATTTTGAATGCCAGCAGCTCTTGGTGCCTCTGACAACCCTATCTCTCAGATGACACAAATGGGTATTTATTAATTTTGTCTGTCACCCTGTGTCTGCAAGAAGCCATAGAGTGAATTCTACTTCATTCTTCCTTTATAGTCATTGCCTTGTAAAAATTTTAAGAGGTGGTAAAAATATATAAGAAATAAACCTTAGTTTTTGTAAGCAACTTTGGTTTTATTTAGTGCCTTACCCAGTTAATACTACTAATGGAACCAAGATCAAAAAAGAAATATTATTGAGGTGAGGGTAGGACCTAAAGAGCCTGATACCAAATTTAGCAACTGCGCGTTTATAAAAATCATTGGGTGTCTTAATTAAGGCAATTGCATTTTGACACACAATATTCCTTCCGAAGCTCGGCTGCAGACAGGAAAAAGCTATATTTGAACATGAAAGGTAAATTTGCTCAATCCACTTAAAGAACATAAAACTGTTTTCCCCACTTTTGACTGCAAGGCTATTTTTCAAGTTTCTCACTTTTTCTCCTTTCAACTTCATTCTGTAGCACAACATCCAGAGGTTATACTGGAAATAATGTTATAACTATGCTTTACTAACAGATGTACTTTTCCAAACCAAATTGATCATCAGAATAGTAATGCCTAAAGTATATAGAAGAGATTTATATCCAAATGGTGATCATATTTCATTTCCTTTCAAGAAAATAACCGCAATAAAAAACAGTCTTAGTTAAACACTAGATGACATTTGCTTTACTTGACGCCTTTTGTTCCCATCAGAAAGTAAGACTCAATTCTTTCTTCATTTGCTTTCTACAGTGGACTTGATTGACAGTTCTCTGATTCAACACATCTTACTATGTCAAAGTTTCTGGGAAGCAAGAGAGAGGCCCCTCTCCGTGCAGGAGCTTTTCCAGGCCCTCCAGAAGCTATTTCAAAGAGTCAGGGTGGAAAAATCAGGACAAGTGCATCCCAGAGCTCCTGAACTCATGCTGAGCCTTCTCACAGCGATGTATGACAGGTGAGTGTGTGGAGGTTACGCTGCGACCTCAAGGGCAGTGTTTGACTGCCCGTGGTCATTGACCATTTGGTGTTGTCTAATGTCTACTTAAGGCTTAATATATAAAAAGGTTTCTTTCATTTCCACAAGATATTTCTAATTCAGGAGGGGAACAAAGAAAGTACATGTTTATCAGCTCTATTTACATAAATGACCCAAGATAGCAAAAAGATGAGGGTAAAACTCACATTACTTTTCTCCCATACAGACTCATTTCCACTCTAGAGACCATGCATACCTTTGGCGAGGGCAATTATATATCTATACATATGAAAAATTACACTTTTCTGTTGAGTCCCTGGTAGCTCATTTCCTTACTCATTTCTTTGTAACCAATTATTAGTTTTTCTTTTGTTTAGTTTTGTCTTGTTTTGTTTTGCTTTTGAAGTTCACTAAGGTTACATAACCTGTGCATGTATGGCTAACCTATTGTCTTAGTCTATTTGGAGCTACTACAACAAAAATACTACAGACCGTGTGGCTGACACTGGGTCTCTTTTATAAGAGTGCAATTCCAACTCAAAAGGGCTTGTTCTCATGATCTAATCATCTCCCAAATTCCCACCTCCAAATTCCATCATCTTGGGGATTTCAACATATAAATTTCGGGAGGACATAAACATTCAGTTTATTGCACTATAAACCAGTTTAGACCGTGTAAAAGGCTTGATTATACATGCCCTGGAGTCAATGGTGTGTGTGTGTGAGTGTGTGTGTGTGTGTGTGTGTGTGTGTGTGTTTCTCTGTGTGTTTCACTGGCTCTGGGGTTTACCATTCTTCAGTCTCACTTCATTCTGTTTACCTTATGTGGTCTTGATCCAGCAAGGCTCATCTTTTGGAATGGACTTTTGGAAAGTGCAGAAAAGAATAAAGAAGAAATACCACCCAAAGGCCTTCCTCCCAGAGGCAAGCACAGTTTAGCCATCTGGCAAATTCCCTATAGTGCTTCCTTTTCTAGGTTATTATTAATTTTTTAGTTGCACAAATAATATGCAAACATGGCCTCCAGTTATTTTTTCATGATTTCAGTCTCCCTAAAGATTAAGCCTTTGACGTCATTTCTAATATCAGTGCCTGCTCGGAACAATCCCCCTGCCTCTGATACATGTTTTTATGGGTTTGGAACCTGCACAGCCAATGAGCAAGGGATGTTTAAGCTCTGAGAGAGGGCCTGTGAACTGGTGGACTTTTTAAAATGGACATGTGTGCTCCTTTTCCCTGCTTTTTGGGGCTTATCTCTGTGCTTTGGTTTCCCAGCACGTGGATCCGAAGGAAGTGAGACTACCTACTCCAGGAAGACAGTGTGGACCCCTTATCCCCAGGGGATAGCACAGGGGAGGTGCCCAATAAATATTTGTTGAATGAACAAACGAATGAATGAATGAATGAATGAATGAATGAATGAATGAATGAATAATAAAACATTTTAATTTAATTCTCAGTCCTGTCAAATTCTAAATACTGGAAAAACCTATCATGAAAAGCTTGAACTTGTAACACCATGGCAGAAATGTTCACTAATAATTATGGGTTTTTATAAACCACTTCACCAAGAGAAACCTTGCCTTTCCCATTCTTTGTGTTTTCTTGCCATGAAGCACAGGAACGGGTTTTCTCAAGCTTGTACCTGCAGCCGCGGCCCTGATTGCCCTGTCAGGGGACAGCCCTCTTACAAAATACAGAGGTAAGACACATAGGAGTTTTGACTGTCTGAGGTACAACGGGCTCCAAATCTCCATACCTCATTTTCTTCACTTCCTATATCCCAGCCACATGGCTCTTGTTCATCATGGTCTCAGCACAACTTGGAACTTTTCAAGATATCCATCTATGCTTTCTAAATATTCATAACTGGGTTATTCTTGATATTTATTTGTATAGGGATTTTTCAGACACCAGTGGTTATTACTCCTCTAAAGACTGGGACTCTCCTCACATCGCTGTTTACCAACCTCAGGGTCTTCATCATCCATCTGCTGAATTATCAAAGGGTTGAAATGTGCATGGGTTTTCAGTAATTATCCAATTATCTAGTTTGGGAAGCCTTCCAAATAGAAAAAACAAAGCATCAAGATAATAACGTTCCTTTTCCCCCCCTTTATATCCACAAATAAACTTTAGAATTCAAAGCACATACTCTTTGAAGATGCACTGCAAGAATTCAATTTAAAGATTTCTTTTCCCCCTATGTGTCTAGCTCTTTTTCAGCTCTATGCAGAAAATAACAGGGGAGGTTACGATTCCGGGGCACGCATGACTCGAAGGGCTTTGAGAAACCTACTAACAGATCTACAGCAGGTAAATCTCTAATATTTAAGAATCCTAAATTTGTTCTAGTTATTAGCCACATTTTTTATTAAAGAATCTGATTTTTACAGTGTCAGTTCTACCTTAATATAATTCTGTATGCAATCCCTCCCGTCTACAGTCACTGCTATTATCTGAGTATAGGCCTGATCTATTCCAGTTATTTCCTAGTTTCCCCAACTCAAGCCTCTCCACTCTCCAGTGGTACCTCCACACTGAAGCCAGTGACTTTTCCAAAATGCACATGTCACCCTCATGTCTAAAATTTTTCATTGGCAATTAATGTTTATACAATAAAGCCTAAACTCCTTAACATCAACAGCAAAGTTTTCAGGATTGAACCGATCCTTCCCCTTTCAAAGAGAGGTAAAATCACGATTCTCATACAAATATTTAAAAAAAAAGTTATTTCATTTATTAATTAATAGAGGGCACCATTAAGATGTTACTAATAGTTCAAAGTAATAACAACAACAAAAAGACAAACTGAGAGATTAGGAATATTAAAATGAATTTGAAGGCGATACAAGACTGGCTTTTGGGGAAAGGGAAAGGTGGTTCTTCAACCAGGACAGAATTTATTTGCATGTCTATAGACAAGAATTATTTACGTTTTGATCAGTTTTCTACAAATTGACTTTAATCTCTACAGAGCTGTAAAATGGCCTCATCAAAGACAATGATGCACACGTCTCTATAGGTTCAGATAATCCCCATTGGAAAGATATCCAGTGGTTTCTTTTGCTTATTCTATAGTGTTTAATTTTTTTTTACACGCCTTACACCCTATTACTCTTGCATATCAAAATCCTTACTGGGCTGACCTGCACCAAATTCTCCATGTCTGATTTATGCAGTTCCATCTGTCTGCAATAGCACTGCCTAGTCTTTCATTTGACAAATACTGTTCATCTTTCAAGATCATTCAAATATTAGTCATCTCCTCACTAAAAGCTTCTTTAACTGTTTGTGTATAACTTTGTTATAATACTTGTCAAATTTTGCTGCAATTATTACCTAGATATATGCTTTCCCTACTAGACTGATTCTCAAGAACAATGATTATATCTCGTTCATGTTTGTCTCTCCAAAGGTTTGAAAATTGCCTGGCACTAAGGCCTTCAACAAATGCTTAACGAAAGCATAAATAAAATGCAATGCTGAATAATCAAATACTTAAGATTTCTATGATTTCCTGTGCTTTAAGAATGTTCAGATTTTTAATTAAAGTTTATTAGGGTGACAATTGTTAGTAAAGTTACATAGATTTCAGGTGTACAATTCTGTAATACATCATCTATATATCACATTGTGTGTGGAAAGAATATGCAAATTTAATATTGTTATTATCCTTGTTAGGCAAGAAAATTTAACCTGCTTAAAGCAAATATGTCACTTAAATGTTAAAATTACATAAAATGATGTAACCAGAAGAACTTCTGCAAGTGGATTAAGCAGGCTCTGGATTGTCTTGTGGATAAGTGGATGCTGTCCCACGGTACTTTTACCCGTTTTGAGGATGTCTCTATTCTTCTTCCAGCCCCTGTAAAATCCCCACACTGGTTTTGGCACTGTGAAGCCATAGTAACTTTCTGTCATTTTTCTCCTCAATCTAGGTTGTAGGGACGGGGAAAAAATATAGTTTTCTTCTACCCATCTTAGGTTCCCTGACTGGGACCTTGTGAATTGGTAAAAGACAGATTAACAAGAGAAAAACAAACAGAAGTGCATGACACATACACATGAGAAAACCCAGTAATGACTAACTCAAAGAAATGGTTAGAACTCAGGCTTCCATACCACCTTAAGCTAAACAAAAGAAAAGAGTTTCTGGGATTCTGAGTGGGAGAGGTGACCAGGAAAAGTATGGTGAACAAGGGTTATTTAGTAAGGATTGTTGTTCAGATTTAAGTCTGTGCCTTCTCCATTGATAAGTGTTCTTAAGAGTTCACCTCTTCCTGGTTGGGAGAAGGAGACAGACGTCTTTGGCAAAGGGAAATTTCTTTTATAAATGTACATTTTCTTTACAAAAGAAAAACTTGTGTCCTATTTTTAGAACTTTTCCTACATCTGCTGGTTCTCAATGGCTTTTACATTAAATAAGTCATATACCAAAGAGGCATATTTTGGGATGGCATATTCTAGTACCCTTCAGGGCCAGGAATTCTGAACTGGGGATAGTCACCATGGGGGTGAGAGTGGGTAAGGAGGAAGATGATTAGAACTGTAGGGCAGGGAGTACGGGTTGGAGAAACCTATCCAAAATTACATCTGCTTTGCTTTGTCTTCATATTCATATTTGATGTTGATATTAATCATAATAATTAATGTTTAGTTTATTCTGGAAATTCCAGATGTTCATATTTCTTAAAGGAGCAATGCTTTTTGAAAATAAATTTATAAGGTTAAAACGTCAGGCGTAGTTATTTCAGAGCTGTCCTGGTAGTTGTGGCAGCACATGTACCACACTGCGAGTTTTCTACTGCCTCTCAGGCATGTCTCAAGGAGCCACTGTAGCAAAGGCGCTACCCCAACAATCCCCACATCGCAGGACTCAAGCTGGTGGGGAGCTGGGAAGAGTGGGGAAATCTGTCCATTCATTTACACAATCAGACTTCTAAGACTGTCATGTGTAGATGGATATGATGAAAGACGATGGACTCAGGGGCATTTTCCTTCTCCTGTCAAAATCCTCGTGCTTGCTTCCTGACTACTACAGCTGTCCTCAGGCTAGCACCCCACCCAACAGGCCCTAAAAATCTGCCCTTGTTCCAGGCTCAACTGAGGTCAATGCGCTGCTGTACTGGCAGCTCCCGCAGAGGTCCCATCACCCCCAATGCATTAGTATGCTCCTGAGAAAGCTGTGTGGGAGGCGGAGATTTGCATAGCAAATTGTCATCCCATTGATTTCCATTAAGAACTCAGAGATGAAGTTCCATATAAAATTCCAGGTCCCACTCTGTGATGCAAACCCCTCCCCCAAGAATCCTAATTATCATTTCAAGTGGTGTTCTGCCTGTGCCAGTGTGTCATCTGGCCATGTTTAATTTTTGCATAGAACACCTGCAAGAAGCTAATCAAATGGGCAATTAATCCACGAAATCTTTGTGCACATGCTTAAAGAATAAGTGTAGATGAAAACCCACTGTGGCAGTGAATTTTCTTTTGACTGGTATCTGAATCACAGAGCTGGCAGGTCAATCAAATCTGATACACTTACCTTATTTCACAAATTAGGTTAAACCCCTTTACTAGGGCTCCAAGATAATGTCTAAATAAATGGTCCAGTTAGTTCACCAGCATTCACAGGTCAATGTCTGGGTAATGAGTTATTTTTTCAAACAAAGGCTAAATAACACAGGGAGTAGTTATTTATGTTCAGCTGGTGATGGGGTGATTATCAATGTAAAGTACAAGCCATCTTGTCACTATTACGCAAATGTTTGTTGACTTCTGCCTGGCTAATTGTCAGCAAAGTGGTTCTAAGTGCCACTTTCCTGATTAGAAGAATGTTTATTCGAGTTGATGGACCCAGCAGGAGGGGTCTTTGAAATTACTTCCGAGTTTGCAGGCAATGCCTGCTGACAGCCTGTGCTGTAGAAGACATCAGACACAAAATTAGGACCCAGCAACCAAACGGGCATAAATGGAGGTGACAGGTAAACATAAATGTGCATATAGATAATGTCAGAGCCAAATCCCTGGACATCTTAGCAGTCAGGAGGGGTTTTTGGTCCCTTAGGAAAACTCAGATGATTGTGATAAAAAGATAGAAACTACCGAGTGTAGTAGTGTAGATGGAGCCATTGGAATATAGGTAAGGTTGGGGTGAGACAAAGCTGTGTGAGAACCCCTCAACAGAGTAAGAAGTGTTGGAATGAGACCTCAATTCTGCAGCTAACTCGCCTTTTTTTTTTAACCTTGAGCAAAATATCAAATTTCAATCTCCCCTTGATTTAAACAAGGACAATGATTACTGCTCTACACCAGAAACTGATGTTTATTAAAAGGAGATGATGTGAACGCATTTAGAAAGGTTTTTCTTAAAACTAACCTGACCTTTAATACAGTATCATTGTTATATGTAATTCATAGGTAACCGAGGGAAAAGAGAGGTTAAAATAATTTGACTGGGAGCATAAGACGCAATAGAAGCCGTCCCTGTATTGTCCCCAAAGCTCCACTTTTTCCCACTGGTTCTTCAATTGTCTCTAATCATACATTGCACAAACCCCATAAATTTCTTGTTTGATTGGATTGAGACAGTTCATCCGGTCTCAGACACGAAATTCTTGTGACTCCACGGCTATAAGCACTGCCACTCAGGCATGCTGGTGTCAGGGTCTACATATTTTTCCATTTTCTAACAGCTAACGTGGAGTTTCTTGCCTCTTATAGATCCCAACCATCGTGGGAGAGAGTCGTGCTCTGTGCTCTGTGGAAAGTGCCATACGCAGCTGCTTCCAAGGGGTGAGTGCCATGCAAATGTCTCTGGGAGTTGGGGGCAGACATGTTTTCCGACTGATTTAAATGACAGACCTGTACTCCACACAGCATCCCAGACAACCTAATTGAGAAGGAAGACTTGCCTCTGATTTTTCATGGGATGAACTTTTTCAGCAGAGCTGACAGAAACACAGCCAGGAAAGAAGAGAAAAATACATTTTCATCTATACTAGAGACCGATGTCATTTCTAGAAACACATCAAAGTGTGCCATTGTTTTCCAGGTGTTGAGCCCAGCAATCAAGGAAGAGAAATTCCTATCTTGGTTACAGTCTGAGCCCACCATCCTCCTCTGGCTCCCAACCTGCTACCGATTGTCAGCCACTGAAATGGTCACTCACCCTGTCCGGTGTAGAATCTGCAGGAACTTCCCAATCACAGGACTGAGGTACAGTCACTCATCAGTTTTACACAGACAATCATTCTCCAGATGGGCCTATGGTGGAAGCTTTCTCTCTCCAGATTCTTTTTGCAGTCCAACTCACACATCTGGAACTCAGTTGATTTTTTCAGGGTCGATAATTTCCTGCATGAGGGATCCTAGTTGATGATAAATTATATTTTACTTTCTATAATTAGTGGAATATTAAATTCTTCCATTAACATATACTCTCACCAGAAGACATTTTTATTCATTTAAGAGGAAAAAATTTTGTCTTTTGTTACAGGAAAAAAACAACTTAAATACCTTGGAGCCATCAATAATAGTTTGCATTTATTAAGTGTTACACAACTGCTAGGTTGTGTGGTTCACACGGATCATTTAATTTAAAACTGGTTATAACTTTATATAAAAGGTGATATTATTATCCCTAATTTGCAGAGAAGCTGAATAACTTGCTTAGGTTCACATGGTTAGCAAGCGGCAGAGGCTGGCAATCTGAATCTATAGTCCCTGCTTAGCAATCCTGTTGCTATACAGCCCCGTGCAGACAACTGAGAACATTCCTTGGAGCCAAAGGCATGATCAGGTTTTGTGGGAGCAGCTCATGCCAGCTCTTCTCTCTGCCTAGGGTAAATGCATATTTGAAAGCTAAGTTTGGAGGGAGGAAATTCAGATCTTTCCACAGCTTTAAGGATGGCAGTCAAAATCCCATCCTAGGGAAAGGGTGTTGTAGGTCTTCCATAAATAAAACAATAAGGAAGTGAAATGAGAGTTATTATTAAAGACTCGGGAGAACAGGAAACCAACAGGTCTAGACCAGGCATGGGGCATCGCCATGATCACAGTGCATGAACATAGATGCAAGGGCTGGAGATGTGATGGGACTGAGAGCTGGGACAAACAGGTAGCTGTGGGAGCAGAAAAATAACTTCCCTTCTGCCTTTCTAAATTCTTCTGGCGAGACTAATAAATTAACATGAGACAGATTAACAGAAGAAAATGACCAAATTTATTACATATATATATATGTAGAGAGATAGATAGATAGATAAATAGAGGTTCCAGAAGAATATGAACCCTACCGACACATTGGGCAGTTGAATCTTCTATACCTTCTGGACCCAGACAGGGGTTTGGGATTTCAAAGGGAAAGTGTATGCAATTCACAGGCACATGAGAAAAGCAAACATGTAAACAAACGCTTGGCCACCCGGAAACAACGGGACACAGAGGGGAATTTAACAGACAGACTTGAGTGGATATTCCCTGTCTGCCATACTTCATTCATACATGCCAAGGTTCCCTTCCCAAAGTAGATTTTTCTATCTGAATTCCTTTAGGTAAGGGGAAGGTGAAAAACAAAACACTTCTTCTTGAGCTTTAATTGTTTTCAGCTCAAAATAATCTGCATGCCAGGGTGGCACATTCTAGACCCCTCCACGGAGGTGGACTCATTCTGGACCCCTACATAGATAAAAACAAGTCAAAGGAGAGGTTGCTCCAAAGGAGCAAGAGGAGTGAGGACCCAGGGCCTGGTTCCTGTGGCCTCTCCTCCTCGTCTCTTCCCGTACTTCCAAATCTTAACTAGTCCCAGACCTTAAACATGCTCCCCACAAATGTAAAATAGGTCTGCTGGGTCCACTAAAAACCTGGAAACCAAGTTTTCATTTTGCTGAGAAAATAAATTGTGTTTGCAAAGAATTCTGAGTACACAGTGAAGCTTCACTCGTGAAAAATTCTTTGCATGTAAGTGAACTTGAAACAATAAAACATATACATGAGCAGGGATGGTGAAAACCAAGCAAGCCACACCAAAGAAATCTCTACACTACAATGAAAAATAAACTCTTTTTATATTGGACAGTGGAGGAACATGAATATACTTTATCATATTATATGTAGATTATAATCAGTTAACCAAGAAGCAAATATTAATTAGGTACGTAGTTACTACATGTCTCACACTGGGCCAGGTACAGAACTACTTTGCAATCACATGAAACACAACTTTTCCATTGTAATATTTTGTCAAAATTGTTATGTATAACATGAAGCAGCTATTATTAGTCTTATTTTATAAAGGAGTTTCAAAGAGTTTGAATGATTTGCTGGGTCACTCAAAAAAACAGCAAAGGCAGAAAACGAGCAGTGCCATACTTAAGTTTTAGATTATGTCCCTATATATTAAGAATAAAGGTAAGATTCCTCTTAGAAAGGCCTCCATGTGAAGCATCTTTCCTCCTAAACATCCAAGGCAATGTACAGTTCCCATACTCGTTTATAAGATAGCCGGGTGGTCTGAGCAAGGCCTTTAACCTCTCTGGGCCTCAGTTTCTTTGTAAGTAAAATAAGGCGGGGTGGTTCTAATTATTTCTTAGTGTTCTTTTAGCTGTAACCTTCCGAATCTATTCAAAATTGCTTGAATGCAACTGCATTCCTAACCTTAAACCTGTGTTTTGGCTCTTGTAAACTCCAGCAATAGGCTTTTAGTTTTAGTGAGATTAATAAAGCCATGTTAGAGCAGAAGTGTTCACAGATACGGAGGTAGCAGGAAGAGGGCAAAAGCTTTACCTTCTCAGATAAAAGAAGGTAGGAAAACCAGAGATTGTTCCTAAGCCAAGTGTTAAATGTTAGCAGGACGTGACACCTTTATGCTCTGTCAAAGCCGTTTAGGGATGAGATAAGATTGAAGGAAAAATTTGGTTCTCTGTTGACAAAGCACCAACAACAGACCAGCCTGATTGTCCACACTATACCCTTTCTCACACACCTGTAGGTAGTTTCAGAGCACAGAGGAACCAATACAAGGTTAGGGTCAACATATTGTCCTAGACAAGTCAACTGCAACCATGTAGTAATGCTGGATAAAGTAGCCAGTATGGCTGGCTTATCAAATAATCCTTATAAAAATACTTTACTATATTATACATTTCATGTAAAAAGTGCTTCTCAATTATGCATGTTAAATAATTTTCAAAGCTTTGTAAAAACTTTGCAAGGCTGAGAGGGCAGGGTCTACCAGTCCTATTTTTCTGCTGAAGAAACTAAGTCATTCATTTAACTTCATTCAACTAATGTTCCTTGAAAACCTGCCGTGGACCAGGTATCTTCCAAAACAGTGAGCTTAAGTTTCCATTTCAAGATCACTAGTACTTGTGGTGTGTGCATTCAAACTCATGCCTCCTGCCTTGGTGCTCTATTACAGTGGCTAAAATAGCTGGCTCTCCATCCAGATGGCGTCTGTGGGATAAAAGCCTACTTCTACCACTTAAACCAAGTAGCTGTGTAACTCTGTGCAAGTTGCTTTGACTCTGACTCAGTTTCTTCATCTATAAAATGAGAGTAATAATAATACCTTGCTTTGAGGACATTTCATGGGGATTAACTGCCAACACATGTACACTGCCTGCTACATAGAAGGTGGTCAAAAATGTTAGCTACTGTTATAGCCATTCAACACTATTTATTAATATCTCACCGTGGAATTAGGTGTCACAGTACAACAGTGATCAAGGACAGTGAGGGCTGGGCTCACGGCACTTACATTCTCCTGTTCTGCCTTCAAACTTTGGTCAGACTTTTCAAGACCTTCTGGCCTCAAGGGCATTCCAAGGTTTACCTCTGTTCTTCAGAGTAATTAGCATGTCTGATAGATTTGACTTGCTCCAAACCCTTCTTCTTCGCTCTAGCCTCCACTACCTTATTCCTCGGCTTTCTCTCTGGGATTTCCTCCACTTTAATTTCCTTCAGCCCAGCACTCTCCGCACAGCATGAGTCTCACTTCCTCCATGAAAACTTTTCAAATGATACCAGCCCCCAGGGATCTCCCTCTGTTTCCCCCTTATAACACTTATTTTCTGTGCCTCTCATTTGACGCATAATCACATTACCTATCTTTGCTAGTTAGTACCTCAAGCTTCCAAATCCTCTCTCTGCAGCAAGAGACAAGATTTGAAGAGCATAGGGATCTTGTCATATTTCTTTTCCTTTCTTTCTTTCTTTTCTTTCCTTGTTTCTTTATTTCTTTCTCTCTTTCTTTCTTCTTTCCTTCCATCCTTCCTTCCATCCTTCCTTCCTGCTTTCCTTCCTTCCTTCCTTCCTTTCTTTCATTTTTTGTTTTTTTTTGTAACTTTTAAAAAGGAATTGAAAGCTCAAAGCTTATAGGGGCAAGGCAAGTGTGGCATTAGTGAGGGAGGTGGGTGGGGCAGGGACTGTGGCACCTGGAACCAGGGTGTCTCCATTCTGAAAGGATCAGGTGCCACTTTTTTGTCCTCACCACTGATGAAGAAGACAGAACTTTATGCCACACAGACTGCAATGGCAGAAGAGAACTAAAATATCCAGAAAAAAGTATAGATCTCTGATCTTTTCCAGAAAAACAATATCCTCCCATTCCAATATCCTTAAAACTTATTAATTCATGACTATTAGGTCTCTTCAGCCCTCCCCTGCTATCACAATATTCCCTTCGTGTTACGGGACACTCTTGCTTACCAGAGTGTCTCAAGATTCTTTCCTAAGCTTTAGGTTGTTAAGTGTTCATAAAAGGAAGCTT
Source organism: Rhinolophus sinicus (assembly GCF_057876585.1). Classification (NCBI taxonomy): domain Eukaryota; kingdom Metazoa; phylum Chordata; class Mammalia; order Chiroptera; family Rhinolophidae; genus Rhinolophus; species Rhinolophus sinicus. The sequence goes on along the minus strand of NC_142517.1, from coordinate 187,978,206 downwards.
GCAATAACTGGTGTGTTAAGAAACTTTGGTGTGGTGGTCGCTCCCCAACAAGTTGTCTGGAGAGGAACTCTACCTCCTGCACTTTTTGTCTTTCCTACCTACAGACTTCTAGAAAATGACAAAAGTTTATTTTAAGTTCTTTATCTATGACTTTATGCATTTCCCCCAACACCATGGAGGAATGCAGGTCCAATGTCATGTCCTGCACATTTTTAAGAGAAGTCAAAATTCAAACTTTATTGAAATCTCCCACTTTTTAAAGTTGGCAACTAAATTCAAAATACTTTAATGCATTGTGCAGCAACACAAAATGTGGCTGCAGACTGAAAGGTGTGTCCTAAGGGTTGTAGTACTCAGTACCCTACATATATATAAGTGCTTGGTATTTTGGGGGGAAGAATGAATACTATAGTCTGTTGAACAAAACTATATTCATATAATGCCATGTTATAAAAATACTATCCAAAGAAGATTTATTTGATTAAATAAACACACGAGAGTCATTTACCACCCCTACAAAGTTTGGGAGAAACCTATACTCACCTGATAGCTCAGACATCTCTTGTATGTTTCGGGGTGCTCATTCTCCGTCCAAATATTGTTTTCCTTGCTCGCCTACTAGTAATGATGTCAGCCGCACTTCCATTTTAATTGGCAGATACCGCTGCCTGAAGTGCCTCAACTTTGACATCTGCCAGGTGTGTTTCTTGTCTGGTCTTCACAGCGAATCTCACCAGAAGTCTCACCCTGTGATTGAGCATTGCGTCCAGGTAAGATCTAAGCCACCGCACCATACCATTTATGAATTGTGCCAGTATAAGCTACAACCGTTTAAACACTTTCCCTCCATAAAACCACAGATTCAGCTCCTTTTGTACATTATAATGCTGATGTCGAAGACTAAGGAAGTGGCAAAGCTACCCTTAAATATTTCTCAATATAAATATGCCGTCTTTACATTGTAGATTTTAATGAAAACTTTTGGGGACAGGAAAAGGCCAGAATCCAGTCGGAAGTCCTCGATCCCAAACTGTGTAATAGAAAATATCTGAGGTGTAAGAGGGGTGAGGCATTGGAATGGGTTTGGATTGAAAAGAAACGGCTCTGGTTTGGTTACACATGATCCTGAAAGGTTTCTAGTGGCAAGTAAATTTTGGGAGATGTTTTCTTTTTCGACATGTCATTTCCTGAGCCCTAAATGTCAAGTAATTTTCTCTTTAGGGAAAATTAAAGAGAAAAAGTAGTAGCTCAGTTGTGACTGGAAGAGTATAAAACTAAGGCTTCACAGCTGCCTTTCAAATGTTTTTTTCTTAAGAAAAATTTAAATACTCCGCGAGAGAATTCAGGTCTTTTTAAGAAGAAAGACAAACGGCATAGCAAATTTTAAACAAAGAGAATTTAAACTTTTCCAGAAAGAACACTTTCTTCTCATACAAAGTTCCCATGAATCAGTTTCTTCATACAGGTGACGTCACCTTCAAATACCACAATAGTCAGGGATGTTGATGAACTAAGTAGCTTTACCGAGGACAGTTTTCCCTCATTCTCTCCTTTAACACGAATGGTCCACAAAAGTCAAGTGCCTGGTTTTTGCCAAATAATTCACAGTGGACATTTCTTTACTAAACTTTATTCACCCAGATCCTCAGGTTCATTGGCCTGTGCTGTTTCTATTCTAAAAACCGGGGGAGAAATAGGGTTTGTCAATGTTAGACTGACACCGTGTGGTCGCTTTGTTATTACACTTCAGATTTCACGTGTTGAAAATCTTGTAATAAACCATCTCATTCCTTCTTTGTTCCTTTTGGCAGAGGTTCTTAATGCGGTTGATGGGTGGACTTCAGGTAGTCTGTGCAATTTTATACCAAATTGGATGTATAAGCATTTTATCTGGAAATAAATCCATGGGTAATCACCCAATTCTCAAAGGAATCCACAGCCCAAATGTTAGCAACCACAGCCTTATCCGCCTTCATCTCCCCTTCAAGCTTTAACATTTCACATCACTGGGTCACGCTAAGGAAGAAGAGATATTGGGGAAGTTGGAGGTGTTGAATTTGGAAACTTATGCTGTGGGTACCTGTAGACGGAGAGAATGTGAAGACATTCCGGTAGTAAGGAAGTCAGATGGTTTTTCTGAGGACATAAACCTAAGTGAAATAATTCCAGACACTTTTATGGTGGCCAGTCTGCCCACACAAGGAAAGGTGACCATGTTGAGGTGATCTGACACCCTTGGTAATGTTGGCCATTCCAGCAGATGTCAGCAAAGGAGAACACAAAACTCCTCGTCAGGTCCCTCAGAAACACCCTGCTCCAAGGGCGTTGCAGGAGGAACGAAGCTGCAAGAAGCCAGTGGTTGCTTGACCAGATGAATCCAAACATGGCTGACCGTGCACAGGCCAGGTAAGTGTCTCTGAGTGACAGCCCCGTAGAGTGGGTGCAGGGCCCGGGTACAGGGCACAGGCAGCAGCTTTCATAACGCTAATGATCCTAAAGATGGCAGGAGGTGGGGTGAGGGGACGTTGGGGAGCGCTTATGATGCTTTCTCCTCTGGAAATGACCTTTAATTTTAAAGCAGAACAAGAGGCAAAAGGTTTTCAAGTGGCTCATTCAATCATTTGGGATTATTCCAACTAAAGTCATCGGACAGACACAGAAGATTTTTAATGTTAGAGTATTTGAGTAACAGTTTCATAGTCCTACTTTTTTGTTGGTTTGCTTTTGAAAGCCTAATTCAGAATTGATCTTTCATTAAAACAGAAGAAAAGAAAAGAAAAAAGGAAAGACACTATCGGCTCACTCACGGATTAGCACTATTCACATGTTAGTATTCCAAGACAGTAATTACGCTGTCAATACAATTTTTCCATTCTTCTTTTCACTTACATTAAATGGAGAGCATTTCTTGCATCATTAGTTTCCAATATGTCATTTCTAATGGCCTCGCTCTCATCGTTACAAGGAAGTGCCATAATTCACAAGCAATCCCTTAACATTTTTGTTATTTTCAGATTTTGCCCCCGAACTTCTGTGTCAACATCCCTAAACATGTACCTTCCTCTACTTTTTATATATGATATTAAGATAAAGTTCGTCAAGTAAAGTCTTGGGTCAAGAGTTGTGAATTTTGTTACTCCTCAAAATTCAGAATGCCAAATCGGGCTCCAAAGGGCCTTTCTAAAGGACACGCCACCACTACAGGTATATGAGATCACAAATCACAGACCTGATCCGCAACCTAACCATGACTTTCAAAACATCTTCGACCCTAATTTTTGAAGTAACTACTTCTTCATAATTTAAAACTGCGGAAAGTAAAGGGAAGAGACACTGTACCCTTGGGTTTAAGATCCTCAAATTTTGAGAGGAAAAAAAAAACAGAATTATTTATTTACTCCCATTTTATCTACTGGGAGAGGAAACAGAGATCACAGTTTAATCCGTATTCATTTATTAATTTATTTTGTAATTCTCTAATCTTTCCTCAGACATACACCAGCATATTTCCATCTCTATCCCAGACACTATGTCTGTGGTCATTTTGTCACTTTACAATTTGATGTGATTTAAATATGTTGGGGTTTTTTTGGCTATTTAAAGAAAAAAACACATATTGACTTTGCAACTAGATGCCATTCATTAGGCCTATGTGACTTTAATCTATCAGGTTGTTATCAATATATCCTTAAAGTTAGAGAATTGGAGTACCATCTTGATGTATATCTTTAATACAGTACAAAGGATTTGAATTTAAAAACCAAAGCAAAGATATCAGCTTCTAATTCACCTGTCTTCTTCAAGCCATTTATTTCACCTTTCCCGAGCAGAGTAACGACAAAACAAAACACGTCATTTAGTCATCCGGATTTATTGACTAGTTAAGGTCTTCTTTAAATTCCTACATTCTTATAGTTAGAACACGAGGATCCATACTCTTATTTGTATTGCTTTTGGTCACTGAAACCTGACTGATCTTTTAAAAACAGAAATATGATGACGTTGCTCGCATGCCCATGCCCCCAGACTTCCCTGCCTTATGTCCCTCTATTATCTTCCCTTGTTTTTAAGCTAAAGACTCAAAGTTGTAACATGACTTAGAAAAGTCCTGTATGTTTGGACCACCCTGGTAACCTCTCCAGTTTCATCTCTTTCACCACCTACATCTTCTCCATACAGATGCACATATTAATAGCTCTTTACTATACTAGCAATAGTCAGTTGGAAATTTTATTAAAATCCCATTTATAATATCTGTAAAATTTATTTTAAAAGAGTACTCCAGCCCCAATTCTTCCCTTTTCCCCATAAGACTAAGCCAAATACCCTTCTCTTAAGACTTAAACCTTTCCTTTAGAGATTTGGTACCCCTAGCCCACCACCATGAAATGTTTTGGCTCCTCGTGAGCAAAAGGTCTTTGCTCAAATGTCATCTCATCCTTGAGGCCTTGCCTGACTGCCCATTTGACATTTCAGCCCTTCCCCCACACACACACACACACTCTGGGACTCCCAATCCTCCTCCATTGCTTTATTATTTTTTTAAAGCACTTCGTCAGCATCTAACAACCTATGTTTGTTACTTTGATTATGTTTTTTGTTGTTTTGTTTTTGCTATAATGTAAACTCAGGGCGGGGGTGGGCAGGAGGGAGGAACCTTTTATTGCTTCCAGTTGTGTTGCCAAAATCTGTTGCAATGTCTGAATATGATAAATGTTCAATAAATGTTTGTTGGATGACTGACTAACTGAATAAGAAAATGGATGGATGGATGCATGACGAAGGGGTTTGTGGGTGTATAGATAAGGGAGATCATGAACTCTTTCAGAATGGAGCATGACAGAGTGTCACAGGAGTAATTACAGTGTTGAAAGAAGGTGGTGAAGTTTGATTGAGCCTGGGACAGAGAGACACAGAAACCTTGTCCTCAGCCAACTGTGCACGTGGCCTTGGGGATGTCACTTCTCATTTCTATGACTCAGTTTCTTTACCTCATAATAGGGATAACCTGTTCTTTCTGCTCCCAGAGTGGTATTTGGGGAGCTAAGAAGAGGAAAGGAAACTGCAAGCTCTGTGTAAAGCTAAAGGTTTTTTAAATATCAATGTGTTATACTCTGTCCACACGAATACAATACAGTTGTTCCCCAAAGTAGAATTCTTATGAAATATTTTCAGTGTAGCTCAGATATTGATGAGTTCAGAAATTCTGATTAGTGGCTGATGAAGGAGAAATGAATGTAGAATATTACTATTTTATAATGTGACAATAGGCAAAAACACATCTTTGCTATCTAATAAGTTGACACATTAGACTGACCATCGCCTAGGAGCTTAATGGTTTTGCCAAGTGGTAGTAATATTGAATTCATTCATTGATTCAGCAAATATTCTTCATGGTAATAAGCCCCCTCCCTTTTGATGTGCATTCACTTACTTTCCATATAATAGTTTACATTGAGAATATTTTCTCTTACAAAAACATAATCAAAAGCTAGGTGCCAAATACCACCACTGTTATTAAATATTTTGGGAAGTTCTTGCAAACATAATAAAAAAGAAAATTAAAACAGTGGAAAAGAATAGACAAAATTACTTTCATTTGCAGCTAATAGGATTTTGAATACCCAAGAAAGCTAATATGATTGGGAATCCCCAAGAATGTAAATCTAGCAAAAACTACTAGAATTAATAGGCTTTTAGTGGTAGAAAATAAAATACATATGTACAAATTAATAGCTCTTCACTATACTAGCCATAGCCTGCTAGAAATTTTATCATTGTTTGCAGATTCCATACTTATGCATTCACCTACACATGAAAATGTCTTTGTAACCCCAAAACCACTACTCACAAAATACTATCTTGGTCATTTGCAGACATGCACAGAGCAGCAAAACAAATAAATAATTGAGTTGCCTGACGCACAGTGGAGGCTGAAATGCCTTCTTGTTTCAGCTCCCATACCGTAAACACATGTGCTTGCCACAGTCTATTTTGCGCCATGTTTTCTACATGTTTTGTGCTTTTTGTTTTGGTGATTTCACTATTTCAAATGGCCCCCAACATCGTGCTGAAATGGTGGCCAGTGTTCCTAAGCACAAAAAGGCTGTGATGTGCCTTAACAAGAAAATACGGGTGTTAGGCAAACTTCATTCAAGAATGAGTTGTATGGCTGTTGCCCCTAAGTTCAATGTGAATGAACGAACAATGTGTATTAAATAAGGTATCTTTAAACAGAAGCACACACAAACTAAGGTTATGTATTGATTCATGGACGAAAATATTCTAACCAGAGACTTGCAAGAACCTAACTCTAGTATCTGAGAAAAGCACACTGCAAATTGAGGAGACAGCCCCCTCGAAGCAGGAGTGAGCTTGGCAGGTCCAAAGAACAGCAAGGAGGCCAGTGAGGCTGAACGGAATGAAGGAGATGTTGGGAATGTACTCAGGGGGCAAGAGTAGAAGCAAAGTTATGTGAATATTTTCCTAAATTGTCTTCTAATGCTTCTATTTTTAATCTGAATTTCAATTTTCAATTCATTCAAAAATTATTTTAGCAAGAGTCTAGCTTTGCTTTCTTTCAGATAGATAGCCAGTTATGCTATCTTTTCCCCACTTAATAAAAATACTAACTTTGTCAAATAGTACCTTTCCTCATATACTTGGATCAATTAATAGAATTGATATTCTCACCCTTAGATCCATGGGTCAATTCTTGTATCTATACTAAACTATATGGTCATGGTGGTACTACAGAAGTATAAAGTTGTGTCATCTGAAATGGGGAGACTATAGAGGAGCACATGGGTGGGGGAATCTTGTTTAGATTGAGATGTCTCTTAGACATCCATGTGAAGATGTTGAGGAAGCAGTTGGCTATTCAGGTCTGAAATTTGGGAGAAAGTCTACTGGAGATAAAAGTTTGGAAGTTGTTGACATACATGGCTTTTCAAGCCATGAGACTGTATGAGATCACCAGATAGAGAGTGTAGAGAAGAAAGGAGAATTGAGGATGAGCTCTGTGATATTTCACGTTACAAAGTTGGGGAGAGGAAGAAAACCCAGCAAGGGATACTGAGAAACAGTAATGAATGAGGTGGGAGAAAAAACAAGAAAATAAGGAATCCTGGAAGACAGGAAAAGAAAAGTGTTCCAAGGAAGGCATAGCCTTCCATAGTGTGTATGGGATGGTGCCATTTTTGTTTCAAAAAGAAATTCAATAGTATGTATTTTGATGCTTGTCAATATTTGTATATTTGTATAGGATTTTGAATCCCCAAGAAAGCCAATATGATTGGGAATCCCCAAGAATGTAACTCTAGCAGAAACTACTAGAATTAATAGGCTTTTAGTGAATGGTGTTGAACAGCCCCAAGCTATTAAAATGATCTCAGATGGAATAGAAAAGAGTGTGTCACTCAGAAGATGTGTGACGAAGATGTTATGGGTAACCCTGCTTTTCTACCCAAAATACCCTCCCTTTAAACACATATTTAATGTATACAGAATAATTGCTTCTTTCCCTATATACTCTCATTGCATTCTGTAGAAAGAATTGTGTTATGTCAAAAATGATTGCATATTTGCTGTTTATTAGATGTGAAGTCTCTGTGACCAGGGAGTTCTCTGCTTTCTTTAAAAAACTTTTTTTATTTGCAACAACTCAAGATGGTTAGATACTTTAAAGAGTTTCTGAATAAAGGAAGGAAACTAAATGAAATTGTATAAAATGGAACATGCCTTAAAATAGCCTAGTGTATTCTATGTTCTTTCAGATTTGACATAATACACACACACACCTGCGCTTAGAACCCCTCGTGTCTGGCCTGGATAAGATGAGCTGGGGGATTTTCCGCTGTCATCCTTGAGTTTCTTTGCATTCTCACTTCTAGATAGTCAAGAAAGTGGGAAATGGGATTTGCGTTCCTGCTGTTGGCTAATTGGCTGTCTATCAACTGAGTAGTTGGAAAAGAGCATGGAGAAAAAAACCATTGTGCTCCTTTATTGATATTTTTTGGATATCAAATTTAATATCTGATTTAAGATTTTCTAAAAATATTCTCCTCGATGTCATACCTGATCATTAAAAACTATTATAACTTCTCAAAAAACTCTACTTCCTAACAGGCTCTCCATTCAGCACAATAGCAGTAAAGTACCAATATATGTAAGTCCAACTGGACCAGTGGCAAGAGCAGCTGCAGAGGCCTCCAAACGAATATCTCAAAGGATAGCTCAGGCTCAACAAACCAATGACAGCAGCCCACATCATCAGGTGAGTCCAAAAGGGAAAGAAACCGTTATTAAGGCACAACTCATCTGGACCTTTTTGCAATGATGCAGTGAGATTTGGTGAATCATTCCTTATTTGGGGGAATATTTTCAAGATGTTAATGTGATCAAGGGGAAATCTAGGAACATAATTTTTAAAATAACTTTTTATCTCCAATCATAAAGTGCTACATATTATGGAAAAGTCAGAAAAGAGCAAAGAACAAAATTAAAATTACAATCAATCCATGATATAACCACTGTTAATATTTTGGTATATTTTCTTCCCTGCTAACATTTTTTAAGATAGTGTATGTCATACTGAAAAATGTATTGATTATGTAGTCCTTTATCAATGTAAGTTATATTGTGAGCATTTTTCATTGCTATTACAGTTCCTCAAAAACATTTAAATGGTTGTATAGTTTTTATTTAAATGGACTTAACGTTATTGAACTTCTCTGTTGGATATTTGGGTTATTTCTAATTTTTTCTATAATTTAAAATTTTATTGTTGAAATCCTTGTACATTATTCTATGTACATGGTTCCACAATTATTTCATCAGAACGTTTCTTAAAGGGGAATCACTAAATGAGGGTGGCAACATTTTTAAAACTGTTCATACTTATTATACATTTGCTGTTTAAAAAGGATATACTAAATCACACTCCCAGGGAATTCAAGTTACTTATCTCCCTTGATCCTTGATAATATTAACTATTACCATAGTCTAAATTTTGTTAATTTTATGAGCAGAATATCTTATATTTGCCTTAATTTCCATTTCTCTGATGGAGTGAAATGAAACTTCTTTTACCCCACGTAGTTTAGAAGGCAAACTTAGAAGAAAAGTACATTGTCTTTTCTCTTCTGTCCGTGTTCTCTGCCCATTTTTACGGATTCATCAGTTTGATTTATTAATGTATTATATTTAAACTTAAATTTTAAGTGTAACTTTTGGAAGCCTGTCTTCATAGCTATTTTCTTTCAGTCTTATTTATAATGTGACTTGCTATGTAGACATTTTCAATTCTTATAAAAACATTGTCAATCTTCTTTCTGACTACGTGCATAGTTTTATGCTTGGAAAACTTTCTCCAAGTTAATTTCTTTGAGAAATTAAATGATTCTTTAACTTCATTTATTTTAACATGGTTTGATTATCTTTATCTTTGACATTTAATGTTTAAATCTACAAACAAAACAAAACAAACCTTTTGTTTTGATGCATGATAGAAGGTCAAAGTACTCCCCCAATCCTACTTTTAACTTAAAATAGCCAATTTTATCTAACCTTAAGTAAATCTTTTCTCTTTGTTGTGGTTCCTTTAACACATACTAAAATGTTTACGATTTTAGAATGTCTTTTACTGCCATCTATTCAGCTCAATTGCTTTTAATTTTATTTTTACATATGAATGTTATTTGAATTAGTCCAGCTTTATGATATTCATTAATATACTAGAGAACAAGTTTTCTCTTATTTCTTTTCTATTCAAACTTCATTTCTTTCCAATCTTTCACACCATTAATTTAGCTCATATGGGATTATTTACAAAGTAACCCAATGTTGATAGTTTCTTTTTTGTTTTTTGTTTTTCTATTGAGATATAATTGATATATAGAATTATGTTAATTTTCAGGTATACAACATAATGATTCAATATTTGTATGTATTACAAAATGCTTACCATTTTAAGTGTAACATCCATCATCCACAGTTACAATTTTTTTCTTGTAATGAGAACTTTTAAGATACACTGTTAGCAACTTTCAAATATACAGTACAATATCACTAACTATAGTCACACTGTACATTAAATCTATAAAACATATTTATTTTCTAACTGGAAATTTGTATCTTTTGACCCCTTCACCAATTTCACCTATCCCCATCCCCACGTCTCTAACCACCAATCTGTTCACTGAATCTATGAGCTCTGTGTTTTTTGTTTTGTTTTGTTTTCATTCCACATATAAATGCAAACATACAGTATTCATCTTTCTCTGTCTGACTAATTTCACTTAGTATAATGCCCTCAAGGTCCACCCATGTTGTCGCAAATAGCAATATTTCTTTCTTTTCTATAGCTAAATAATATTCCTGTGTGTGTGTGTGTGTGTGTGTGTGTGTGTACTCATATATATATTTTCTTTATCCATATATCCATTGATGAACATTTAGGTTGCTACCATATCTTGGCTATTGTAATAATGCTGTGATGAACATAGGGGTGAATATATTTTTTCAAGTTAGGATTTTTGTTCTTTCAGATAAATATCCAGAAGTAGAATTGCTAGATCATGTGGTAGCTCGATTTTAAATGTTTTGAGGAAATTCATACTGTTTTCCACAGTGGCTGCACCAATTTGCATTCCCACCAACAGTGCACATGGATTCCCTTTTCTCCACATCCTCACCAATACTTACAATTTCTTGTCTTTTTGATAATAGCCATTCTAACAAGTACGTGGTGATATCTCATTATGGTTTTTGCTTTGCATTTCCCTGATGATTAGTGATATTGATCACCATTTCATATACCTGCTGGCCATGTGTACGTCTTTTTTGGAAAAATATCTATTCAAATCATCTGCTCATTTTTTAAATCAGGTTACTTAGGTTTCTTTGCTATTGAGTTGTAGGATATACAGTATAAATTGTAATTTTGTTTTTCCCTCAGTAACCTCGCAAACCTTTGTGCTGGTTCAAACTGCTCTTCGGTCTCAGTGGCTCCCGAGGCATCTAGAGCCTGCTTGGTCTTGTGAGATTCCAGGATAAACTTACTTCTGATCCTTTGACCTGTTTCTGGCTGAGGGCACCCTGGATAGCTTATGTTTGTTGTTGTAATTGTGAATAAAGGTCACATCGATTGTATCTTTTCCTAATTATGGATGATGACAGGTTAAAAAGTTACAGAGTTTTGGTTAGTTATCTCAAAAAGAGAACCTTTCTGAACTCTCTTAATATTTCAAATATTGATTTAGTGAATCTCTTACTTCTAGATAGACAGTTAAGCAGTCTGGAAAAAAAGATATTTTGGTCTCTCTTTTTTCTTTTTTACAGTATTTAAACCTTTCATTTCTGTTTCATGTCTTCATTCCCTAAAGACTCTAGGTTTTTCAGAACAATATTGAATAATGCAAGAGATGACAGGGCAGCTTATTTTATCTTAAATTAGATTTAATCGGATCATTTCTCTAGTGTTTCTCCATTAAATCTTACGCTGTTAGTTGTTGGTTTGAGATTCTTTTTAAGGTGGAAGGAGTCATTTTCCAATTTTTTTACTTATTTATTTATATATTTTTTTGGTATGCAATCAGAAGTGATTTTGAATTTATTTACCTTAAATCCCTTTTTAGCATCACTTGAAATTATCCCATGTTTTCCCTTATGGGAAGTAGTGCATTAGTAGAGTCCCTGATAGTAAGCATTCCTGGCATTGCTAGAATGTTATTTTTGTTTGTAGCGGATTATTCTTTAAATACACTTAAAATTTGATTTGCTCATTTTTTATTTAGAACTGTAACACACAAGTCAGAATAGTCTCACTCTTGCTCTCTCAGTACTGTCTTTATCAGCTTTGAGCATCTGAGTTTTGATGGTTATATTAAGCAACCAGTCATTTTTCATCTTTTTTTGTCTTTGAAACAATTTATCTAACTTAAGAACTATTTATTTCTTTAACAATTGCCATAATTCAAGAGTAAAAACCTAGGACACTGGAACCTTTATAATATTTAGATACAGTTATCTATTTCTTCCAGCTTAATAGTTTCTTCATGCTTTCTTCAGTTAACTCTGATAATTTAAAAGATTTTCAAATTAGGTAAGAAAGTTATTTTAAACGTATCATTTTATTCATTTTTCAAATCTTCAAATTTCTATTTAATCCAACTCAAATCTGCTCAACTTTTACTCCAAAATAATAAATTAAAATTTGTATCAGAAGAATCAAATCAAATATCTATTAAGAAAACCTATACTATTCTCAAAATACCTAACTACCTGTCAGTCTTTGGCCTATTCAGTAATCATTGCATAGATTTTCCTGAAGCGTAGAGCAATCAGGTTACTCTGATGTTTGCAAGGATGAAGTACATCGTAAGTTTTCTATCCAGCCAAGAATTATGAATTAATGGTAACAGTGGTAAACACAACTAATTACAGTAAAATTTGCATTGCTCATTTGTGGCATGTTTTAGAAGTCTCAATAGCGACATCCTTAAGGAGACACAAAAGCTATCTTCATTTACATGTAGCTGAGTAACGAATTTTCTCTCACCTGTTGCCCCCAAAGAGTGGGCAATTCTAACCCAAACAACACATGCCACCTCTGGTATGCAACCGATGAACTGTATTGTTCACTGCCTTAGTCGACAAAGTTTAACTTTGAGAGGACTGTGCCTAAGTCTACATCCGAAAGGTAAGTTGCACTCAACTTCGATATCTTTAAATTACTCCAGTGTCCATAGGTACGAAGTGTCTGCCCAAAACTTCTGAATGTAACTTACTTACAGGTGAAAACTTTCTTCTGTCCACAGGGCCTTAACTTGGCAGCTCAGTAGCCTAAGATTCGATGTCATTGAAAAGTAGGGGGAAGAAAAAATGGGGGGGGATTAGTTTATCCATACATGAGGAAAATGTTCAGGAAACTTAGAAGGAAGAGACAAGGGTGGGGGGTGAATGAAAAATAAGAAGAAACTTAAAAATCCCAATGAAATTTTTTCACCAGAGGAGTTAGCAATGCTTCTTTTTTTTTTTTTTTAAGTGTACATTCTGCAAATACTTCATCATGTTTTCAATCAGTTGTTTCTTTGTCCTCTTACATGTTCCTCCACTTGTAGGCCTTCCCTCAGTGATTGTAATCAGTACTGTCAGATCCTAAGAAAGGTCTTCAAAACAGCATGATCTGTAAGGCTTTTCAATCATCAAAGAGAAATTATAGTTCTCATATTGCAGTTGTTCTGGGTAGAAGTGTGAGTAGAGAGTAAGTTTTGAGACCACCCTGTGCAGCTGCCTCTGGGGGATATTTTTTCAGGTCTGTGTATGCTCCCATCATCAGCTCGTGTCAGGGGGCCACTCAGACACCTCTCGTTGCATACCTAACATCACCTCTTACTGGAGCACTCTGCAGAGAGCTGGAATTACATGTGTGAGGACAGATACAAAGCTACTCTATTCCCTGCTTCGAATAGAAGAAGAAGAAAAGCCATTTTCACAACACAGAATTTTTTTTTTTCACTTTAACACTTATTTGTTCTGGGGGAAAAATATTTCAAAGAGGTTTTGCTTTTTGGTTTTCCTCCTTTATTTCACTTTCCTTCTCACTTCTTTTCATTGTTAAAGTTGCTACAGCCTATCGTACGTATATAGTACATTTTTTTCTTTGATTTTTATCCCCCCCAAAAGCATTTTTAATTATACAACTAAGATCTGAATCTGTTTGCCTTATAAAAAATTATAATATTACAAATAAAGGTAAAGTCCTTTTCAGCCATAATTTCCAACCCAGGTCCGGTCCCTAGTTCCCCAGAGGTAATCTGTTTGGGGTAGGCCTTTGCAGGCCTTATTTTATGCATTTTCAAATGTGCATACATGTGTGCACATGTGTACATGTATGTATCTAAAGAGGGCAAATAGCTAGTATCTATTAAACTTAAAACATGAGAACCTTGCACATATATAGGCAAGAAGGCAGGTACAGCTTAGGTCACGGCAGCACTCCCTATAATTTTGAAAAAATTGGAAACAGTCTAATGTCCTTCAATTTCAAATGACTAAACAAACTATGGTATATAGTCTATGGATAAACTGTGGCAGGTCCATATGTGCTGAGCTGATATGTTTCTCAATTGCAGAACAATATGTGCCATATAATAACATTGATGTTAGTAATATGAAGTTCCCTGATTGATTCAAAGGCTATGCTAGGCATCTGGAAGCTGTTTGACTATTTGAATGAAAAGGCAGACAGACACAGGTGACTCAGAGGCTCCACAGAGAGTGTGCACCAGCCAGAGAATGTGACTTCAAGTCTGTAGCTCAGCTTCGTCTTCCTGCCCTTTCCACTTCCTCTTTCAGGCTCTTATGGGAGAAGTTTCCCAAGGTGGCCAGCCCCTCTTCTGATCCTTTTCAAGGAGGGGGGAAGGCCATAGACTATAGCCACAGCTGCTTATAAATGCAGAAAAATGAAATCCAATCTCCTATCCAGGCATGTGGGAGCCAAAGGCTGGTACATGGTGCCCCAGGAGCCTGAGCCAGGCTGGGTCAGGTCAGGACTTGCTGTTGGGCTGCAGTTCGGGGAGCAGAGTGTGATGTGAGAGACAGGAAAATCCTAAATGAGAGGTGGACTGACCATTGTTAATTCAGAGAGACTTGGTGAATTACAAGAGAAGGGACGGCTCTAGGGAATCAATGGAAAAACAGGAAAGTTTAAAGCAGGAGGTAGAAGTAAAAGATTTCTTGAGCTAAGAGAAACAAAGTGACCCCACTGCTTTTGTAGATGGCTTTGGGGAAGAAGATGCTCCAGGCAGCAACCTAACGCGGGCAAAAGACTATTGTAACTTATTTTTTAAACCAAGAACCTTTGTTATGTTTAAATGTCTTTCATGACAGCTATTATATAAAAATGAGAGTATGTGATGTACTTTGGGCACACGAACATCTCTGCATCATTGCATAGGGACATAAACCCCAATATCAGTCACATTTCGAAATAGACTGTGTATTTTTTAAAATAGCATTATCATGTTCTGATGATGAATTTGTAGGAAAGTGGGTTGAAGTCAAACCAAAAACTGAAAACTTACCGTCTCTGTTTCTTCCTTCTCTAGACCATAGTCAGCATTAGGAATGAACTGTCGAGAACGCATGACTCCATTAAGACTCTCCACAGGGAAAGAAGGTAGGAACCATGTGTGTGCACAAATACTGATGGCAGAGACAAATGAATATCATGTCCCTTTGCTTTTGTAGAAAATTTTTCTACAAAAATTTTACCATGCTTTTTTTTTTTTTTTGGAAGGCATTCCTTAAACAGAGAACTCTTATGACTCCAGTATGAAGGTAGAGGGGGGCCTGTGAGTATTGGAGCGTAACAAAAATTATCTGGCTAATTATATTAAGTTTTGAATTTTGATTGCCTAATTTTATTCCTTGAAAATTGGTTAAGCATTTTCAGTGAATTATTGATTCTGTATGTGTCTTATGTGTATGTTTTGCCAACTTCTAAAGAAATCAGCACATTTTCTCCAACAACATCTAACTTTCTACCAGGTTTATTAGGTTTGTTGGAAACTGTCTACCATCTTTTTATTGTGTGTCAAGGAACTAATTATTCCAAGAGTTCCTGTCTCCTGTTGTCATTTTTTTTTAGAAGACAGATTTCTTGGATCCTCAATAAGAAGTTCCCTCTGAGGGAAGACCTTTGTTTTCAGGCACAATTCTCAGTATTTAGTAGATGCGCTCTCTTTCTATCTGTATATATAATGAGATGTGCTTCATAATATAAATGTATGAAAGATAAGGAACATTTTTTAAATTCTGTGATAACTCATGAAAAGAAGCTTACTAACACTTTTAAAGTAGTTTAATAATTTAAATGTTAAAAGCAACTTTCATCTTTTTCATGGTATAAGAAAAATAAATTAGATAAAATTAAATAGTATAGCAATAAAAAGGCAATTTTGAAACCTAAAATGTAGAAATAAAAAGGCAATTTTGAAACCTAAAATGTAGAAATAAAAAGGAAATTTTGAAATGTAATTCTGTAAAGCAATTCTTAAAATAATTATCTCAAGCTAATTATTTTAAACAAAGATATTCCCTTTTATATAATTCATACCCACTACACACATCGTTGGTCTCCTGTAAGGTATTTATCAACACAAAGTATACCAAAGTGTGAGGTTGATTAATATATAAAATCTATGTGAAGGCTTTATCCCTTGTACCAGTCTGCATCATTATTTTTATCAAAGATTTGGATAAATTAGTAGAGGGCATGCTTTTCTATTGTGTGTGGCATGATGTCAAAAGGCATAGATGATAGGCTGAATGACGATCTCAGATCGCTACGATGTGAGAACACGATAGTGTGCAACAGAGGGGCTTTTAATAGACTACATTTTAAGGAATTAAATGCAAGGCCTACAATTATAGGCCCAGGTTCAGGACAAATAGTATGGAAAAGGGCTGAGATATATAGTGAACTGTAAGTTCAATGACAGCCAACACTATGTCACTGATTATTTAGAAAGCAACCTTGTATCAGACTACATTAAAAGAAAGAGTATCATTCAATCATTAGTTACCTCTTTATTACTCAGCACTCTGCTAGGGGTTAATCAAAGAAAGGAATGTTTCACTGTTCTGCGAATGAATGATTAACCTGCCTTAAGGGTATTTGTGTTCTATCTGAGGGACCACTGAATGGGCTCCTTAACTCCAGAAAGCAGAACTACAAATAAAGATAAAAAAGTTTACAAACACTGAACAATTTGATAACAGTGGATATTTTTCTGGAAAGTATTGGGCTCTTAGTTGCTGGAAATACTAACAGGGAGAAAGGAAGAAAAGGAAGGAAGGAAGGAAGGAAGGAAGGAAGGAAGGAAGGAAGGAAGGAAGGAAGGAAGGAAGGAAGGAAGGAAGGAAAAGAAAAAGAAAGTAAGGAAAGAATTATACTTCTGATAGGAGTTTTAGGGATTTGCCTGCTTTCACTTGGATTGTGCAAGGATTGGGGTACATGTCTTCTAGTTGTCCAAGAATGGTGGATGGAGGAAGGAGAGGGGTGGAGGTGGACAACATGGGAGAAAGAAACTGGTATTACTAGTGGCCATAACAAGCACAACACTCTTAAGTACAGAAAATACTGTCTAGAGAAGCCTTGTGAGACTGTCTCTTTGCTGTCTGCTCTATCAAATCCCTAGGCTGATTCCTTTCTGGAAAACCCAGTGTAAGGATGTGCCTGAATCTTCAATTATGATCAAGGATTTTAGAGTCAGACTCCTGTTTCTCCTGAGCGTGACTGTCTGGAAGTTTGAGGGCTATCCTTTAGAGATGCCTGCTTCAGATGGGAGCCCAAACTAAATTCTAAGACCTCTCCAAGATCTACAGCAATGAGGAATTTCAAAGGCTCTACCACTGAGAATGTTGTTGCATTTCCCCCCAGAAAGCCCATTTCTACAAATTCCACAATATGCCAACAGCACTGATCTAAGAATACAATTGTATTTTTGTAAGCCAATTTTAATCATATACACATTTTGTAACAGCAACTATATTAGGCCTGGGTCTGGAGCTATGGCAACAAGCAATATAGAAAAAGTTGCCAGAATAAAGAGATAATAAACAATTATTAAACAATAGATTAAGTAATACATAAGTAAAATAATAAGCAAAACAGATAATATGGCATATAATGTGAATGTCCAGAAGTGTAAATGCTGGAAACTAAGTCAAAATCTAAGATCTCTTCCCACTCTGTAGCAATTAGACATGGCAAAAAGCCATGGAGACAGTAGGGAAGGGGATTGGGAGGTGCTGGAGGTGAGGTTGGGGGCTCCTGGTTTGCAATTTTAAGTAGGACAGTCAGAGATGACCTTACTAACAAATATGACAGTGAGCAAAGACTTAACGGGGTAAGGTAAGCAAGAAACTGAGGATACGTGGGTTCCAGGCAGAGGAGCCATAGGAGCAGACTCTGAAGGGAGAACATGCCTGGTGTGTTCAAAGGGTTGTCAAGAGCTCTGTGTGGCTGAAGGGCAGTGAGAGAGCAGAAAGCAGGGAGGAGGTCGAAGAGGAAAAGAGGGTCTCGGAGGCCTCTGTAAGGACTTTTACATATTCTAACCAAGGAGGGGAACCACTGGAGGGTTTTGAGCAGAGGAGTGACATGATCTGCCTTGAGAATTACCCTAACTACTTGGTTCATTCTTAAACAATAAACAAGTAGACTGAGGGAGAGAAGCCAAACAGACACACAGCTCATGAATCGCATCACTGTTTCCTTCCTGTGATCTTGGTGAGATGTGAGGTGTTTAGCTATGACATGTATACATCATTCTAAATGGAGTGTTTCCAGACAAAAGCATACTGAATAGAAGTCAATATTCAAATGTAAGTATCTGGTGAAGGTGTGCTGTCAAAAGTAATCCATAATATGCTTGATGAGGTTCCTAAAACATCTCTAAAGCCAGTGAAATTCTTAGTGGAATCGTGTATCTAATAGACACAAAGGGCCGCTCTACCTAAAGAACAGTTTAAAACAGGATTGATCAACAGTGGGTGCACAGGCTTCTCCAGCATCTTCTCCCACGGAGAGGACCTGGAGTACATTTGGCTAAGTCTCTGATGAGTGTGCTGGCTTCTTGTCCTTACCACCTACTCAGACCTGTCCTCTTTCCAGGCTCCTTAAAAAACAACTAAACCGATACAAAGACAAGTTGCAAGCCATCTACGCCTCCCAGGAAGAAAAAAGTTGCAGATTAGAAACAAGGATTCACCAACTCACAGCTAACCAGGACAGTCTCTGGACCAAGCTCCAGCAAATGGGACAGGACCTACAGGTACGAGATGTGGGAGACTGGCCACCCGGACCATCTGGAAGTCTGACTTCAAATCCTCGGGCCAAGGGAAGGCTGTAGCCTGAACCCTCACACTTCACCTTGACCAGCCTCTTCCCCTTCCGTCTTCTCTCTATCTCCACCACCTCCCACTTTCATCCTCCAAACTAGATTCTCCCGCTTTGTGAAGACAGTACCATTGGGAGAGAACTATACCGTTTAGAAACAATAGAGCTGGGTCAAAGCGGTTCCTTTCAGTATTGATTCTTAAACCTTGTGGTCTCAGCATTGCTTTTACATTCTTAAACATTTTTGAGGGTCCCAAGGAGTTTTTGTGGATTATATCTACTGCTATTTATCATAATCAAAAATTAAGACTAAGAAGTGGTTTAAAAGTAAATGTATTAACTAATTTCAAAATGAAAATAATAAATCTATTATATACGTAACAGTTTTAAACAGTAAGTACATATTTTTGAAACTTAGAGAAGTGTCATCATTTTACTTTTTTGTTTTGTTTTGTTTTTTTACAAATCTCTTTAATATCCGGCTTACGAAAAGATAGCTAGATTTTCATAACTGCTTCAGCATTCAATCTGTTGCAAGATGTTTTGGTTGAAGTATATGAAGAAATCTGGCCTCACACAAATTTGCAGTTAAAAAAAGAGAGTATTTTAATAGCCTTTTCAGATAACTGGAGATCTTCTTTGCTGCTACACCAAAACATGATAAAAGACTGTTTCTTAAAGGAGAGCTCCAATATTGAATCTGAAACCAAATCTATTTTACACTCTGTTTCATTAAAAGACAATATTCTGCGGTGCTCTTTGCATGAAACTTAGACTCATGCATGACTGTGTACATCATACAATGTCATTTAGAAGTTCACTTAGCTATCCTGAACTTCCTAACACTCACTCATCTCATTATACACAACCAAAAAAAAAGAAACAAAGAAAGAAAATCACACTCATTAATATCACCAGTAATCACATCAGGAAAGTCTTTAAGAATTGGAAACAAGCTCCTGGTGGTAGATGCAAGTTTTCCAAAATTCTAATTTTTGCTTAAAAGCTCAACCTTTAAAATTGGGAACATACATTCTTACATGTTTTCCTTACTGCAACAGTCTCATTTCATTCATTTTTGAGAAGATGTTTGCCAAATACCCTTGTCTGAATAACACAGCCTGTAAGTAATTCTTTCGCACAAGAGGAAACTTTTATATTTCAGTAAACATCAGGAGTGTTTTATGCACATTTCCCATTTCGTCATATATAATATTTAAATGACATGTTTTATTATTGTGGAAATTAAGAATTTTGCTACACCATCAAGACTTTTCATAAGTGGAACTGGCTTTTTTTTTTTTTTTTTAACTGCAAGCGCCTGATGGTGAAGAAGAGCATGACGACTAAGACTAAAGTAACACTGGTTAGTGATGCCGCCTGGATTTGTGTCTCGCTGCCTTTAGCTTGACCTAGTCTTGATTTTGCAACCTCCATGAAAATGTCAACACAAACATCAGGCAAATAACGTCTAAGTATCATTGTGAAAACAGTCTCGACCTCATGGACCTCTTACAGGGGCTCAGGGACCTCCTCCAGGAGTACGTGGACCCCACTTGGAGAAATGTGCTTTGTAGGGAGCACACGTCCTAGATTTTAAATCTATGGATTAGCATGAAACCCTTCACAAAATACATGCCTTGATCGATTATTATGAACATGTTTTAAGACTTTTTAATCTATCAGTTCAATATAGGCTAATGTTTTCAGAAATTCCTTATCTTACACACACACACACACACACACACACACACACACAATTTCATCTTTCTTTCATTTGGAAATATTTCAGTATATATCTTCAAAAGAAACAGACTCTTTTTTAAAACGTAACACCACCACTTATAATAACCAATCATTTCCTAGTATCATCAAATGTCCAGTACATGTTCATATTTTTTCAAATGTCTCAATTTTTTTCTACAGTAGGTTATTTAAATTATAATCCAAGCAATGTCTATGTCATATAATGGTCTCGTAAGCCTCCTTTAATCTATAGATTTCTCCTCTTTTTTCCCTTGCCATTTGTAAAAGAAATTGAAAGACTGTGCTTTTAACCACATAATATGACATCTTATATCTATTTTAAGAGTTTTGCCTTTGAGGGGAATGCCTTCCTCCCAAACATATTTCTTGTATTTAAATATGATTCCCTATTTCTCTTTAGAATATAAGGTAACCAAACATAAAAGATGGATCTTAGAAACATTTCAAAAAACCACTTTGCTTTGTAGGTGTTTATTATATGACATGGCTTAAAGGAAGGAAAGCCAGCTCTCAAAAAATAACTCCTGTCCCACCTCCCACCAGGCCTGAAATGCCATCAGTAAAGATGTCCCTGGTGTCTTCAAGCATCATAAATAAGCCTCGCCAGTCACTAACACTTTCAAAACTTAGGCTCTGACAGCTTAGATAGGTATGTATGGTACAAGGAAGAGAGGAAAAGCCTGAGGAGTTCTAGCCCAGGAAAAAAAAAAAAGAAACTCTTTATATTTTTAGAGCCTGTGATTTTAGAACCTAATGTTTTCCCAAATTCCTTGTGATTATTCCTTGTAATATTTTAATATCTGAGCTGTTTTAATTTTTGTAGACAGATTTAACAGCATAAAATAAAATTGATAGTAATGTATTTAGAGAGCAGAAAACATCTTACATTAAAATTTCCTATTAGAATATTAAAATTATATACATTTATGAAAAAAGTAAGATATACGTTAATTTCTTAATAAATAAAGCTTTCTTTCTCCAGGCAATGTTGCAGCCACTCCATCCTTTACCTTCCTTCAGTCAAAATATGGTTTCCAAGGGTGACCATGGAAAAGGTAAACGTTTTCAGAGGGGAGGAGATTCTTCCCAGCTCAAGAATGCCACTGAGGATGGTTCGGAATGGCAATCTCTTCCGAGCCACACGGTGACTGACAGAAATGGAAGTCAAGCAAACACAGAACATGCTCTACCAAATTCAGAATCACCAGAGGCCATTTTACAGCGAAAGTCAACTCAAAGCACCAGGACACAAAGCCAAGCACAAAAGACCTCGAAGGAAATTCTTAGCTCCCCATCCAGTTCCCATGAAGGACTGATGGAGGACACCCCCAAAATTATTCCTGCTGAAATACATAGTCCTGCTCTCGCACCCGTGGAAAGGAAAGAGACACTCAATATCCAGGAGGAAAAGGATGAGCTGGAGGAAGAGGAACTGCAAGAATTATTGTCAAAACTTATGGATGCCTTCACTCTAGAAATGGCATCAGGTAAGAGCTGCATAATCAATAGAGATATAGTGATGACCAGGGATTCAGGCTGCCTTTTAAAACACTTGATTTAATAACATTAGCCCAATAGCTACAGTTCATCTGGTGAGGAACAGTCAGAGTAGTGAATCTTTTGGACATCAGTAGCATCCCTGAACTTGATTTCTAATACTGTCTAACTGATAGGATTGCTGTGAGCATTAAAGATGATAAATCATATGAGATTTTAGTATAGTACCAGGTATATATTGAGAATTCGATAAATGCTTATGATTTTGTTATTGCAATTATTATCATCAGTAGTGCTAAAACATATATAACTGGGCAGCCTCGTATTACCATTTAAAAATGGGGGCAAGAATGAGTCACTCTTTCTGAAGAATAATTAAGGTTTTTATATTATTAGTGTCATCATTATCATCTTCTTCATAAGCTATGACTCATCGATAAATTCTGAAGCCTCTTTTTTCTAATCCTTTTTTGCGATAGTTATTTCTTGTGTTTTGGAGTGACACTGTCTTATTTGTAGAGTGTTTTATTATCTTAATATAGCGATATCTGTATCTATTTCTTTCTAACAAAGCCTAAGATCTTTTATGTTGGAGTGATCATCTAGAGACTTGTGATAAAACAGAAGATAACATTCTCATGTGCTTCTGCATCAGAGAAGACCTCAAAATGTTTCTGAGTTACTGTATTAGTTTGCTAGAGCTGCCATAACAAAGTGCCACAGACTGGGTGGCTTAAACAAATGAACAAAAAGTTATTTTCTCATTGTCCTATAGGCTAGAGATCGAGGTGTTAGCAGCATTGGTATCTTCCGAGGCCTCTCTTTAGCTTGTAGATGGCTGTCTTCTCCTTGTGTTTTCACACCATTTTCCCTCTGTGCATGGCCCTATTCAAATTTTCTTTCCTTACAAAGACACTACTCGTATTGGATTAAGAATTAAGACTCAACCATATAACTTCATTTTAATTGAATTAACTCTTTAAAGACTCTACCTCCAAATATAGTCACATTCTGAGGTATTGAGGGTTAGGACTTCAATATAGGAATTGGAGGAGGGAGACACAATTCAGCCTAGAACAGTTGGTAAACTGTAAAATTGGCACATAATGTCAGTTGGACATCGAACTTCGTAAAGCCGAGTCGATGAGGTAATTATTTGGTGATTCTAAATCTCTACTGTGAAGGGAGTTGGAGTTACAATCCTCGTATTACGGAAAACAAGATCACAAAGATGCTGGAAGCTTGCTCAGACTGTCTGAGGCAAACATAGAATAGGAACTCCTTGTGCCTAATTCTTAGGCTGACACAAAATTCCACCCACTGTGTTTCCATCTAAACATCACTGGGGTCATGATAAGTATTCAAAGCAAAGTCAATATCCACTTGACGTTTTTAGAAAAATTTCACATAAAAATATGACTTTTAGTCTTGAAATTCATTTGTATATGATATCGTCATTTCATTTTAGTTTTTGTTATTGGTTTTACAGTTGACTTTACGAAAGCTACTGACTTCTAAAATGTTGTGTTGGGTCAGCCATCACAAATTTAGTTGGCTATTTTGTACATTTCAGATTCCTAACAGACTAGGTCTACTATGTATATATGGAAGGCAATATCTGAATGTTTTGCACTGCTTGATGCCTAAAGATAAAAGATTCATGCTTATTTTAAGTGACTATATCAAGACCTATCATTAAAGCATCAAAGGAAAGATCATGAAAAATATTCGTTTCTAAATTATTCAATCTTGTAAAATATATTAAAAATGTATGTCTCAAAACAATTTACTTCTGCTTTCATTTACAATTTAAGTAGAACTACTGAGATTTTCTGCAGGAAGTATGCATTATTACACAAAACCTCTTATGATATTAGCAAGAAGATGCACATTTTCCCTTTTTGTTGTTAGAGTACTGAATACTTTGTGATTATTCAGCAGATATTTACTAATTGATAAGATTTAAATTTATAGTCCTGGTTTTTTTTATATTAGTCTTATTTCTTTGAGGGTTTTAGGGATAGGATCTATTATATGTCAGCCTTCCTGGTTACTATCTGCTTTTGTTAAACACTGTCACTCCTCTCTGAAATATTTCTTATTAAGCTTATATCCTTTTTCAGTCTGGTATTGAATATGATCCCGTTCGTAAATTCCACTTAGCCATTGGCAATATGGATTATAAAAATATACTCCATAATTTATGCATAGCCTATGCATGCTTACCAGAATTACCTCAAACTTAATCACAGACAGGAGTGTGATAACCACACTGATGAAGATATGGAAAGGCAAATAAATTAAGGTATTAGTTACCTTTGTTTTATTTCTATCCCTGTAATAGATGAATTAGATAACAGCAGGAAGTTTCTGATCATTTCACTGTTCTAGTTTTGTTTTTTTGTTTTTTTAATTGGAGAATTGTTGGGAAAATTAGAAAGATCTACTGTTTGTAACATGCGAAAATTTATTCAGTGCCAACATATTCACCCAGTGTTGTGGTTATCCTAGTAGCTGACTACCCTTTTGGGTTGGAGCTTTCCTAAGAAGTCAACACATCCTGGAAATTAAAATGAAGTTTATACTACTTAAGGCTTATTAAGCCCAAAACAGCAAGCCTGGTGGGGGCAATTGTTGGCATTAGCTGAATAGAGTCACTCATTATTAAGAACTCGGATAATAGGATTTCAAGAGACTATGCCAGCTTAATGGAAGAGAGAAAGTGTGTAGAAGATGTTCCCAAAAATCTCTTTAAATTCCAAATGTTGCATTGAAAATCAGTAGCAAACAATTTGTTCAAACTTGCAGTAAAGGAATTAGATTGAAAGAGCATCTAACACTACTTGCTTCTGTGGTGACAAAGTACTCTAGTCTTATTTTCTCATTAAATTATTCTCTTTCCATTTTGAGTAAAATATCCTGCGTACATCTCTGAAATGTTTTCCCAGCTTCTCTCCCATAACTTTTTGCCATCTACTCACCACTGTAGGTTTCAAGGATGAGAAGGGAAGGTGAGGGAATAGAGAGATGGGATTCAGGGAACCTGGTTAAGGGTGGAGATGTTGGAGGACTATTCCTGTTCTTTTCTTCCCCATCTGGAACCGTCATCAAAACTACTATTTTAAAAAATTTAAAAATGACAATATATAGGGAGTAAATTTGCAGACATTACTCTGAGTAATATTTTTACTTATGTATCCCCTCAGGCAAGGGTAGTAAAAGAAAAAAATAAACATATGGGATTACATCAAACTTAAAAGTTTTTTCACAGCAAAGGAAACCATCAATAAAACAAAAAGGCAGCCTACTGAATGGGAAAAGATAATTGTCAATGATACATCTGATAAGGGGTTAATATCCAAAATTTATAAAACACTCATTCATCTCAACACCAAAAACCAAGCAATCCAATTAAAAAATGGGCAGAGGACATGAAGAGACATTTCTCTAAAGAGGACATCAGATGGCCAACAGACATATGAAAAAATGGTCAACCTCACTAATCATTAGAGAAACGCAAATAAAAATCACAATGAGATGAAATGAGTGAAAACCTCACTCCAGTCAGAATGGCTATCATCAATAAATCAACAAACAACAAGTGCTGGCAAGGTTGTGGAGAAAAGGGAACCCTGGTGCACTGTTGGTGGGATTGCAGATTGGTGCAGCCACTATGGAAATTAGTATGGAGGTATCTCAAAAAACTGGAAATGGAACTACCTTATGATCCAGCAATTCCACTCCTAGGTATCTATCCGGAGAAATCCAAAACTCGAATTCAAAAAAATATATGCACCCCTATGTTTATTGCAGCACTATTTACAATAGCCAGGACATGGAAACAACTGAAATGCCGATTGGTAGATGACTGGATTAAGAAACTATGGTACAAAAACAAAAAAGAAACTATGGTACATTTATACAATGGAGTATTAGTTGGTCATAAAGAAGAATGAAATCTTACCATTTGCAGCAATATGGATGGACCTAGAAAACATGCTAAATGAAATAAGTTAGACAGAGAAAGACAAATACCATATGATCTCACTTATATGTGGAATTTAAAGATCTGAGTATATGAGCAAAGTAAACAGAAATAGTCTCAGAGATATAGAGGAAAAACTGATGGTTGCTAGAAGGGAGGAGGGTAGGGATGAGAAAGAAGGGGAAGGGATCAGACAGCAAAAATTGGTAACTACAATATTGCCATGGGGATATGAAAGACAGTTTGGGGAATATAATCAATAATGTTGTAAAGATTTTGTAGGGTGGCAGATGGGAATATGCCTTATTAGGGAGACCACTTCATGGATGGTGTAGATGCTTGACCACTGCACTGTTCACCTGAAGCTGAACTGAATAATATTGTATGTCAACTATAATATATATATATATATATATATATATATATATATATATATATATATATATAAAATCACAGGATATGGAGTATAGCATAGGGAATAAAGTCAATGTAATTGTAATAGATATATATGATGTCAGAGGGGCAATAGATTGGGGGAGGAGGCTTATTACTTTGTGAGGGGTGAAATGTCTATTTCATTGTTTGTACACCTGAAACTAATAAAAAAAATGAACCCCAGAAAAAAGATTTTTAAAAACAAAGTCGAACAAATAGTTATAATTCAGTTAGCCACAAAAAATAAGAGCATGTTGTACAAATGATTTGGCGGTGCAGAAAAGGTATGGAGCAGGGGTGGTAGGAGCTAGGCCTAACTTTGGGTCTAGAAAGTGGAATTCACATTGGGATGGAGTTAGCTTTGTAATTATTAATATTTAGGTACTCTTTCATCTCTAGGTCAGTATCAGAATATTACAACAATATGAGGAAAAGGCAGCAGTACCCCAGGATGGAAAAACTAGGTAGGAACCCTAGTTCTATAATTTGCTAGTTTTCTGGCTTTGTGTTGGTCATTAACTTTCTTGAACCTTAGGTACCTTGACCATAAAATGGAGATGGCAGTAATTGCTACATCACACAGAATTGTTGCTATGATCAAGTGAAATAATGAAATATAAGTGTTAATAAACTGTAAAGCTTCATGCCAAAAAAAAAAAAAAAATCAAAAAATGAAGCTTGAACTTCAGCAAATTGTAAGAAAATAAAGAACAGTGCTTTAGCAACCCCAGAAAGAAAAGTTCAGTACTGTATCTTTATCTCCCTTATTTAGAAGGTAGTCTTCTCAAATGCTGCCTGGGAATTCTAGGGATGTGTACTAAAATTTTAATGAATGTCCATAAAGACAGAAAAAAATGTCTAGTTGGTTCATCATTCATTCACTCATTCATCCATTTAACAATCATCAAGCATTTACTATATGCCAAGTGCTGTGCTGGATCCTGGGCATTCATTTAGAAAGAAATAGATATATGTTTTTAAAACAATCTGGCATTGACGAGATCCAAGATGGCGAAGCACATAAATGCTGTGCTTGCCTCATCCCATGAACATATCAAAATTACAACTAAATTATAGAACAATCAACCTGGAAAACCATCTGTAGTCTAGTGGAACAGAAGTTTTATAACTAAGGATATAAAGAAGAAGCCACATCGAGACTGGTAGGAGGGGCAGAGATGGGAAACAGGCTGGTCCCATACACACATGTGGTGATTGAAAATCGGGAGAGATATTTCAGCCTCAGAGGTTCCCCATGAAGGAGCAAAGGACCCCAACCCCTCACACTCATCTTCCCAGCCCAGAATACTGGTGCCGAGAAGAGGAGCCCCCACAACTTCTGACTATCATCTTTCCTGTGTTGAGCCTGCCCACAACAGGCCAAATCTGAATCTGATTGGCCTGGTGAGCTCCGCTGATCTGCCCTGCTGACTCACTGGGACCCTGCCTCTCCATACTGCGTACTGCCGGAGGTTTTATCAGTGGCTGAACATTACAGAAGGTGGCAGCAGGGCTTGGAGTGTCCTGGCTTTTTGCGGAGCTACCCCAGGCCCAGTACTGGTGGCAGTCATCCTCAGTTCGCAGTGTGGCCTCTCCCATATGCCTCCAGGTACAGAACTGGCAGTGACCAACCGTGGTTCACTTTGTAGCTCCTACTAGATACTCTCCGGTCAGTCACAAGCAGTGCGTGGGCCTGCACCAGAGCCCTCCAAAGAGGACCCAGAACCAATGTACTTGGAGGTTGGCTTCAGACCACAACAAAGCACCACCCAATTAACTCCACAAGTAGCCCAACCAAAAGGTGGTCACAATAGGTACCAGAACCCACTGATGCAAATCCTGCTCCATAGGGTAAGCCCCATGTACAGCAGCTCATAAGCTGTGGACATGGCCAAATCCCTCAGCCAATCAGCCTGAGGGTCATTCCCACCCACTGACATGTCAATAGCAATCAAAGTTCAAATATAACAGGAGTGCACACACAACCCTCACAAGGGATACTGCTGGAGCACCTGGCTCAGGTGACCAGGGAGACTAGGCCAGGGCCCTACAGGGCTCTTACTACATAAGGCCACCCAGCAAAAGATGTAGCAGATCTACTAATACATAAGAAACAAAGAGAGGAGCCAAAATGAGGAAAAAAGAAATATGTCCCAAATGAAAGAACAGGAGAAAACTCTAGAAAAAGAACTAAAGGAAATGGAGGCAAGCAACCTATCAGAGACAGAGTTCAAAACAATGGCTATAAATATGCTCAAGGAACCTAGTGAGAACACAGCAAATGGATAGTAAGCATAAAAAAGGACATAGAGGGGCTGCCGGATGGCTCAGTTGGTTAGAGCATGAGCTCTGAACAACGGGGTGACCGGTTTGATTCCCACATGGGCTAGTGAGCTGCGCCTTTGTCATGCGGGAGACCCTGCTTGCTGCACCATTTGTCGTGCGCAGAGGCCTTCTCGCCGCGCCATCTTTCAGGCAGGGCGGCCTGCAGGGTCTCTGCTCCCGCTCCCCACACAAGAATGCAGCATATGGTGAGGCCAAAAAGGAACACCCACGGAGCCATAGGTAGGGGAGCCATACCACCACGGTCTCACTGGAGGCTGGGCCCACCGGACACCGACCTGCCGTCCGCTTTTCCACCAACCGACTGACCGACGACTCTTCTCCACTCTCTCCTCTGTTCCTCTCTCTCGGCTCTCCTCTTCCACTCTCTTTGGCTCTGCTCGGCTCTGCTCGGCTCCTCGGCAATCCTCGGCAGTCCTCTGTAGTCGCAGCAGTTATACCAGTGGCCAATCGGCTAACCAGCCACAGCCAACAGCCAATCAGCCACAGCCGACGGCCATTCACCACCCGAGCCAGTACCCTTCCATGTGAGGCCGAGAGCCTGTAAACTACTTTCTGGGGCTCTGTCCCCACAGCCTTCCACAACTAGATTGAAGACAACTACTTGGAGCTGATGGGCCCTGGAGAAACACACTGTCCCCCAGTATTCCCCAATAAAAATATTTTTTAAAAGACATAGAAATCATAAAAAAGAACCAGTCAGAAGTGAAGAATACAATAACTGAAATGAAGAATGCACTAGATGGAATCACCACCAGACTAGGTGAAGTAGTGAATAGAATCAACAATTTGGAAGACAAAGTACTAGAAAACACCTGATCAGAACAGCGAAAGGAAAAAAGGATTTAAAAAAAAAAAATGAGGATAGTTTAAGAGACTTCTGGGACAACATCAAGCATAACAACATTCATATCATAGGGATACCAGATGGAGAAAAGAGGAAGCAAGGGATTGAGAACCTATTTGAAGAAATAATGACTGAAAACGTTCTGAACCTTGTGAAAGAAATAGACATACAAGTCCAGGAAGTGCAGAGTCCCAAACAATGAGCTCAAACAGGACTATACCAAGACACATTATAATTAAAATGGTAAAGGTTAAAGACAAAGAGAGAATCCTAAAAGCAGCAAAAGAAAGGCAACTGGTAACTTATAAGGAAACTCCCATAAGATTGTCAACTGATTTCTCAACAGAAATTTTGCAGGCCAGAAGGGATTGGCAGGAAATATTTAAAGTGATGAAAAGCGAGGATCTACAACCATGAATACTTTACCCAGCTAAACTATCATTTGAAATTGAAGGACAGATAAATAGCTTCCCAGACAAGAAAAAGCTA
Organism: Rhinolophus sinicus; assembly: GCF_057876585.1. Lineage (NCBI taxonomy): Eukaryota > Metazoa > Chordata > Mammalia > Chiroptera > Rhinolophidae > Rhinolophus > Rhinolophus sinicus. Next base: position 187,947,939 of record NC_142517.1, on the reverse strand, counting down.
AAGGAGTTCATCACCACCAAACCAGTATTACAAGTAATGTTAGAGAGACTTCTTTAAGAAGAAAAAAAATATATGAGTAATAAAATGACAATAAGTACATATCTATCAACAATTACTTTCAATGTAAATGGATTAATGCTTTGATCAAAAACATCAGGTGACTGAATGGATAAGAAAACAAAACCCTTATATAAGCTGCCTACAAGAGACCCACTTCAGATTGAAAGACACATACAGACTGAAAGTAAAGGGATGGCAAAAGATACTTCATGAAAATGGAAATGGAAAAAAATAAAAGAAGCTGGAGTAGCAATACTTATACCAGACAAAATAGACTTTAATACAAAGGCTATAACAAGAGACAAAGAAGGATCCAGTAATCCCACTTCTGGGTATTTATCTGAAGAAATCCAAAATTCTACTTCTAAGGGATGTGTGCATCCATGTTCCTTGCAGCATTATTTACAATAGCCAAGATGTGGAGGCAGCCTGAGTGTCTGATGATGGATGAATGGATAAAGAGGAGGTGGTATACATATACAGTGGAATATTGCTTACCCATAGATGGGAATGGGTTCTTTCCATCCACAGCAGCATGGATGGATCTGGAGCGTATTGTGCTGTGTGGAGTATGTCAGACAGAGAAAGACAGATGCAATGTGATTTTACTTGTATGTGGAATCTAAAGAACAAAATAAACAAACAAGACAGAAATATACTCATAGATACAGAGAACATTTTGATGGTTGCCAGATTGGGGGGCAGGAGGGATTGAGGTAGTGGGTGAAAAGGCGGAAAGGATTAAGAAATACAGATTGGTTGTTACAAAGTAGTCATGGGGATGTAGGATATAGCAGAAGGAATATAATCAATAATACTGTGATAACTATGTATGGTGTCAGATGGGTACTAGATTTATCGGGGTGATAAAGGGGAGGGGCGTTGGGCAACAGGGTGAAAAAGGGGAAGGGATTAAGAAGTACAAATTGGTAGTTACAAAATAGTCATTGGGATGTAAAGTAAAGCATAGAGAATATAGTGAATAATATGGTAATAATTATGTATAGTGCTAGGTGGGTACTAGTCAGGGGGAATCACTTTTTTAAATTATACAAATATCTAACCACTATGCTATACACCTGAAATTAATACAAAATAATATCGAATGTTAACTGTAATTGAAAAATTTTAAAAGGTGGGAGGGAAAGGTGAAGCAAATAAGAGGTTCAAATCTCCAGGTATGGAGCAAGTGAGTCATGGGAATGTAATGTACAGCATGGGGAATATAGTCAGTAATATTGTGATAGCATTGTATGAGGTCAGATTATTGCTGGATTTATAATGATCACTTCTTTAGGTATATTAATGTTGAACAACTATGGTGTACACCTGAAACTCATATAATATTTTATGTTAGCTATATTTGTAATACAAATCTTTTTGGGGAAAAAAGAACCAACAACCTGGTTGGATTAGTCATTGCTCCTGGTAAATAATGGTCATCTCATCTGCTAGCTAGCTTAGAGAAAGGGCATTGTCATGCGGAACTGAGAAGAGATGGGTTCTATTTCTTACCTGTCCTAGAGCTTTATTAAGATCAGCTTGGAAACCTACAGGTATTTTCTCTGAAGGACTCTCCTGTTTGTTGATTTCAGACTCGCAATCTTCAGAAAACACGGACCTGTATCATGGAGCTGAGCGAATGTGCAGGGCCTTCTCTGCCCTTGTTGATCAAATCACCTTGCCCAACTCCAAGTGAAAAGGAGTCCAGTCTCAAAGGCCCCTTGGGGTGATGATGAAATGTACTTTCAAAATCTGTACAAAAAGAATTACGCCTTCTACCTTCTTAAAAGTCTGGTGTGAAGCGTGAAGAGAAGTTTTATTTCTCAATCTCCCTACTCGTGTGTCTTAGTTCTTCAGAGAGAAACCTTGGGAGTGAGGGGTGGTAGAGGGAAATGGAAAGAAGAGGCCGAGGCAAATCCAGATGTGCTGAGTTTCCAGCAGTGGGCCGTTCTTACTTTGAGTATGTTAGTATTAATAGTAATATTCAAGTGTGTCATCTACATGAATTCATGCAGCTGTCTTCAATGTTATTTAAATTACTGAATTGATGATCTAATTTTCTATCTGGATTCTCCTGCTGGAGAAATAGGCTTACAAAAACTACACAGACACACACACACACACACACACACACACACACACACACGTGAGTGCATGCAGTACTAGTATAATCTGAATAAACTCTGTGGATTCTACCAATGTCAATTTCCTCATTGTATTATCGTACCCCAGTCATGCAAGGCATAACCATTTAGGGAAACTGGAGGAAGCATATACAGGATGTCTCTGTATTATTTCTTATAACTGTATCCAAATCAAAATTATCTCAACATAAATTTATTTTGAAAACATGAACATTTCTCACTAAAACCTTGAATCCAATGAGTTTGGCCAAAGTACCTGTGTGCCTCCTGTGTCTGTAAGATAGAGAGGCTTAACTTAATAACATCTAAAGTAATAGCTAACATTTTTTGACTGTTAGAGCACTTAGTTTCTAAGCACCTTACAGGTACTGACTCATTTAATCCTCACCACAAGCATAGCAGGCACTTATCTCATTTTATGAGAAAACTCAAGCACAAAGAGGGTCAGTAACTTGTCTAAAGCCATTTGGTTTGTACTTGATGAATTTGAGATTTGAACCCAGTTCCTGATCCTTTACTCTCACTACTGCTCTGTACTTTCTCTCCATAAATATTGTTATGTTTTCACATTGTTTTACCTATTATCTTGATGTGCAGTCTATGTTACATTTAGAGAGACTTTGGATTTTTATTTATATGATCTATAATTTCTAGCACTGTGTTCAGAGTGAAATGATGTCCAATTGGATAGGATTAGGACTAGATTGTCCCTGTTCAAGCTCATCCTAATATTTTTGAATTTGCTTTTCAGCCTATCACAAATTTTTGATTTTGGTTTTGTTACTCATTCTCCTTCTTACTTCATCCCAGCTTGTTCCTTACAAGTTTGGTAAGCATGCCCTAGACACCAGTCAGCAAGCTACAAGCTAAATCCTGCCCACTGCCTGTGTTGTAGAGGCTGTGAGCTAAGAGTGGTTATTACTTTTTTTTTTAATAATTGATAAAAATCAAATGAAGAATAACATTTTGTGACACCTGAAAATGATATGGATTCAAATTTTACAGTCCATTAACAAAATTGAATTGGAACACAGCCATGCTAATTTATGTACCTATTGTCCACCATGGGTTTCATTCTACAGAGGCAGAATTGATTAGTTGCGACAAAGACCAGATAGCCTATAAAGCACATGATATTTACTATCTGACCCTTTGCAGAAAAATTTGGCAGCCCCTGATGTGTAGTACCAAGGTGAGGGAGAAGCAAGAGGCAGGCATTGTAAGCATAGTAAGAGTGGCATTTTTTCAATGATTTATAAGAGGTAATGAGTTTATGTGGCCATTTTTAAGAATATGATGAAAAACATTAGCGAGAGTAGCATGAAAGCAAAACCATAAGCACATGCAGAAATGGTAGTCAGCGTGGAAGCTTTGATTGTCCTCCTGTCCAAGAAAAGCTGAGGCTAGGCCCTTCCCAGTCCTTCCCCAGATGTTTCCCCTATTGAAGGACTTGGCTAATCCTCAGGTGCAGCTGTCTTCTAATAATAACACTTCAGATAAGATTTTTAGCTTATGGAGGGCCCTAACGCTTCAGGGAAAACATTTCCTGAGGCTTTCTTTAGACCCAGTAAAAGCAAGTGGATTGCTAACATTTCTGAAATTCAGACTGGTTGTCAATCACTGGTTATAAGTCATCATGATTGAGAGATGAGAGTAATTAGAGATAAAAATAGCAGTGTGTCTGGAACTCAAGTAAATTTGCTAATTGGACTTCTCTGCTATGAACCTTATTCAGGCCTGGTCATTTTGAGGGAAAACATTTAAATGGTTATTTTCTTATAAAGCTGTTCATTCTACTTTTAGCTTGCTTTTCAATGCAAAATGTAACCAATTATAAAGTTTTAATATGTAATCAAACAGAAAATACGCTCTTTGGGAAATAATGTATACTTACTGCTATTTTATAAGAGTTTGGATTATGATAATAATATTAAATATTGAAATAAAGAGACTTCAATAACATTACTTGGGATCCAGAGATTTTATTAATTTTGTTTCAATTAGAAGAATACTTTATTCACCCATTTTTTTGTTTTGTTTTGTTTTTTGCTTCATTCTGTTCAAAATATTCAAAAATATTCTTTCAAACAAGATTCAGATATTACAGACCATCAGTAACTGGTAACTAACAAATATAGTCCCTTATATGCTTGTGCATAAGCTATGCAGTGTTTAATGGCTTGGAAGTCATGCAATGTTGTCACGTTAACTGTATGGCACTCTAGTTCATTAACAATGTCAAGCATCCCAAAACAAATGATCCAAATGCATACAAGCAATCTGAGTAGCCCTCACCCCCTACTCATCTTTGGAAGCTATTTTAACTCTTTCAGACAATGGGATGATCTGGCAGTAATGTCACCGTTTGAAGGAACATGCTAGCAGCCTAAAAGAATGAAAACTAAGTACTCTGAATGTGGCTTAATATTTATCACTGGATATTCCCCCCATTTTAAGTAAATAAATGATCAGGAGACAAGAAAAAAATTATATATATATATATTTATTTAAATTCCAAGCTGTGAGTTAGCTCTGAGGTTAGATTTATTTTTTCTTTATTTCCACGCCACTGGTCACGTTTCCAGCGAACTTAGGCCCACTCCCGTGCACATGCATGCGTAGCAAATCTTCAATCAACTCTTTCTTCTTCGTGGTAGGGATTCTTAGTTGCTGAGAATATGCACCTGAAAGTAGAGAAAAGAAACAAATAATTAAGTCCCCAAATTATTTTTAGGTTAATTAAATATCAACATATTGGTTTTTAAAAGGAAGTTTGCTGTTTCTGCCATGGCTATCAAAATTCTGTATAAATGTATTACAGAGGTGTGTTATCTATCCTATGCAGTTTAGTTATATAATATAATTAAGTAAATTGTAATACATTTCTTTGTTATTATGTATTAAGATATGTTTTTCTTGATTAAAAAAGTAAAAATGATTATTATATAATTTTTAATATAAAAATATAAAGAAAAAAAACTTTAAACCACCCATAAATTTTTCTAGAACATACAAACTGCCAGGCTCAGGCAGGCAGGTTTTTCATTCCTCTCAGAGCAATATTTGTTGAAGGAAGAGGCCATTATTTTTGACACATACAATGATTTACTTCAAAATCCCTTCATTTGTATTGAAGCCTTTACTAATCCATGAGTTAACCTCAACTGTTATTTTCTGTTTATTACCAGCCTACTCTTTTTCCTAAATCAATTAATTAATCTCTCTCTCTCTCTCTCTCTCTCTCTCTCTCTCTCTCTCTCTCTCCCTCTCCCCCCTCCCCGCCCTTCTCTCCCTTCACATAATCCATCATAATTCAGTGGTTAAACCTGGTACACCCTCTGCACACCTTCCAGATATTTCAGCATTCAGTTGTTAGCCCATATTTTTCTAGACTAAATAACAATGATATTTTGAGTCTTCTCAAATGGTGATATCTCTAGCCCTTAGAGTTTTTTGGAATTCTCACTTCTGGAATTCCTCTGTTCCTGCTTGTCATTGTTATAAGCAACCACAATGTCCAGGTCCTCCATTATCCAGCTTGGTACGCTGTCCTTGGGGTAAATCTCTCCCAGATTCTTTCCATAATTAAATACATGCCTTTTGTACATTTCTTTTTATAGACTCACAGACCATTAGAATGGAAAACCTGAAGAGACTTTATGGTCATTCAGTTCTTTCCATGTACCTCTCTTTCAGGTGAAGAAACTGAGGACTAAATAAATTGATTAACTTGCTCAATTACATAGCTGTTTGATATCTCTTGCTTTTATATTTGCTGACTCAACAGTAACAAATATATTAGCATACAAAATTATATAGAAGTTTTGTTTTTAACAAAGCATGGTTTATAGCAACATTTCTCAAGTGTACTTAAACTATTTAATTTGAAGAGATCAAAATAACAAGAACTTTTTGCATATTACGTAGGCACTTAATTTAGTTCTTTCCCTCTGCTCTGATGATGTGATTTCCCTGAGAACAATAGAGACAAACACCTCTTCACCCTCACCCCCATCCCAACCAGGTAGCATATTAATCCCCCAAAGACAAAAAAAAAAAAAAAAAAAAAATCTGTGAAGAATTTGTGCAGGTACATCCAGAGCCCAGTCAAGCCACTAGAGATTTCATCGAGCCTCTTGAGATGAAATCTCGATGTTCCTGCAACTATTTCACTTTTAGACATGGTGTCTTCTTGACCCAAGACCCTCTTTGACTATAATTATAGAAACCAAAGGGAAAGTCTTGTTTCCTGGTCTGCAAACAACTGTTTACGTCAAACATTAAAATAACTCCAAAGAAGTGTAATGTTCACTCTTGCTACTTGCATAGGAACTCCAGCTAAAGTTTGCAGATCAGCTGGGTCAATAGCAACTCTACAGCAAGCTGAGCAAGTGGATTCCAAAGCTGAAGGTAAATCTACTTCTTTTTTACAGAAGGAAATAGAAATTCCATGTTGAAGTATGCTCAAAAAATTACATGCAGACTCAGACTATTCTGATAGCCTCATTGCAAGCAAGCAAATCGAAATCTGTTTTAAAGAAAGAATGTATATATTATATATAATCTTTTTCATGTTCAGCTGAACACATATTATTTTCATGTATTCTATAGATACTTGAGTAATTCAAAATGAGTGCAAAATACAAAAAAATAAATATTGATAGTCATTTCAGAACAACAGCTCAATATGATAGGAATGGAAGAAAGGGCACTACAGTACAGATGAAGAAAATATACAGTCCTTACTGATGCTGACATCTTGGCAGCCTCTGTTCAAAAAATGTTTTAAATATTGGTAACTAACATTTAAAGATACTCATTTTGTATTTCTACTTTAGTAGCTAAGCTGCTGAAAGAATACTTTCTCTAAGAAAGAAAATTGGTTTAAGTTACAATAACACTTCCCAAAATAATAAATTTATCTATAAATAATAGCAGTGGATTGCTGGTTTTATGGATCAGCAAATCATGAGGATTTTTAATTACCGTGGTTAAAACAAACTAGATATATAAAGGCTCTACAATATCTTCATAAGGGTCGATTTAAAACTACTACTGTTAATTGCTATTTTAATAGATTATAGTAATGTATAACAATTCTCACAATAAAATGTACAAATGTAAAATTAGTTATGCCTCATTTTTCCACTGGTGCTTAAGTAATTCTAAGAGGCACTACCATTCAATTGGCCCTTGCTGTAACCATTGGAAGCTCATGGGTTGAAACAACATCAAAAAAAGAAAGAAAAAACCAATATGAATAGGGCTAATGTATCTCTCAGCTTATTCACAGGGGCTAATTATTCCTCATTCTAATTCTATAAAGGATATTTCTTCTAGTGCTGGGGTGTCAAAACTGCGGCCTGCGGGCCAACTGCGGTCCGCAATCCATTGTTAATTGGCCCGCAGCAAATTCCAAAAATATATTTAGGTTACTTAAATAAACCAGGTGAGGCAATACGTACTTCACCTCGAATGAGTGGCCTGGCTGTTTGTGTATTTTACCACACATGGCCCTTGGTAAAAAATGTTGAAAAAAGTTTTGACACCCCTGTTCTAGTGCCTCCAGAGAATACTGTTTTTGAATATAATATTTACTCTACAAATATTTCACTCTACAAATATAGAGTGAAAACCTCTACAATTGTAAGAAGTTCCAAATTATGAAACATTAATTACTCAGCTTGCTGGAAGTTAATTACTTATTTGAGATTCGTTTAAAAAGCAATGAGGAATGAATTTGCAAGCCAGATAATTTTTCTACCCTTTACTTCATCAACTAAGTACATCTCAAGGAGCCCCTCCATTTTCATGAAAACAGTGTTCCTTTGTTTGTTTTAGTTTAAAAGGGGCAAGAACATATGTGCTGTGAATATTCCCAAGGCTTATAGTCAAATCTTCCCAATTCCATGGCTAATAAACACAGGTGTGACACCCAATGTTCAGACTAATGGTAAAAAAAAAAAGAGTTAATTTTGGGGCATCCCTTTATAGCCTTATGTTGTATTTTGGGAATCATGCTTTTCTTTACTTGTCTTTCTGACTCTTCCTTGCTGCTGTTCATATAAAGTGTGGGGATAAGGACAATATGATGATATAAACAGCTACTATGAACCACAAAAGGAAGTGCTATCTATCTTCCTGTCACCTCTGAGAGGTGTATATGTGGCAATGGACCTCCCTAAAGCCATTTTCCCTCTTCCTCAGAGTTCAGCACATCCATAGTTGATTGACCCTTTCAAGACTTGGGACCAGGGGTTGACCACCTTGTTTTCTCCCTGTGTGTTGTGGATGCCCTTCTGAGATCTCCTCTTCCTTTCCAGCCACGTGCCTCTTTCCTAAGCCATGGTTCTTGGAGAGAACACAGTCCACATAGATGTCCAGGAAGCGTTGGGCGAGATCCCAAAACAGTGCCTCATTCTTCGAGTTCTTAGATGACTTCAGGTAGGTCATAAAATCCCAGAAATCTGCAACTGTGTTAGAAATTTGAGGCTTTTGCATTTTCAGGAGGCGCGCTGAGGAAGACTCCCAGCACTGGGGATTGGCTTTTTTAAGAGCCAGCACATCTATCTGGTTATCACAGAAGAAAGGCGACACACAGAACATTCCAACAATGAGCAGGCAGCAGGTGAGGCTCAAAGGGCGGTAGATCCCTCCTCTGTTTCCAGGATCAGCCATGGCCCTGAAAATGCACATGATGGAAACATGTCACATGAGTCCCTGCGTGTGCTCCATTCAGTAAAGAAAATAAGTATGTCTTTAAGAACCTTGGTGCTGGCAGAAGAAACACACCACTGTCTCTAGGAAAACTCTTATCCTTCCTCCTGTGCTACAAGCCCCATTCTATCTAAAACCGATTCATTGTCAAGCAGGTAGTGTAAAACCAAGATACAGATACTAAGAAATATTTATTCCTAAAATGTGTTCTTTTGTAAGATAAATAAGTGAACATGTTTTCCCTAGTACAGAGGAATATAGTTTAAAAAAGAATATTAAGTGATAATTTAAAATCTTGCTTAATGGCTTTAATTATTCTATATTGTAATTGAACTTAGCTATCTTAATAAAGGACTGTCATGCAATTAAGAATTTGAATATATTTGACTCTTGGATGCTTTCTTATTCAGGGTGATTTTAATTTTTAAAAAAGGCATAAGAATTATAAAATGTTGTAAATAAAAATAAACACAGATAATGTGCTAAAAAAGTATGTGAATCAAGGGATATATATTTAACCAGTTAGAGTAGAAACAATAGACGCTTTACAAACACCTGAAATGTTCTACAATTCTGATATAACTTTTATAAGCATGACATTTTCTCACTTCTCTCTTCTTGCTATAAACCTCAAGAATATGAACAAAAATCATTTGCCTTTCATTCAACTTTTCTGGCTATCAAAGCCTGTTGCAATAAAATCAAGGTATCCATATATCTACTTTGAAATGTTATGTTACACTTCAGACAAGGGCAATGAGAAGTGATGTCCTTAAAATAATAACCTAAGTTTTCCCAGAATAAAAAGATTATCTGATTCTTCACAGACTACACAAAATGTATATTATACCGAAACACCTCTAACATAAAGAGAAAGCAGGAGGGCATGTACAGCTCACAGCGTCACCTTATATCTCCAAACCTTTAGATGTGTTAGTACCATAAAGGCAAGCAGAGCACAGCTCATGGGAATACGTCTATACTCAAACATTTAATGATAACATCACAAGAGGAATCTTTCATTCCTGCACAGCAACAAAACATATTGAGTCTCTCTAAAGTCAATATTTCAGAAACTGTCTGAACATGTATTTTCCTGTTTTGAAAAAGCACGTTGAGATACAAAGTTATTCAAAAAAATTTTTCTCTGTATTTCAGATCAGGTACACAGGATATCTCCCTGAACAAACTTATACTCAATATGTCCTCTTCTGAACTAAAATCTCAAAATTGAGGGGCCCCAAACGTTGGTTTTTCATGGAGGACAAGCCCGAGATGTCAGGGCTAAGTGTACGACCGAGGGCGGGACGCTGTCCAGCTTACTGAACTTAGCGTTGCTCGGGTCCCTGTGGGCTCGTTGGCTCGCGTACCTCCCTTCTCTGGGGAGAGGCTTCCTCGAGCTTAGAAGTTCCTCATCCCTGGGGTCCTCCTTGCGCGCCTCGACGAGGCCCGCTGTGAGCCCCGCGCTAGCTCGGCGCGTCTAGACCCCGCACCTGGTTCCACCGCCTGTCACACCTCGGGGCAGAGTCCCAGGGACCCTCTGCGTCCTCTGTGCCCCACTAGCCTCCTAACTCTACGCCTTTACTCCCAGGCGGCAGAAGGGCGCCCCTCCGCACTTACCTGCTCAGCCCAATCTGGATTCCCTGGAGTGTGGAGAGAAAATGCTCAGGCTGCTCCCCAAGCGGATGAAGGTCCCCAGCTACAGCGTCCTGGAAGCTCCCGGGGCCCCTTCTTAAGCAGTGGGAGGGTTCCGCCCCTCCTCAAACCTACGTCAAAGCGCCGGTAACCGCAGCCACCTCTCGCCCCCAAGCCATCTCCCGCACCCTCCCGCCCCTCCCTGCCCTCCCTTCAGTAAATAAGTGGCTTAGCCACACACACCCTCGTGACCCTGGCCCACACCCACCCCCCACCCAGCCGAAGTGAGCCTTTGTGCGGTTTGGCTTCTCGGTCCCACCGCGGGAGGCGGGACGCTGCGGGCGGGAACTGGGAAGTTGGGATCCAGCCCCGCACAGGTCTAGGAGCGAGTGCGACTCCCCAGATTCCCACTCTCCAGGCGTGCCTTGTTTGAGAATAAAGCAATGTGAGGGAAGCCCCGGGACTTTTACGGTCGCAGAAGGCACGTGGGCACCCTGCCAGCGGTCAGTGAGGGCTGCGAGGAGACAAGGTGCTTCCCGGAGTCGTCCTGGACGTGAACTTCTCCTGCTTGCCTGTGGACCTGGCTGTAAGGAGAAAAACACCCCTGGGGCAAGGACATGAGTAGAGCCGTGGCCCTGCTGGAAGCGCCCCCTGACTTGGGACGGGAGACTCCTGATCTCCGGGCTCTGGGGCCTGGATCACTCAGCGTCCCGGGTTATTGCTGGCGTCGGTGGCGTCAGCTCACCGCTCCAGATTCACAGCAGGGGTCCCTGCTTTCCGAGAAGAGGAACTGCTTCGGATTGCCTTTGATTCCCAACTCACAGCTAGTTAATATCTGAGTCGGGGCTAGAGCCCTGTCACCCCTTTGGGGTTCTGTTGACCATTAGCATCCGCCCCAAGTGAAATATACCCAGCCCAGGGGCCCGAGGCAAAGGTCCTACCTTTGCAAGTGTTTCCAGGGTTTGCCCTCTCCTCAAAACCCTCTAAGCGTCCTGAAAACCACTTGTAGTCTACAACAACTGAAAGCTTTTGTGTCAGCTCAATAGTATCCATGGTTACCTTCCAGAGGGGCACAGGGGGGAACCCAAGCTTATAGCAAGGTTTACGGAAAATATGGAGAAGCCACCCCCTTCCCAAGTAATAGGAAGAAAGAGATCTGGAGAGGATCCCTTAAGAGTCCTGGTATTTTTCTCCTGCTCTGAAACTGGACGGAGTGTACCTCAGTTTCTCACTCTGTGAACTGGGCATAATGCCTGCTTCTAATTGCACCCTAATGATGTGCGAGAAGGTCATAGGTGAGGTCTTGGACTTGCTTCAAGGATTTCTTGAAGTTGTCAGCCTGTTGGAGAATGTCATTAGAAACAGCATGTGAGCACAAGGACAGAGATTGGCCTGGGAGAGTCCAGAGGAAGGGGAAGGGAAAGGGACAGGCGGGGGCAGAGCCGGCATCTTTGAGGAAGTGATTGGTGAACCTCTTGAAGAAGGATTTACACAGGTGTTGCAAGGCCAAAGGGAGGAATGGTCTCCTCCAGGCAGAGAAGCCAGCATGGGCAAAGGCATGGAAGAAACACTCAAAGCAAATCTGTGCTTCTGGGGAGCAAAGTCAAGGAAAGGGTGTAGAGAGAGAAGGGAGAACGGAGGTAGGGATGTGGGGATTTAATTCCCCCATGTGGGGGTTTGGGACATGTCCATAGTTACATTCCCCTTGAAAACCTCGGAATATAAATAGGCAGTGCTTTCTTTATTTTCAAGTGCCCATGTGCCAGGCACTCTTCTAGATGTTATGTATACAGAAGGAATAAAAGCAAAGTCCCTGCACTCATGGAAATGACATGCTACTGGGGGCGGGGGAATAAAGTTTATATTTTATTTTTAAAATTATATATATGGATAATAATTTGTGTTTCTAGTTTCTGGGTTGAATTGTGAAGTTACAGCTATGTATCAAAAACAAACACATAAATAGCTAATTAAATAAGCATAGTGACATGCATGAGTCAATAATGAGAGTTTACCTATCCTTCTGAAGCCCAAGAAAAATATATATGTAATGTGTCAAGTGTGACAAGAAAAAACAAAAAATCATGAAGAAAAAGTAAAGCAGGATTAGAAAGGATGATGGAATTTTATATGGAACACTGAGAAGTCCTTCCTGATAGGAAGTTATTTGAATAAAGACCTATTACAGTGAAAGAGTGAATCATGCATATACATTTGAAAAAAAATGCTCCAGGTTGGGCATTGGGGAAGCACAGAGAAGAGTGTATTCCAGGTATAGCGCTAGGAGATGAGGTCAGAGAGGTGGTCAAAAATCCATCCCTGCTGCTCAGTAGAGAACAGACTAGAGGGGAACAAAGGCAGGTAAGGAGTCCAGTTAGGAGCTGGTGCAATAATCCAGATGTGATACATTGGTGGGTTACATGAGAGTGGTAGCTGGGGAGTCAGTGAAAGTGATCAGATTCTGAATATATTTTGGTGGCAGAAAGGACAGGACTATTGATGAGCTGCATGTAGGGTGCAAGAAAAAGAGAAACCGAAGATGACTCCAAGTTTGGGGGCTAAGCCACTGTAAATTGGGAATTACCATCAGCTAAGAGAGAAAAATGTTTTGAGGAGTAGTTTTAGGAAAGGGAAATCAAGAAATTGTTTTTAAAGATGTTAAGTTTGAGAGGACTGACATCCAAATGGAGATGCTGAACAGGAAAGCAAAAGGTGGGGACTGAAGATAAATACTTGGGATACAGTGCAAAGGAAAGAAGTCTAGATTTGGGATTTAGATGTACATATAGCCAGTAATGAAAACCCTGAGGGAAAGTATGTAAAGTGGGTACAATAGTAGAATAGCAACTGGAAAATGTAAACATTTATATGATTAAGAAACAGAGAGTTAAGAGGAACCAGGAAAACTTGGTGCCTTGGAAGCCAATGAGAGAGATTTTCACAAAGAGGTAAGATATCAACCACATTACTCAGATTCAGAAAAGAAGGATCAACGAAATGAAGACAAAAATTTTTCCATTGGATCTAAAAACAGGAGGTCACCAAGTTGCTTATTAAGATCACTTTCAACTGAGTGTTGGGGGAGGTGAAGTGGTGGGCTGAGGCAGAAATGGAAAGTGAGGAAATACTGACGGCCCCTGTCTTTAGTCTTCGATCTGATGTAATGTGGTAGGCAAATGACACAACCTGTGTAAAACAGTTTTCTTGCCTGTAAAATGGGCAAAAATCTCCCTTATGGCTGGTGAGCATAAATTGAGATCATACATGGAAAACACTTAGAATGCTGCTTGCTGCATGTAGCAAGTACTTGATAAATTCTAGTTATTCTTTTTCTCCTGCAGTACTCATCTGACTAAATGTAGGAGAAAAGAACGGTCATTGTTACATCATTGCAGTGTTTGAGCTATGTTGGCAAATGCTGGTGAAAGAGAAGGACACAAAGGAATCGAGGGTATAAGCAGGTTAGAAAAAGACAGGAAACTGGGTGTAGAAAGATGAAAGACAGGGAGGAAATGGGGGAAACTGGAGGTCTCATTGAAGGGGGAAAAACAGGTGCAAGAAGAGTAAAAAGAGTACTGAAAGGCAGAGAGGTTCAAGTTTGGGAGAGGGATATTTATGTTTCAGATTATAGAGGTGGAGCAGCTCTGAATTCTGAGTACAACCCCTGAAATGAGTGGCTGCTACAGGGTGAAGGTACAGGCCACTGCAGGTGAGCTTTACCTTTCTAAAGATAATTAAGTCTAAAGATAATTAATTGAAATGGTCTCCCCTGCTTTACAGAACCTGAGGGTGTATGGCATTGTGATACATCCAGATGGCCTAAAACATCCCTTGCAAATGGCAATAAAGACTTTAAAAATACTTAAAAAAAAAAAAAGCCTAGCTAGTATCTGCTTACACTTTTTTTTGGTTTGTTTGTTTTTTCTTTTCAATATAATTATTTGGGACTGGAAATTTTGACATTCAGTAAAACTTTTGTAGTGCTACACTGAAAAACAATGCCCTTTTCAGTGCTTCACTGAAAAAACAAAACAAACAATTAAATAGTTTGCGTAAGTACAATTTATCAACTTGCACTTGAAAAGTGGTCATCTTATTGAACATTTTTATTTAGAAGACCCTAATGACTGCATACTCTGTTATAACATATATTTAGTATTCCTTGGTTATCAGGGAATTTGCAGAGTTTCTAGGAAAGGAATGTATATCTTTTATCTGAACATTACTATCAGCTTAATAATTGCAAGAGGGAAATGGCATCCTAATTCTTGCATTTAGATAAAAAGAAAGTACCACCAAATCATCAGAATGAAATACTTTATATTCTCTGGGACATATAAGAATGCTTAATTTGATATCCTATCCTGTGGTTTCATTTCCAGAGACTATAACGATGATGAACATTTGGTCAGCACCTACATTTTTAAAAAGATCATTTTCATATACATGGTCTCATGTGGTCCTAAGCAAAACACATTCTATCCTTCTCTTTCTCTCATTTTGCTGTTACATTAATGGATTTTTTCTTGGGTCACTTAGCTGGTAAGAGTTAGAACATGGTTCTGTTTCCAAAAAGCTTTATTCATTGTCATTTATCTGCTCTAAATAGTGTGTTTATACAAACACACGCACTATTATTGTATTCTCTTACCGAGGGAGTCCATCCTTATTCCTCTACTTGCTCCCAGTACAAACTGGGAGGCAGCACATGAAGCTCCAGCTCACAGAGGGAATAATTTGACCAAGTTACATCTGAAATTGGTCCATCACATCATTCTGACTTACGAAAAACTATTCAGGAAACCAATGGTCATTTAAAATTATGCGACACTAAATAACTGGTTTGACTGGCATTTGTCATCCAAAGAGTTGTTTCAGTTTAATGTGGTTGCAGCCTAGGGTGAAAGAATGACTAGTTGAGAAGTTAAGTCGCAATTAGCTGAATGTGCCCCATGGATAGCTTTTCTGATTTTTGCCACTTGAAGTAATTCTCAAAGCCATTAAAAAGGACTTCTGATTAATTTTAATGAAATTCGAGGGCAATTATATAGATAGTTTGCATCTTCAGCAGTGCATTAATTTGCAAATAATGGGGACAGCCTTTAAGAATAGGGTGCTTCTTTAACATTTAGGATCAGATAGTAAAAATAATTACTTTCTCTCATCCTATTATGCTTTTTGAAGATGGCAATAAACAAGGACAATTTCCTGGAATGCCCATGGGGTTAAGTGTATGAGTCATTAAGTGTCATCAAATTCATAAGAACAAACTGCAATGAAGTAGTCAGATGATATTGGACAGTGACTCTAAAATCTGTGGAAAAAGAAAGTTACTCAGGGATACAGGAATAGTTCATATGTTTCCTGCTTGTACCGGTGATGATATTGTAATTGTGACAATTGTTATAGTGGTGGTTTCTTTCTAAGGTACTTCTCAAGGGACATCCATCCTTGGCTCATTCTTTCCAGTAGGTTGCAAAGCCCATACAAATTCTTATGGCTTTGTCAAGAGTTGAGTTTATCTCTTACAATAACCCTAACATTTCAAGAGTGACCATTATAAGGACTGGCTGTCAGAATTGTCCTGTTTTGGGGGCTACTCATTTCCAAAGGAGACTGCAATACAGAGATTTGTTTTCAGTTTGATTTGCATACCAAGGCTACAATGACAAAGGTCTAAGATTTTAGCAATAGTTTCTTTTTTCTAAGGCTTCAGTTATGATGGAGTAGCACAAAACAGCATTAAATCTTTACTTCAACCCATATAGGAGAAGCAGAGGGATTCACAGCTCAAAAAGCCAAGGTCCAGGGACAATCATGGATTTCTGCCAAGAGGAAAACACCTGTGAAAGTACAAATAAGGACACACACCTGTACATTGAGGGGAATAAAACAGAGTATGAGCAGGCCTCCTGGGATGAGAAACTTCCTTGACTTATGCACGCCGAAGGGGGTTCTCTGCTCTGTTCTAGATTCCTACACAATTTTGTTCATGCTTTCATTAAGCGCTTACTGTATTTTAATTGTTAGGCATGCTTATCTGTCTCTCATCACCTTCCCACCCCCAACCCCAACCAGACTGTGAGCTCCTTCAGAGTAGGAATGATATCTGACCACTCTCAGCTTTAGAGCCCAACATGCATATAATAATTTCTTAATCAATGTTGCTGGTTGAATTTATTTTTTGAGGAGTCTCATTTTGAACCTGAGCTGGAGTAGTGAGTGCCACTAATCAACTTTGCATTGATAACATTTCTTTCTCATGTCTGGACAAAGAAATTAAGTTTTTTTAGGTTTTTTTTTCTTTATCCAGTGCCTAATTTTTTAATTAAAGTATAAAATTATTTTTCCCTGAAGAAGAAAAACTTTTCCCATTCAATGACAAGATTTTAATTTGTAGTCATTGGAAAATAAGAAACACTCTAAATCTAGTTTGAGATCATCTTTGAAACATGATGCATTAGCCAGGGATTCATTAAGCTACAGATAGAAGAAAACCTGGCCACAGTAGCCTAAATAAAAAGGGTTTTGTTTCTATTTTTCTTTTCCTAATAAGAAGTCTGGAGACAAGTGACTGCTGATGTTAGTTCAGCAACCTGAAAATATCAGGCCCTATGTTTCTATGATTCCCTTAACCTTCCCTTGGAGTCACAGGTTAGCTGCCACAGCCCCAGATGTCAATCCACTTTCAAGGAAGGAAGGAGGGAGAAAGGTTGTTCCTGCTTAGCCACATCTGTTACTTTTTAATCAAGAAAGTAAAAGCATTTCTATAATGTCCACCTATGGACTAAGGCTTAAATGTATGGGCTACAACTAGGTCACATGGTCATTTATAGATGCAAGAAGTCTGGGGGAAAGAGCTGCAGTGGGAGGCAGTGAGGTACTTTGTCCAGAGAGCTGGGAATGGCTTTTAGAGAAGTAATCCACGAAGTCACGAGGCAATGTGAGGTGATGGAAAAAATTATGCATTGAATAAATTCAATTTTAACCCTAAGTTGGGGTAAGTCCTTCACTGTTTATCTTTTTATATTCTTAATTTCTTTTTCTTAACAATGGAAGTTTTATTATTATTCACTAAACATTGCATATTTGAGAATCAGAAGATACTACTTGGGGTTGCATCTGAACACCTCTTGTTTCCAGGGCTTGGAGCAAATAATTTTATCTCTCCTGTGCACCAATGTTCTCTATAAATGAAATAGGTTCATTTCTTCGAGTAGTTTCCCTGGACCCTGGCTTTTTGAGCTGTGAATCCCTCTGCTTCTCTTATATGGGTTGAAGTATTTTCTTCGATAAGTAGTTGTCGAGGAAACTAAATGAAATCTCAAATTTTTTCTGCTTTACTAATTTATTATTCTATGATTTGTGGCAATAATTCATTAACTAAAGAAATGTCTAAAAGTCCTGGAATGTAGCAGTTCCTTTGGAGAAAGCAGAAACAGGCTAGTTTGCCTTAGGTCCTAGCTTGTCCTAATTGAGTTTAGCTCTGTGAAAGCATCCCAACTAAAGTCAGTAGCATGTAAAAATTCCTTTTCCCTATGGACCACCTTTATTTCTAAAAACAATGAAAAACATTTAGGAGCATGACATTAATACAATTGGTGGACTGGGAGGTCCCTGCACTTGTATCTCCGGGAAAAAAAAAAAAAAGATTAAAATAGTTTTGAGAGAATTCTGGAGTACCATAAAGAAGCTACAGAAACCTAGTGGAGTGCAAAACTCAAATATGGCCACATATTTGGCCACATACGGCCACGACAGCACAACTAAAGACACTCACGACAGAGGACTTCCAGAACTGCTTCAGAAAGTGGCAAGAACAATGGGATAAGTGTGTTCAAAGCGAGGGGGAGTATTCTGAAGGGATTAATAGCAATGTGCCTTTTACTGTAATCTTTTTTATTTAAACATTCACCATACTTTGTGATCATACCTCGTACAGTACTACCAAAGGTGGTGCAGGCCAAAAGGACCCCACAACCCACACTGGTCCCCCACAATGAAGGATCTCTAAACAAGTCTTTATTTACCCTGGTTTGGAGACATTTTAAAAGTCAAAATTCAAAGATTATAATGAGAAATCTAACCTGCAACTGCTTCGAGCAAAGGTTAGGGAGATGAACCGAGATTGAGATTGACAAAAGGGCCAAGGTCCCTTGACTCAACCCCCCCTCACTGGGGACCCAAAGCCTTCGAATCAGAGTGTGTTAAATTAATCAGGGGGTGGAGAAGAGAAGTTTCTATGTATAGTTCTTCCTATAGGAGCCCCATGAACTGTGGAACCAAAATCCATTGCTGAAGCTCTGGGTGCCTTACAATTAGATTGAGAGAACATAAAGGTTGATCCCTCAATGTAAGGGTTGATGGGATTGAGATTTGGAATGTTTAAACGGGCTTTGTGTTAATAAGTTATGTCTGGCTGGGGAACACGTTCCCTACCAAGTGTTGTAAAACCCAAACTGTTGAAGTCCTAATGGAGGCTACAGTCAAAAAAAAAAAAAAAAAAAAAAATTAAAAGCTATATAGTCACTGTGGAAAGGAGTTAAACATTAGCATACCCCATAAGTAAGCAATTACACTCCTCAGTATAAATACCAAAGAAATTCTGATACTTGTACACTAATAAATATGTAAAAGAACGTTTACAGAGACACTATTCACATAGCAAATATTCAGAAACAATTCAAATGCACAAATAGTAGGGAATAAATATATAAATTATAGTATGTTCACACAATATGTATGTTCACAGACTAGTTTACAACAGTTAAAATGAATGAAGTACAGCTAGTAGGAACACCATGGATGGTTCTTTAAATATAATATTGAGAAGGAAAACATGTGTCCCGAAAGATTATATACAAAATATCAATACCCTTTTTATAAAGTTAAAAACAGCTAAAACCAAATAATGCATTTATTAGGAATATGCAAAAGAATATAACTATGTATGTTTCCAAATGACAATGAAATTATTATTATAAGAATTTAGGTAGTAATTACATTGCGAGGGAGGAGCCCAATGGACAAGTGGAGGGATTTCACATAGACAATGTTAGTTACTACCAATGTTTAATTATTGCATTGGCTGGAAGATTTATAAATATTTATTATAGGATTTTGAACAAATAAGTAGGTAGGTAAATAAATACATACATGCATACAAAAGGCAATGGACTAATGACAGGGTATGTCAAAAACCGAGGGTTATGATTAATCCCATCCTGTTTCCTTAAATTTCAAGTAAAAAGAAAAGCATCCTTACCATCTATGGAAGGTCATCAAGATAATGACCTTCCGTGAATGTTCTACATTCCTCACATAAATCAAATGATACAAAAACTCATTCACCAGAAATGGTAGAATTTCTCGGTTATTTAGAATGTCTAGTATTAGAGCACCTAGGCATTTAACTCGTGCTAATAAAACAAGTAGAAAAACCAGATATATATCACACCTAGCCCTGAACTCCAGTCCCTCTTGGGATGACAGTCACTCTGTTTTCTTTAACCCCAAGTCTTATCTGTGTGCTCCTTCTCTGTAGTGAGGGCGGGACAGTGAAATGTGAGGATCCATCCACAGCATCTTCCTGAGCAGAAGGGAGATTGTTGAGATGACAGAATACCTGCTATTTCAAAGCATGTCTTCTACTGGGTGCATTTAAAGATCATCAAGATATCTTTTAAACCACTGGTGAATCCACAAACTAATGGGGAACGTAGCAGATGAAGACAGGCAAAGAACAAGGAATTGAAATATAATGACATATATGCCCAAACCAAAGCAATTCATTTTTCAATATTACACACACACACTCAGTGCCATTCACTGTTACGGACATGGGGGATATGTATCAACGAACAAGATAATCAATCTTTGCTTTGTGGAACTTCGATCCTACTGATGAAGACTAACAATATATAATTAAACAAATAAATAAGCAAGATAATTGAAAAGAGCAAAAGTGAAATGAAGAAAATATCATGTATTATAATAGAGGTTGAGAAGAAAACGTTGCTTTAAAGCACAAGTGACTTCATTCCTCTAACTTGTTTCGATCTTCAATCCATGCAAGCTTTGAGATTGTATCAGTGCTCATTAGAACAAACTTACAGCCTCTTATGCTTATAAAATTGACCTGCGTCAACCAAATTCAAGTGTCATTAGGCATATACATCTGGAAGTACTGAAACCAACCAAGGTATGTGAAGAGCATATGCCTCTTCACCCTTCAGCCACTCAGCAATCAGGCTCCTTTTTAACCCTCTGTCGTGTCCCGCACGAGGAGGGTTGTGGGGAGGGAGAAGCGTGGTGCAGGGTTAAGAAAAGACAGTAGCCATGAATAGAATGCAAACCGCAGAGCCAAGGGGAACAGTCTCAGGGACTGAACCCCGAATAGGGCCAACGCGTAGTTTTTATTGGTAAACTTCTAAAGAGGTAAAAGATTGTTAATCTCAAGATCTGTGTGTTAGTAGCCTGCTGGCTGTATTTCCGAAAGTTCCCATTGTGTTCCAGCCTGGACTTTGCCTTCACACACACACACACACACACACACACACACACACACACACACACACACCCCTCCAAGGAATCCATTGAAGGGGATATAATTCCATCGGGCCACAGTTTGCTGAGACTTCCCCTCAAAGGAGCTTTTCCGATATCTCTCCATCGGGCCTCAGTTTGCCGAGGCACTCCCTTGTGAAATCCTGGCAAGACCCCGGGGGGAACAAACTGGTTTGGCAGCTGTAAGGCAAAAACCCTCCTCCAGCTTTTCCTCGAAAACATTTCAAGGAAATTTCCCTGAAAACAGAAAGATAGGTGACTCACTCCCTTGCGTAATGACCAGCAACTCCTAAAAATGAGTAAATTTCGTTTAACAGGCCCCATGTTTCTCACCTATCTGGGGGTTATATCTCAAGAAAATTTAAATTTATACATTATTTGTATAAGTACAGATTTGGAAGAGCATGTTACATGTTCAAATATGTATATGTATATGTGTATGTATATGTATATGTATATGTATACGTGTATATCCATCCAATCTTGGGATCCCATATTCAGATGAGTTTCATCCCTGACATACTTTTGGGGGCACCCATTCATAGATGGCTTTGAATTAATAATTATACAGAAAACTTCTAGACTCTAACGAAGTTATAACATCAGCCAAGGCATTGATTAAATCTTACTGAGAAATTTATGAATTCCTATATACAAGCTTGTAACGTGTAAGCCTAATCTAGAGTTGCTGTAAGAAAATTGACCATCTCTGCCATTAAACAAGACATCTGCATTTGATAGCCAACATAATTTGTCATCCCCAGCAGTAAAAGAAATTTTATTTTGGAATAAATTTCTTGAGTTTCCAGTTCAACACGTTTTCCTCACTAGGTAACAGGCATAAGTGAGAGAATCATCCAGGAGATCTATTATACAACCATTTCATTGATCCATCTCAAGACCAGAAAGATGTCAGGCAACAACCTATACACCAGAAGCCCTTGTGTTAAATATTCCATCCAATGCCCAGCAGTTTTTGAAACACTTTGGCAAGCTAGTGGCTGTAAAGGCTGTTGAACATCTTCCTTATGTTCCCCAGTTGTAAATGTTTCAGACATAAAACAGTAGAATAGGGGAGGAAATCAAAACAGCAAACAAGATAAAGTTAAAGCCATGCTCATCTGCTAGTAAGCCCAAACCCTGTCTCTCTTGGCCCATTTTTGCAAAGTCATATTTATAAATATGACCCACCTCATTTCTAAATCACTGTAGTTCCACCATGTTCTGCTCAGACCATGTGTCATGTGGGAGACCCTGCTCGCTGCGCCGTTTGTCGTGCAGGGTGTCAGGCAGCCTGCGGGGTCTCTGGTCCCGCTCCCCACAAGAGAACGCAGGACATGGTGAGGCCAAAAAGGAACACCCACGGAGCCATAAGTAGGGGAGTCATATCACTATATCCTCTCTGGTGGCATCCGCCTCTCTGCAATCCGCTCTTGTTAGCTCAGCCACTACCTTCTTGCTAGCCCCCTTTTTCTGCTAGCGTAGCCATAGCAGTTATAGTAGTGGCCAACGGCTCACTGCTTACAGCCAACGGCCAACCAGCCACAGCTGATGGCCATCCAATCACAGTTGATGGCCATTTACTACCTGAGCCAGCACCCTTCCACGTGAGGCCGAGAGCCTGGAAACTGCTCTCTGGGGCTCTGTCCCCACACCATGATTCCAGCATCTTTCTGACACCACACTTTTCCCTTTGTCTAAAATGGTTCCCAAGCACAAGGGTTAGCCCCATAACAAATTCTGTAGAACAGCCTCTGTCACATTGAGTAGGACGATGGAAGCATTCTCAGGCCCTCATAAAATGTAGAGTGGGGAGAAGAGTATTATGAGGAATTGGAATTATTCCATTAGGGATGTTTTCAGGGTTTATTCTGTTAGGGATGTTTTCAAAAGCAACATGCTGACATTATTTTTACCTGTAAATCACTTTTTGTGCAAGGGGTTCAGTTTGAGATATCAATCACTGTGGAAGGAAATCAAAATTTATCTTTCACTACAATAAACGTAAATACATACAAAGCTTTCTAACCAAACTTATTGCAAAGTTATGTAATTAACTGTCATGATACTGCAGGAAGTCTACCAAATAGATGATCTATGTTATAAAATATTTGTAATAGTCCACTAAGATACATGATATGTGATTTGTAAATAAATGGTTTGCCTTTCTGGCAAATTAAGTGGGAATTGTGCAGACTTTGATAGTCACAGGACTTCTTCCAGGTATCTTCATCTGTAATTCATTCATCTGTAAAAAGCAAAAGGCTTGTTATTTTATGGGACAACTACCTACTCGGTATATATCCTGAGAACAAAGCAACAATGGACTGAATTGACTACATTTCCTCCTTTCATCTGAATATTTGGTCTCATATAAATATTTCAGTGCAAGGCCATCTCAGAGTTTTGTGTTTTGTTTTGTTTTAACTTTAATAAAGAAAACTTTATTCTTCATTTTTCTGCCATAGCTAATGAAATGTGGCTTTGGGCAATACCTCACCAAGAAAGGATAGGTCAACAATTTTTTGATAACTTAATGAAATACAGAGCCATTTTGACTACCTGTAACCATGACTCTCTACTTGGATTGGTTCCTTTTATTTCTCGTATGTTCGACTCACATTTCTCAAAATACTAAACACCTGATGAAAAGTCTCAAGCATCTTACCTCTTCTCTGTGTGGCACTGAGAGTGTAATTTTGAGGCTCAGGAACAATTACCAGCTTTCTCGTGTCCCACCTTATGACAGTCATCTGCACTGAGATCATAGTGGCCCAGGAATAATATTCTTCTGTGGAAAGCTATCATGTTATTAATAAACAACCGCTCTGCTGATAAATCAATATTTAGCTTCTTATAAGTATGGGAGTGTCATTCTCATTTCGTTCCTGGAAGGCCAAATGCTTGTAATATGGGTTTTGGACTAAAGAAAGTATAATTATAGTGATAGTAATGGAAGTATAAGGTTTTCTGAAATTTGTTCTTTTGCAATATTGTGAAAAGTTTCAAGTGTAGACAACCCAGTTTCCCTCAGACTATGTTTTCCCGAAAATAAGACCTAGCTGGACCATCAGCTCTAATGAGTCTTTTGGAGCAAAAATTAATATAAGACCCAGTATTACAATACATTGTATTATATTACATTGCCCAGTATATTATATTATATTATATTATATTATATTATATTATATTATATTATAATCATTATATTATATTATATTATATTATATTATATTATATTAATACCCGGTCTTATATTATATTAAAATAAGACCAGGTCTTACATTAATTTTTGCTCCAAAAGACACATTAGAGCTAATAGTCCGGCTAGGTCTTATTTTCGGGGAAACATGGGAATTGTTTCAGATATCCTAGTGTAGCTTCTGGGTTTTTTGGTAATTGAGTTGTATGCTCCCCTTTATGGAGAGCCATTATTGATTCCATATCAGTTGGAATGATGGCTACAGCAGAAAGATCAGATTCACCCTTCCTTGTTAAGTTCTGTTCTTGGGACCAACAGAATTCGTTTCTGCTGTCACTAGTCATTTAGCACATAGTGCCAATTTCATAAACATGATCTGCTGCATTCATTCTATGTTTTCTTTTAATATCTTCAGCCCTTTTTCTCCTCCACTTTCCTCCTTTCCCTTTTTATGATGCCTTCTTAAGAAATTGTCTCTTATTTTATGCCTTAAATCATTACACCTATAGATGGTTCCCAAGTAAGTGTTTCCATCCTAACTTCTCTAAGGAGTTTCCCACCCTTATTTCAACAGCCTACTGGACATCGTCACCAAGATTTTCTTCAAGCCCCTCAAATCCAACAGATCCAAAATCGAATACATCTTTGCCCCCTAAGTCAGGGTCTCTTCCAGACTGTCCCCCTCATCCCAATCACTAGGTATCAAACCCGGCCTTTATCTTTTACCCTTCCTTCTCTCTTGTTTTCTACAACCAGCTGCCCAGTTCTATTGATTCTGCCTGTGTGATCTGCCCATTCCACTCCTTTGTGCATCGCCGGAACCATGTTCCAGTTCTTCATTAGCCTATATCTGTGCTATAGCCCTCCTATCCTAAATGGTTTGCCCATCTCCTGCCTCTCTTACCCACAATCCATCCTATACACTACAAGCAGATCGCTTCCATTACTCTGATCCTCAGAAACCTGCTCCCACGGATCAAGTCCATGCACGACAGTTCAGCGTCTCTACCACTTTACCCAGGGCTACAGGTCAGTCCTTCCTTTCCCCTTTATACACTCTATGCTCTGCTCAAATCAAGCTATTGGTGATTGTTCCAGATGGGCTTTCCTGAGAAGCAGACTCCGAGGCAGAGTTCCGTGGCAGGATAAACATTAGGAGGCGCTTTCCCACAGCTATGGAAGGAGAGGGGAGAAAGCTGGATCAGGCAGAGGGAGATGAGCGTCCACCAGGGACCAGCAAAGGCAAAGCTTTTGGAGCTGGTCTGGCCCTGAGAGCTGTCCTGAGTGGGGGTGAGAAGACTGGGCCTTGATAACCCCACACTGATCCATCATTGGATGTAGGCTACTTTGAGGAGGGCAGTTTTCTTTACTAGAGGCAGTCCCCAAAAGGGTCAACAGTAGATGTCCATCTTCCAGCGGCATTCCCAACACACAGAGGAAAACCCTTTAAAATCCCTTTATTCCTCAAACTGGATCTGAACAGTGCTTCACAAATCCACCTGGGATCCCCATCTACCTTCATAATCCCCCCATGGGCACTTCTCCATAAGCTTGGAGCAGGCTGCTAGCTGTCTCTCAATGCCCCTTTCTAATCTTTTTCTTTAGTAATAATACCACCTCCTACTACATTTTCTAGTCTCCTTTGCAACCAGGTGTGGCTACATGACTAAGTTTTAACCAATGCCTGTGATAAAAAGTGATATATGCAACTGCCAGATTGGTATCCAGAGGAACGGGTAGGTCTCCTCCTTTCCTCCTGTTTTCTGGAAGGCAGAGTGATGGAAGCTGGAGAAGAAAATTTGTTCCATGAGGCAGAATCTGTCTGCTAAGGTTTACACAGCAAGAAGATGGTGGGTGTGAAGAGACACCATATCAGCTCTGGACTGCTCATGCAAGGGAGAAAAACTTCTCTCTTATTTAAGCCACTGGTATTTCAGTCTTTGTTATTTCAACTAAACTTGTACCTCTTACCTAGTTCAAGCTGCAACACTTTCCTCCCAATTTTCATACGTCCATAATTCACCAATTGTTCAGATACCAATTCAAATGCTCCCTCATCCAGAGTATTTTGTTGATATCTTCCTATACCCCTAAAGCAGGAAGTAGTATTTTTGTCTGTTGATCTTTCATAATAGTTTATCTGTGTTTCCTTTACCTAGTATGACATTTTCATCATAAGTGGTCATTCTTTCCCTATTTCTTAGCTCCTCCACAAGATTATAAATATCCTTTGGAGCCAAATCTGGATATCGTATTTTCTGACGTACCATATCTAGCAAAGATCTTTTATTTAGTAGATGATTGTATTACTTGTTGACTCAATGAAGTTCTTTTTAATATGGGATTGAAAATAGCATTCCTGTAATTTTTTTCTCATCGGTTTTGTAACAGAACACAATTTCACTCATCAGAGATAACAACAAAATCCCATTTCTTCTCTCCCTTAACATCCTGCAGATATTTCAAGCTGGTTAACGTATCCCCTCTGGAATATGTTAAGTGGAGTGTCACAGAAATAGATTTTCAGCCTTTTCCTGCTATTCTCTCTCTCTCTCTTCACATCTAACAAAAGGTTAGGATTTGCATTCAGAGAGTCAAGTTTTTACAGTACAGATCTTCTAAACATGGACACTCCCTGTCTCCTAGTGGTGGCCACAAGTAATTGTTCCAGCAGTACTGGTAGCAGACTCAGCACGTAAATGTGGGCAGCAAATGTTTCTCTCCAAGGATCTACTGTTTGTACCCCACTGCTCAATTGTTGTTGTTTTTTTCATATATGCTATGTTCTTTGTTCTCCTGGGTTCAGAAAAGGATCCAGAATTGGACTATCTGCTTCCTGTACATGGCCTCACTACTTAGTGCAATGGTGAGCTCAAGGAAGGTGTTAAACCTTTTCAACTTTGAATTTTTTTAACTGTGAAATGGGAACATAAGAGGGACAGTGAAATGATGTGATTAGAGCATGGACTCTGGAGCCTAAAATACCTGGGGTTTCATCCAAGCTCCACCACTCACGGGAGCTCCCACAGTCTCTGTGCATTCCTAGAAAATTGTGGAAGGATCAGGAAAGACTTTGTAAAGGTGACACTTGGGGATGCACAGGAATTTGATTGGAGCTCTGAAAGAAAGAGGAAGTCTTCCCAGCCAAGGAAACAAGCTGAGCCAAGGTCGAGAGGCTAGAAAGTACTTCTTCGCCCTAATGATCCGACTGCCACGTACATTTCTAGAGCCAGTAGATCATGGAACATGGTACAAGGACACACACACACACACACAAATGAGCAGGGGAATGGAAACACAGATCCTAAGAGAGACACATTTGTTGCCTACCTTTGTGGGCTCGCTCTGTGGTGGTGGGAAAAAACAAAATAAAGGTTCAAGAAATTGACAAAGTATTAATGGAGGTTATATTTTGGTGATTAGATTTATAGTGGTTTTAATTTTCTTTAAAGTTTTGGTTTTCAAATTTTCTCCAATAAACATGTAAATTTTCATTATTAATCAACCCCTCCCCCAATTTTTAAAAATTAACTTGTTTTTTTCCTACTGGATTTTTCAGCTTCTGCATTTCTTTGCTCAAGAACACTTTCTTTATTTCCCTGGATCCAGAAAACTATGTAGGGACCTCTGGATTAGCTGGATTGGCTGACTCATCTCTATATCCGATTGGCCTTGAGAGTCCAAGACTGAAAGACTGTTTTAAGATTTGTGCAAATCTAGTCAGGTACTTTTGGTTGCCAGGTAGCAGACATCTATAATCAACCACAGCACTCTCTCTGACTGATGGTCGACATGGCGTAGGAGCCAGGCTACCACTAAGCTGCCTCAGCGAGCATTGAGACCAGCCTCTGGGAGCACTGACGCATGAGCGTTAACAAAGCCTATTTGCCAGCTCAGGATTTGTTCTCCCACAATTGAGCACATCTGAATAAATTTAGCACACAAAGCATCACCAAAAGGCCATGATTTGAGTGAGGCTGCCTTGGATACTCGATGGTTTTCAGTGTCTGCTCCTCGTCCACACAAAATAACACTAAGTCAGCTTTGTAATGGCAACTCAGACGAATGCCTCCATGATTCTTCACGTGGCCACCGGCCTGGGAGCAAGGCTACATCTGCAAACCCACTGAAGCTATCAGACGATTCCAGGGGGCCCCACATGACAATGTCTCATTAATTTATGCAGGAGTGCCATACTAGGGGCCAGTAGACTTAATCCTCCACAAAGATACGTTCTGCCATGATCCACAGTGTTTTTAAAATATGAATTGGCTGCACCATTTTCAAAACAGGAAACACTATACCCAAATTTGGGTTTCTGGCTTCTCCAGAAAAATAAATAGAAAAAAGCGATGGAAGGGCCCAAGTTTCCACAACTATCGGCTGGAGCCAAACACAGAGTGTGTGCTCTCCATCTCAGCTCCGTCTCCTTCACCTCTCTTGTCTCCTGCACTGCGCTATTCTGCTCATTTGGGTAGTTGGCTTCTGTAGACATTAGGGTTTGTCACCCTTGCTTTCTAGCCATTTCACCGACATAGGAAAAGCAGCTTAAGCCTACCGATCCTGTCCATTCGCTATTTCTATGGGAGCGACAATGACTCTGCAAATCTGTGTTGCTGCAGAACAGAGGCCTCCGTGATGGCACTTACCATCCAAGTCACCCTTTTCTGTCTTCACCCTGAGACCTGGCCTGACGTAGCAAGGAGCTCTGCCGCAAGCTCATTTACCTCCTGAGGGCTGGAAGCTATTTCCAGCTCTGAAGACATCTGAAGAACTCTTGATATACTCCTGATCGTTTCGTTTAGGCTGAAGCTGTTGTTTTGTTTTGCCTTGCTTCGCCTTGTTTTTGGAGGACCGGTCAATTCACTCAGCTTATTTGGCTTTCAGGGATCATCACAGTCAGATAAATGTTCCACAAAGGGGGAGTCTGTGGGGTCACGAGTGCAGTGTTTGCAGCCACACCAGGGGAAGTGTGCGCGCTCAGGCAATCAGCTGGCAAAGGGGCAGCAGCAGATCTCAGTAGGACAGCTACCTTGAGGTAATGAGGGATCATGGCATTTCCTGTCTCTCCAGAAGTCACGTATGTGGCCTAGCACTTGTTCTAGTCAGGGAGCCAGACGTGCTGGTGAGCCTTTGAAAAGACTGAGGGATGGTAGGCAAGTTTCTCTCCAAAGCATAAGACAAACACTAACTGTAGTGGACCAGAAGTGCAGCTGCCCTTGGAAAAATGATTTTGACCCTTCATTAATTGAAGGACTTACTAAATGATGCTTTAAAAGTATTTATGGTTCTTAGCCACCCCTTCACTCCAGACTGAAATGAGCTAGGGATCTGTATGTTAAGAAAATATTCAAGATTTATAGGTATGGCCAAAAAGCCCTCTTTATTATCACAGACAGCTCCAAACATTTAAAACTGATCCACAATGAGCATGTCAGTAGGAAAATATCTAAAACGATAAGCTTCTGATGGATAGCCTTATAGGAATTATCTTCACACAAGCAAAGCAATCCAGATATCCGACGTAGAAAGTTAGACTGAACATTACAGGTTGTTCTTCCAAGACATCTATGAATGTACTTCTACCAAGCAAAATGAGCCCTGGTTAAACATAACGATGAGTGATCACCATATTACGTCCAACTGCACAGCCTTTTGCCCAAATGGCACCTCCTCTGTGAAACCCTTCTTGATATCAAGGACACGGATAGCATCTCTCTCTCCTCTCTTCTCCTGAGGCACCTAATACTTAGGTCTATTAGGACACTTATCATGTGGTATTTACATGTTGCATCTCACTCACAAGATTGAGAGCAAATGGTTGTGTCCTTGAGACCTGGCACAGTACTCTACGATTTTTATAGATCAAGTGTTTGTGAAAAGTAGGAAGGAAAAAAGAGGGAGATGGAAGGAAACACAGGGCAGATGGATCGTACACTTAGCACCACTTACCCCGAGGGGCTGAGCTCTTCTTCCTGGGCCTTGGCTCACATTGCTTTCTGTGCCTTGAATGTTTTTCCCACTTTATTAGATTAGTGAACTCTTCTCATCTATCAAGATAGTTCAAAACTCACTTCTTTTAGGAGGCCTTCCTGCATCCCTCTCCCACCTGCCCCACCTAAATTCTTTTTATTCCCATTCACAATTTCATTGATCACATTTATCACATGTATCTCCCTGCTAAACTGTGAGCAACTTTAGGCCTAGAATTTTCTTTTGTTCCTTAAATTCCTAGGAGTTGTTCCTGACATAGAGGCTTAATAAATATTTGTTGAATGAATAAGTTAATGGGTAGCAGTCCCTAACCTTTGCACATTAACCTAAAAGGTGCTTATCTTAAATTTTAAAAGTTACTTAGGAATTATATCATGAGCAAATGGATTATCTACTTAAATACTCACATCTAAGTTTTAACTCTAGCACTGCTCTTCTATTATCTAGGGAGTTTTTGGTTTCTGGGTCACCCTTCTCAGTCAGTTACCCAGGGAGCATAGAGTAGAACTCATTTTCAATGTCAACCTCAAAAAACAGAATGATTTAAAGGAAAACCTATCAGATAATTCTTTTAAAGTCAAACATAAATAATTCAAATATGCTTTCTTAGTTAAAGTATAAGATTCATGTTATTTTTACGTATTTCTACATTTCTTTTGTTACATGAAATGACACAGAAACCAACAAATTATGGTGAATGGAACATAAAATTTACATTGACATTATTCAGATCTGAGTAGAAAAGGCTCTTTGAGAAAAACTTCAACTTGAGTGACTGTGAGAGGATAAGACCGTTGAAGGCTAGAAAAATAAACAAGGCTGGGGTCACGAAAGGCAGGCAAAAGTTTAAGTCACAGTAAGTTTAGACTTTATCCCTATAGACCAGGGGTGTCCAAACTGCGGCCCCGCGGGTCAACTGCGGCCCGCGATCCACTTTTAATTGGCCCGCAGCAAATTCCGAAAATGTATTTAGTTTACTTAAATAAACCAGGTGAGGCAATACGTGCTTCACCTCGAGTGAGCGGCCTGGCTGTTTGTGTATTTTACCGCATATGGCCCTTGGTGAAAAACGTTGAAAAAAGTTTGGACACCCCTGCTCTGGACAATGAAGAGCCCTGCAAACTTTCATCAGAGGAATGATGCAGCCCGATTAGCCTGTGTCAGTGCAGTAGATGTGTGAGATACGTGTGGCTGTGATGCCCACCCACAGCATGGCAGTGAGGATGGACAGAGACATACTGGACGACATTCATGAAGAAGGATTATCATTGGATGACCAATTCTACATGAGGCGTTAGGAAATCTATTCCTTCAAATGTTTTCAATAACACAATTCGAATACCCAATAATTCTATTTTATTGACAGCTTGTCAATTTGGTACCAAGTCAAAAGTGTAGATGTTATTACTAGCCACCCTCTTTACACTCAGAAGCGACACTAAAGAAAAAAAATGATAATGGTTTGATTCTAAGGTGGAGGTTTTTTGTTGTTTTTGTTTTGTTTTGTTTGTTTTCTGACTTATAAGAAGCAAATCATTTCCAATACATCCAATGAAACTGAATCCTAATCAGGAATATAAATCAGAGATTTTATTTTGCTCCGTTGACTGCTTAAATTTTCAGGGAGCCTTTGATTGAGAGACCTGTGCTAAAACTCTTGGTGATATCAGGCGCATGGCCATTTATTCAACAATACAAGAGAATACAGAAAAAGAGTTTATGAAAAATGATCAAAGTATAAAGCTACAACATTTATGTTAACAAAAGTTTTAATACACACTTGACTAAAAGATGCATACAATGAGTACCGAACCTCCCTTCGTAGGCAGCCAACAAGATTATGAATGAATTTATTAACTTCAAACAAAACTTCAGGTTGTGCACTTAAAAAATTACAAACCATTTAAAAATGAAAATCAACAATGGAAGCAACAATGACTATAAAATATGATGGGATGACTTTAAAGAAAGGGTTCAAGTATTGTTTGTAAAGTTCTTCAGACACTAGTCTTTGAAAAGTTTGTGCATTGCCCATCTTTGCATAGTAAAAAAACAAAAACAAAAAATACACATACCACGTGGTGAAACTCCACAGCTCTATGTGATTCATGTTTCATAACATGCACCTATGTGTACTGCTCATTTATCTAATAGGAGTAGCTCGAGTTCGGTGGGCTCATGCAGTATCCCAGGTGAGCGATGAAGTTAGCGCACAGCTCATCCATGTGTCGTTACTCAATGCAGCAAAAGTATAGCGGGTGAAATGGGAACTTGTCATCACTTAACACTAACTCTTGTTGGGTAACATTAAACGGTGATATACTTGTGCTTTGAGCTCAAATTAATAAGAAGGAGTATTCACATTACAAAAATCAGCAAATGAATGGCAAGTGCAAGAGAAATGACAGCAAAGAGTTTGCAACTACATAACCTAATATCCAAAATAATTATAATCCACTGTTTACGATTGGTATGGTTGCATTATCGTTCATATTCATACACACATAGCTTAAAGCTCGTGTATTTTACATATACACACATAATTTAACATTGGAGCATAGGTTTGATTACCTATGAAAGTGCCAGTGTAACAAAAAGTTACATTGACATTTGCCATATATGTACATAATATTTGGGGACCACTGTGGTCTGATTTAAAACATAACATCGCACGTTTACAATGTTGTTTGTGAAATGCTCAAAAGTTAATTAATAAAGATTTAACTTGTTTTGTAACCACCATGGTTTTGTTTCTATTAAGTCACCTTGGTGCCTCTGGAAGAGCAATAAAATGTACATGGTGTGCTCAGCAGTGGCTTAGAATCCACTAGTGAGTAGGATCCAGCAACAGGGTAACGTAAATAATGCAGTGACAGGAAGTGATGCTGAGTAATCTGCGTTTCCTCCGGGCTGAAAGAGCTGCTGCCACCAGGTGAGGGATACAACTTGAGTCTTACACCTTGTGGAGAGCCTCGTTATTATAACATAAACATACAGCTAGTTCTAGAGAAAGACTGCATACCTGTGTAGCACCTAGTACTCAGAAAGCAGTAACAGGGTTAAGATGTTAGATTATGGTCTATTGTAGCATACAGAAATTAAGGTTTCTGCTCTACGACTGTGATACGTCCACAATGAAAGATATATGGGGGGAAACCCCACTGTTTTAAGCAGTACATTTTTAGGACATAATCCTTTCCAAAGTCAAAGCCAAAGTTGTGAGACTAGCGTCATAAATCTTGCTGAAAAGAACTGAACACTAAATCTAGCCACTGATTTGGTTGTCACAAAGTGAATAGTACAAGTGTCCTGTTTCTAAAAAGTGGACATTAGAAAAGCACGGGCTCTTTGGGGACCTTCAGGAAAGCTCGTCTCTAGAGGGATGCTCACTGAATGGATCGTGTACAAGTTTTTACGTTCCAAACAAAGCGAGGACCAAATTTCTTTATTAACATACATGATTCACACTTGAAAGGAATCGATCATGACCATGTTCATGGAAGAAGAAACCTCAGTGAAAGTGAAATAAACTCAGAGGGACTTGGGAAGCCAAATTACACCTGCAAATCTGCCTGGAGGGAAAAGAAGGTGACTTTGTATCTAGCAGAATCCCAGTGTATTCCACGGCAACATTCCACAGACCAGCAACACACTGAGGGCCAAACGAGGTTTGCTAAAAACACAACACACAGAATTAGAGACTATTACAACAGTGTTCACAAGAAGGTAATTGCTGTTTCTGTCTCCATGACCAATTTTACAGTGGGGTTCTACCATATTTTTTTTGAGGCAGGAAGATGAAGCACGAATGACATATTGACAATAATAGATATGAATACAATGGAAAGCTCAACTTTTTTTCTAAGCTTTCAACATTGAAAAAAAATTTTGATTTAAGGCTTTAAGTTTATCCTCCTTTCACATTAAAGACAGGGAAAGAAAATTGTCAAAACCAAAAACTAAAATCATGAGCTTGGCACTTCTGTGATTAATTTGAGAGGGTGTCTACTTTCTTACATTATATACATACGTCTATAATGACATCAAAAAAATTTAGAGACTTATCAGTACATATATTTGCACTTACATCATTTTTGTGTTTTTAACATGGGTTATTTTGTTGTTTTGTGTCCCCCCCTCCACCTTGTTTATTTTTTGGTTTCGAGCATTTCATTTTTAAATTGAACGTGTTTTGTGCAGCGACTCCCTTCATCTATGGCTACATGTCTTTTTTAAGCAAGCCCAACAATCATTGAACATGTTACAAGAGAGAAGAACAGAGACAGAAAACGAAATAGAGACAAGAAACCAAATGGATGGGGAGCAAACAAACTCAAGTTTACAGAGAACCTTTACAAGAAAAATATTTCAATACAGACAAGTGAAAATGATGTGTCAAAATCTCTTATTTCCATATTTACATTTATAAAAGGACTATACAATAGCATCATCGCTCAGATTCCAGCTCCCATTTCCAAAGGATGCTCGGTCCAGGAGAAAAGACAATGGGAAAGTGAATCAACAAGAGCAGGGATCTCTGGAGTTCCTCGTGGCCTGGTCTAGTCCAGGAGGTGGGGGCCAGGCAGCTTCCTTGCATTCATCTGTCATCGTCATCTTAGGAATTCAATTGTAGGTTTTGCTGCGGATTGGCTTGCTAGCTGCTTGTTGTATATATGCCATGCAGATTTTACCCTTTCGAAAATTAGATCTTCATGCCACTGGAGTGTGTCATTGGTAGGAAAAGGAAAAAAAAAAAAAAAAAAAGAAAACCATGCCAAATCATTGAGAAGGTATTAAGTGCCAGCACGCTGAGGAAGGGGAAAAAAATATCATTTGCTATTTTAATGGTTCTTTTATTGCACTTAATTTTTGTTGTTGTTCCTTCTTCCTTTAGTTAGGAAAAGAAAAAAAAGATTCTGAAATAGTTCTTTTTATAACATTGTCTTTTGCCGCTTTTTTTTTGACGTGTGGTGGGAGGAGTTCTTTGAAATTATTTCCAAAAAGGACAGTTTTCTTTGACCTCATCCCTATCACCCCAACTTTAGTTCTGTCGTCATCACCACTCAGTGTTCTGGTTTACGGATTTAATAGTTCTGGCAACGTTGCTACAAGTATGTCATACCCAGGTCCAACAGCAAGAGGCACCGTTTCTCCAGTGCGGCGGGTTCAGATGGGGCCTTGTTGACTAGGATCGAACCTCCTCTTCTTGACATTTCTTCCAGAGTGCGTCAAAAGAAGATGGAAGCAGAGGAGGAAAATATCCACAATATTAATCAGATCATGATGAGAAAAGGGTGATGATAATGACAACAACACTAGTTCCAGAGCAAAGTAATCAACTCACACTGAGGCAGGTTTCCCAAAATAGCTTGAAATCGAAACACACACGAGCTCACACTTGTGAAGGTCGTGACAGCATCTCCACTAGACTATACCCATTCAAGACCAAAAGAAGCTTCAAGTTGTTCATGTTAAATCACTAGAAGCCTCAGCAGCCCAATGTGTCTCTTATTTCAGATGTAATTGACATGGCTAATTGTAAGGAGATGAAAATTTTTATAGGGAGCGGGCTGTTAGAACTAAGAAAAACTTTGAAGGACTTGTAGCTGCTTCCTTGCAAGACTGAGACTTCTGTATCAGTGGATCAGCCTTTGCCAAGATGGCAGAAAGCCTTGTTGTACTCAGTTATCTTGCTGCCTTGGGTGTGTGAGCTCTTACCCCACGATGGAACTAGCATTTTTCATGTCTAGAAAGTTGAAAACCAGAGTGCACAGGAAGACGGTACACTCCGAGGAGAATGGACACAGGCTCAGGTTAGTTAAGCAAATGCAGCAGATTAGCTTAGTTGAAAGAAGCAAGTTAAAATGCCTTGCTCACAGTGTCCAGTCTCCTAAACAGTGGTTCCTATGTTTAAAAAAGAGAAAAGAAAGAACCAGCAAGACACTTGTACAAGGCAACAACAAAAGTTGGTTGCAACCTCCCCATGGTCTGGCTTCATGTGGGGCATCAAGCAAGGGGGCTCATGCATTTGATCTGCACACTGGGCGGGTGCAATGCTGCTGCCACCAAGGCATCATGCAAAACTGGAGACCGAGGCGTCCCCAGGAGCCCTCATTCCCCTGCCCGCTCACTCAGGGCCAGCTGGATACCCTTACAGCCCTAAGTACCAAAAGGATTATAGTATATTTCTGCTCCCCCCTACATAATTCAAAATAAAAACAATACCAAAATTCAAAATATTTTAAAGGCATCCTGCAAAGTCCTTATTTTTCCCAAGATGACCACTTTGATGCTTCTCTTTTGAAATACCAAATATAAACATTTTTCAAGACACACTCCCTTTTCATTTTAAAAATTTTCATTAAAATATCTTCATTAATGGCCTAAGCATGTGGCTCACTGGCCCAGCAGGAAAACCACTGCAGCACAACCTATTTGCAACAGTGGCACTTCCTGTTCTTGCCCATTCTCCCACAAACCCTCCTTTGAGTCAACGTTTTTGAAAGCAGGCATGGCTGATGCTGTCTCAGAAACACAGATGAGACCAAAAGGGACTTCTCCCATAATGTACCTGTCACTGAGTTTGCTTCAGAGCACAAGATCTGCGTATGCTACCCACGCTCATATCCTTGAAAGTAGACACATAAAGAACCACACTTCCCATGAGTCAGGTAGGGAATAACAGGGACAGCTTGACCTTGTGAAATGACGCTGAAGGACTATGGACCCCAACCCTTTTAGCTCTGTATTACTGGACATCAAGAGAAATGTTAAACTAATGTCTCCTCAATTGAAAGAAACGTAGAGGAAAGATCATGCCAGCTAGCACTGTGCATGTAAATGACTAGACTGCCCACATCTAAATTCTTTTACTCAAATTCAAGGAATATCAGGTAAATAGCTGTGGCCAACATGATCACTGCAATCCCATTCATTTTTAAATAGAGATATGAAATTCCATTTCAGCCTGGCATACAGGTAACCTCCAGGTTCCAAAAGTTTGTGCTCCTTTTAAAAGTCAGTTTTTGAAGCTTAGATCGCATTTTTTTTTATAGAAACAATGTTATAGAGGGTGACTGGGTTCCCAGGCCAGACTCCCCTGTAGAACCATGTATTTCTATGGGAAAATGGACTCTGAATCCCAATGGGAATTCCAGGTCCGTATTTCCTCCACTAATGCAGAGGGGGAAGGGGAAGCCCTGAGATGAGGACAAAGAGGGACTCTCCTGTGGCAGGCGGGTGTGAGGGCTCCCCACGTACCAACTGTAAAACCACTATGGGCTGTATGTTGAGAACTGCCTGTCCTGAATTTGCTATGTGAAAAAAGTCTTTTTTAAATCAATCTTCATGCAAAAGCACAACTATCATGGGTAGACGCTTGCTATCCTCCTTCCACAACTATTTCACCTGAATATCCTCTGCTCACAAGGATTTGAAGACAATTAACTTTCTCATCATAAGGTATTTCTGGATTGTTATAAAATATTAGCACAGTCCATAAACCTTGCATTGACCCAGTTTCATCAATTTTTACTACTTTTGAAAAACCTGTACTTCTGTTCACTATATTATACACAGACATATATACAACTCTACAAAATTAAAACAAAGCTCTTCAGGTAACAATAGCCATTCCAGATTGTAAAGCCTTTAGATCTTTCAAGGGTATATATTTATCCACTGCTATCACCTCCCTATCTTTCCACAATGAATCCCACCCGCCCACCAAGAACCCCTTGCCCAACACCTCCTAGGCCACCTCAGACTGAGCTCCCTTTCCCAGAGGGTCGAGTCAGGGAGCTGACCTGGGTCTTCCTAGCCAGCCTGGCACTACTACCACCTGCGTGATCTGAGTGAGAAAATGCCTAACGCAGGAGTGGCTGGCACTAGCGGAACCAGGCTCCTTCCTTCGCATGAGGGTATGGTCATGGAACTCAGACAAGCAGTAGTCTGCTTATCTTCCTCACTGAAAGACTAGCTAACATTGATTCCATTTTCTAATTCTATAAAAACCAAAGGCAAAAAAATAATAATAATTAAAGACTTTTAGTCTTTTGAGAAAATGTAACTACCAATGTCAGGTTCCTTTCAAATTTCATCCAACTTGACAACAATTCAGTTAACTTTCCTTGTGATAACCCAGATAGGGTCCTTTGAATGTTCATTTATGTGAGTACCTAAATAGCCCTTTCTTTAGCGTGGCCAATGAAACAGAACGTGGGCTAAACAGAAATGCTGACAGTCACAGTGAGACTCAGTAAGAACGCATGACCCAAGTAAGTCCTCCCAGAGAAGAAATCACATATGATAATTACAAGTGTACTACATCAACACCTCTAATGTCAAGAACAGCTCTGCCAGGCCATTGAACCCCACAGAGGGAGCAACTAGTGGGACAGGGGGACATGGTGCGTAGGTCCCACAGACTGAGACATTGTAATGTGGTTGGAAGAGCTCAATACTCATCCCGAAGTCTTGTGATTTGAATTGTGAACAAACTATGTCACTACTACCTTCAAGTTTTTTTTCCCCCTAGAATTTCTCTTTCTATCACCACCACCTATGATGTTCAGATACTTTATGTGCACGTAAATGATTATATTGCTCACATCTAATTTCCTGTATTCAAAGTTAAGGAATGTCAGATAAAAAATCATGTCCAAAGTAATAACAGTAATTCTGTTCATTTTGATACGGAGATTTGGAATTGTCTTTTCATCTACTTGTCATCTTTCCTGTTTTAGGGAAGATGCTACTAAAATGATCCTTCATCTATACGATTTTTTCCAATGTCTAGTAAAAGCAACAGCTCGAATGATCTAATCAAGTAGCATTATTATTCAACATTGGATAGAGGCTCTGAGTCCCCATGAGTCAACCAGGACAGAGGTTTGCAATCCTCTGTACCACAGTTCATAGCTTTATTCTGTGTGTATAGGTGATGGAGAGGAAAAGGAGCATGAGGTGAGCGTAAATAAATGCAGATGGGGGAAAAGTTGGACAAATTGGTATGTCAATAGCCTGTGTTCATTTTCCACAATATTTCTCAGAGAAAAATCCTAAGACATTAAAGACTGAGAACCCATAGGCTAAATCTTCCCTTAGCATCTTTGTACTTTTGGAGTATGGGATTAACTGAAGTTACTAAAGTATATCTACCACATTACCCAATACATCAGAATATGTTAAATAAAACAACATACCGAATATTTTTTTTTTCTTTTCAGGAATTCTACAACTTTTACACAAAAGTCTCATTTGCATTAAGCAAAGCTTTCAGACTGTACTATTCTGCTAAAAAAGATCTAAGTTTATATTATTTTTATCACAATAATCTTAATAAACCTTTATCATTTTACACACACAAAGGTGCACACATTCACATATGCACATTCACTTACACACTCATCCTTTTACCACCTATTTCAGAGGAGATGCAGCTTTAAAAAATCTATAAAGAATGGCAGACAATGTTAGGGGTCAAAGCGTAGCTATATTTTTCATTTATACTTGACCAGATCACGTATGGTATGATACTTCTTCCACAGGTAAATTACTCAAAGTATTACCCTTAAAGAAATTTGACATTAGGAAAGACCAATACTTCCCCTGAGCAGTTAATACATTTTTCCTTTAATCTAAAAGTATACGTGTCCTCAAATTCTTCCAGCTACTTTGCTAATGTCTCTACTAGTAATAAAAACCTGGTTTCAGGTGAGATTTCCAAAAAAAGGTAGTGAGAGCAATCATTTTTACAAACTGTTTTCAACTTCTGATTCTAAAGGAACCTATTTTGTATTCACCTTGAACTCAATGAGAAACTCAAAGGCTTTCAGTTCGACTAGCAAGCAAATAATTATACTTCCAAATCATTTTTAGATTAATCATTTCCAAAATTGCCCAAGCAGTGGGAAAACCTAAACCGTATCAGTCTGCACCCAAAGTCTTTTATTGCAAAGTAGAAGCCATTACTTAACATTTACTACTATAAACCACACAGCTACTATTCAAATCTAAAGCAAATGCAGATCTTCCTGTAGCAACCAAGAGTCAGCACAAGAGCAGCAGTGTCTCCAAATTTAAGCGCTTAAAGTTATTTCACTTCTTCACTTTTTTTTTTTTTTTTTTTGCTTGTTTCAGGGCATAAAAATATTTACTTCGCGTGGCTGCCTGCCTTTCTGCAATGTTTTTATTTCTTAGGGTCACAGGGCATAGGAAGGGGCACTGACTTAGCAGCACACATGCCCTGCAGCAATCCGCACTGGGTGCTTAGCGGATGCTGTTTCTCATCTCATTAAGTGTCCATCTCCATCCCCCTCCCCACTTTTTTATTCCTGTTCTTCTGATGATTAGACCTCTCTCAGATAGAAGTAATCTGTACAGGGCCTAATCCACTTATATACACAGTGACAAAGGCTTGTCCATTCTTCCCCAAAGAAACATGCAATTCAAGCTGTGAGCTAGGCCAGGCCGCTGTTTTGAGGTCCTGCTACCGAGTAGTACTCTTGTCTCCAAATGTTGAAATGGAAAAGTTGGCATTGCATGTGGCTGGGTGGCAAAGATGTGCAGTAGACTGTTTTCCAAACCTTTAAAACGGAGGCTTCCTAATACCAAAGAGGCACGAGGCTGGGCATGAGCCAAATTTCTTTTCCTTGAGGCATATTTATGAAAAAGTTCAAGGGGGCTTACTATAAAATAATAACAGATCAAGGAACTACCATAATACGCAATGGCTTGTTTGCGGTAATGAAGCACTAAGAACATTTTTGTTTGACTCAGGCCAGTCCAAACAAAAATAGTTCCATTTTATTAGGTGCCTCATGAGTTACTCATCATATGGGCAATGACTTGTTAACATTATGACGAGAAATTCAAATGTAAGTTGCCCATTTTGTGTTTGTGTATTTGAAAACACACTGATGCTAAAACTACTGTTTCACTAAATGAGTTCAAGTTTATAAACATTTCTGTAGAAAAGTAGTATTTGATGACAACTTTCCAAGTTGAAACCACTCCAAAACTTGTAGGCTTACTCATTAAATCTTAATATAACAAAATTAGCAGAAAATGTTAAATTTATTTAAATCACCTTTCGGTTTTTCTTTCACAATTAGTTTTCTAATAATAATATTTTATCTGGTTTAAATAAACTGAATTCAAGATTCCAAATATAAAATAGACTAAACTTCATAATTAAGGCAATTATTCAGACAACTCAGGTCAAAAACTTTCTGAGTAACCAGATGGAGGAGGCCAAGTGGGTTTGAACTTAGATAATGGTCTTATTTCCCACTTCAATTTGTTTCTACAGATATGGTTGAAATTTAATTTATCACAAGGAATATTTGGCAAAGGAGGTCTTATTTACAAATCATAAAAATCAAGTCACTGCAGCATGAAAAGCCATAAAAAGCATTTATCCAATGAACCTGAGGTATGGAAACATCCAAACTGCATAAAATTAGGTTTAAAAATTTTGATCATAATTAAGGATTATTTGTGATGATCTGGCATGTCTATTTAAACAAACTTAGTTCGGTGATCAACATATAATCCAAACTAAAAGGTTACTATGAAAACACACCAGGCCTACCAGTTATGTCAATATTAGCAGTTAATTAGAAAATATTAAGTATCACAAAGCCACAGATTTCAAATTCCAATATGAAAGTAATTCAGTTGGTTAGGGAATTAATGAAAATATTTCTTAAAGTCTGTTTTTATAAAATAATGAAGCTTTTCAAATCACAAAGCTATATATGATATGTTATACGTGAAAAATAATGAACAAATGGTTACTTAGGTTGTGAAAATTTCAAAATGTCAATGGCACATAAACCAGTTATAACAGATACAAGGAATTTATATCCACTCTTTCCAACTACAGAGTTTCCTCGATTATCTGTATATAAATAAATGTATCCCAGAATGCTGGCTCCTAAAAGATGGAATACCTTCCATTAAAGAACTTCTGCTTTGTTCTCCTTAAAATGGTGCATGTGAATCCCTTCTACATTTCATGTTTTCCCACTTGCCTGAAGATGACATTTGAGTTTCCATGTTTCTTCTTTTCTGACCCATTCTGAATAAAAATGTTTATTTTTAGCAGTTTTACTCTTAAAACTTGTAGCAGGAACTCAAAACTTGGTTATGTAAGCAGAAAAGAGAAGTGCCAGAGCCACTGAGAAGAAGACATGCGGCGTCGCTTACTTAAATCCCCATCCTGTGCCCCCAAGGACAATAGCTGCTACCAGGATGGCACCAGCGATGGAGCCTATTATCAGATTGGTGGCACTAGGACCTGTGACAAAGGATCGTGGGAAGAAAGTCATATGAGCCAACCACTTTCGTTACCACAAGGGAAAGGCAGTTAAGCGGTTTCTGGAAGTAAATACCCTGCATAAAAAGTTGCTAAACACGTAAGACGTCTTTATTACTTAACCTAATTGCACTTTCAATGTTATGGATAGCTACTGTTTGGATTTGAATGCCTTTAAATTGAAAGCTTCTGCACCATTGGCAATTAAGTTCTATTAAATTCACCTTTCACAGAATTTGAAGCAAATATGCCCAATTGCTGTCATTGCCCGTCTTTCTTCTCCTCCCCTTTCCCAGTACCATGAGTCAAACAAGTAAAAGAGCACATAAAGAACATGACTGCATTAGAATTAGCTCAATCTGACTGGCAAAAGAGGGCATGAAAAAAGGGAAAAATACTCCACTAAAGTGTTCTTTCAAGCAGTACACAAAGTTGTCTGAATGCTACATTTTTTAGCCCCCACTGGGAGACAGCTAAAATTCACAAGCCAGAAGGAGGTTACCAATAGAAATCTGACTTTGAAGCTTGTGCTCAAAGTTATATTTCTTTACTGTACAGACCCATACAGTGTTTCAATAGCAACATGGGGTTGCAAAGGCAAGAGCTAAAGGAAGCGTAAAACTCATTTCGGTAGTTTTGGAGGAAATGGAAGAAAGATTCCTTAGGATAGATTGAGACTGTCTTTCAAGTTCCCATTTGAAGTTTGAGGTTTGGAGATATTTTAAAAAGGGGGGAGGAGGGGAGCAGGAAGGACAGCAAGAAAAAAATACAAAATGG
Organism: Rhinolophus sinicus; assembly: GCF_057876585.1. Classification (NCBI taxonomy): domain Eukaryota; kingdom Metazoa; phylum Chordata; class Mammalia; order Chiroptera; family Rhinolophidae; genus Rhinolophus; species Rhinolophus sinicus. Next base: position 187,904,522 of record NC_142517.1, on the reverse strand, counting down.
GGTTTCTATCAATTGTTTGCGTAAGAGTTGATAAATAGTACAGTGCGTGCTCTCCACTCACAGGGAAAACACCTTGGATCATTATTTTTAAATGTACACAACATAAACTTTAGGACAAGAATTATTTCAAATATCACATCCTGCAGGATCCTATAAGCAAGTACAGTGCTCCCTAACAGTACAATACCTTCGGTCCTAACTTCATGTCCCTGTTCCAGAAGCCACAAGGCCAGTTTTGGTAGTTCTCCTAAAATCCTCACGTTTGTGTATACATTCACAGCTGTGTAAGAAAATTCTCTTTTCTGCTCACATCAGTGCCCTCAACTGTGTACATAAATGGATGCCACTTTTAGCAGCACTGAAATTGTGTGCGGCATGTTTTTATTCAGAGACCACCCAGCGCCTGTGGGTGTGAGCGGAAAGGTGGAGGACAGCTATCCTGGGAGTCTCGGGGATGTGGTCTCTTCAGGCTCCTGGGCTTGTGACACACTCTTAAGACTAACCACTGAGGTCCCACAGATCTCAGTGGCCCTTAGAGATACACTGATAAAAATAATACTACTAATAATGAGAAAATAAAAACAGGTTAGCTACTATATGTTGACCTCCACTATGTGCCAGGTGCAGTTCTAAGCGCTTGACAAGTATTATTTCATTTGACTATGACTATCCCTGTTTAATAGATGAAGAAACAGAGGCTTCCAGAAATTAATAAGTGATGGAGGCAAGATCTGAACAGAGATCTGTCTGACTGAAGTTTATGCTCTACATTGACCGTCCGAAAACTATAGCCAACAGGCCAAATTTGGCCCTGCTGAGTGTTTTTTCAAAGAACACAGCCACGTTCATTCATCTACATACTGTTTATGGCTGATTTCATGCTAAGACAGCAGAATTGCAAAGTTGTGACAGACAGCCCTGTCACCTGCAATGCCCAAACTATTTACCATCTGGCCTTTTATGGAAACTTTGCTAATCCCTGCACTAATAAAACATTATTCCATTTACACGAATTTCCTCCCCAGAGTTTAACAGGGAAGCAAATTTTGAAAGAAACATTTAAAAATATTGATATCACCATGAACATAATCTATGCTTTCGATATGATTTGCACATTACTATCTCAGAAAATAGGTTGGAATTACAATCAATACATAATCCATCAGAAATGATTCCTAATTTACAAGTATAAGTTAAGGAGTAGAAATAAAAGCAAAACAAAATAAACAGAACAAAACCTCTCTGTCCATGGACTCCTTAGTGACAAAATGAACATTGCACTATCAGTTAAACTAGGAAGTGTTAAAACTATATTGTACTATGTGGACTTTATTTTTCTTTAACTGTATTTATTCTTCACAATTATGGCAAAATTTAGAATTTGAAGGGAAAAACATCAGTAAACTAATAGACAAAAAACAGCATATCAGCCAATAATAATAACATCTACTTTAGAAAAAATATATACACTTATACAGACTTACCTGTCACAACCAGAAATGGCCACAAACCAACAACACTGGAAGGGATGGATGAAATGAATGCTGGTAACAAGAACTATGCTTTACAACAAAGGTCTTGGATTTTGCCTAGCTCTAAGACTCAAAGGGAAAATTATTAAAATTCATCCCTTCAGTTAGTACATTGTAGCCTACCACAGTGAATAAATTATATATATATTTTAAAATGGAATTGGGATGATTTTTTAAAAACTACCTTTCTTCCACAGAGGAATTTCACATAAATATATGAGTATAATTTCCCCTGGAAAAGGAATGTTACTTCTGTATATAATCCAGTCCACAGACCTAAGGTGAAATTTTATGGGACAAAGTTCTTGTTTTCTCTAAATATTTTATTTCTGTTATATACTTTATTTTCTAATCAGAAACAACATGATCTTTTCCAGGATTTCTAGCTTCCCCTGTGTCAACGAGCTTCACAGTCCATACTGATGGGATGTGTTAGAAGATCCAAGTCTACTGAAAGCCCTGCAATCCAGGCGAGAGAAGGTTGAGGTCATCTTCAACACAAAGTGTGAAGCCACTGACGTGCTCCCCCCCTTAATGCTGTATTTCCCAGACCCAGTAGATAAGAACAGCATCTGTGGGGTGCAACTGTGATGTTATCAACATGCCTGTGGTTTGGGGTGGTTGAATAGAGGGTATCTAATTCCTTAAGATACTAATAATTCATTCCTGGGCTGCTGCGAAGTGTTACCACCACCACGGTGAGCAGCAAAGACAACATGTGAAAAGGAGTATTTCTGTTATTTGCAAATGCTCTCTCTGTAATTAGAGAGTCAAATACAGTTTTTTTAAAAAATCATTATCTTTTAGTCTACAGATACGCAATCTCATGAACGCAATATCCCACAGAGAACTGACAGCTATTCTAAGGATGTGAATCAAGTACAGAGCAACCTAAATAAAGGGACCAGGAGAGCTGTATTTCTGTGAGGGCAAGTGGCACATATATATTTATATACTGACTACTTTTAAGACAAACCCACCAGATAATTTGCAACTGTTCACTTAAGATTTTGGAGGTTTGGATTAAATATCTTTTCATTCTTAATGCTGCTTGTTCCCAAATATAAACTTCGAATTTGAATTATTAACCTATCTTATAAGAAAAAATAAAGGCAGTATCCTAAATATCTTTTTTTTTTTTTTAATAAAGCTGAAGCCCCCTATATCACTCTCAAAAAATGGAGAAGATATCAGTGGCTGTCATTCAGATTATCTTTAAAAGGAACTACATGTGTTAATAATTCCTAGTTGTATAATAATTCCTAGTTGTATACCTATTTGACTGGTGATAATTAAATTTGTTATAAGAATCTTAATAAAACACTCATATAAAAGCGTTTTTGCCAATAAATAGTAAAAAAAAAAAAAAGGCGTCTATCTTAAAATTACTTTTATAAGTGAAGGAGCAATGGAAGCTTTTGGGACCATTGCTTAATTGTGAAGACATCATAAGCACCCCAATATTATTTATGCCCCACATTGTTCCAGACAGGAGAAGGTTCTCCACTGCACAAGAAAACCACACGACACAAACATATCCAAATCACACCACAAGTTGCACTACTACGGGAAACACAGCAATGAGACAACACGTGGGGAGTCAGGAACTAAGGGTCAGCTCACATACCAGGAACCAAACAGAAACACTCAGAAACTCACAAAGATGCTTACTCTATTCCCCACCCTGTGCCTCCAAAAATCACCCCCAGGGCCAGAATGGTGCCTGCCACAGCACCTATTAGCCTGCTCGTGGCCATGTTCACTGTGTGGAGGGAAAAACGAAGATGCTTTTAACAAAGGAAGTTAATTACACACTGATTTCACTAACATACAAAATAATCTCTCCAGGAAATGCCTTGAAAGTCAGTTAAATATTAATAATTTGAAATTAACATCTACATGCACACTGAAAATGTTCAAGGGTAGTTTTGAATTTACCTGCAAACTCCACAAACCCTACCTAAAAACATAATATCTTATACTTTTAAACATAAATAATCCAATTTGAGGTATGGTAAGGAGTGAGGTGAAATTAAAATGAAATTGCATAACTGCAAATCTATATTTTAATTACCAAAGTAATAAGCCATTAGTATACTTTAAAAAAAATTCTCAAGCTGTAAAATTCTCAAGCTGTAGCCTAGGAAGCTACATCTTTTTAAAATTCAGAACATATTCAACTTTGGGGAAAATCCTTACAAATTTAAAGAGAGTATCTTTAAAATTAAATGCATTTTTAACGGGAAAGTTACTTTATCTGAAAAGGCGTATTTCAAATAACTGCATTTATTTAGGGTTGAGTGTGTCTGTGTGCAAGCGTGTGGATATATATGCACTTTCTCTCACATTTCTGTGAATCAAAAGTACTGGCTTAATATTATTTTATCAATGAACACAGAGATTGGCTTCAACAAGGCTGAATTCACAGATTGTGTGCTGTGCGACACAGTGAAACAACACAACGAACCACGACTAGAAGTCACAATTTCTTAAGGCTTAACATTGGGCTCATTGACTTTTTAGCTAAATATTCTCCCAAAGAAGAGAAAACCTTAGGTTTCTAACTCAGGTGAGCAACTGTACAATTATTTCATTTTATCACAGGGCAAGTAAAGAGTGAGCGAGTCTCGTTTTATCATTAACTAAGGATAACTTGAGTTGTCCTTAAAAGCAAAAATAGATGGGGGACACAACAGAAAACAGACAAAGGCTACTGAGAGTGTTGAGGCGAAAGAAGAAAAGACCAACATGTAAGGTGGTGGTAATGTTTTCCAAATATGACAATACATGAGAATTCAAAGTAACATAAACTATAGCTCAGATTTCCAAACTATAGAGGAAAACACTGGGATAAAAGGTATTCCAAATATAATGCATCTTTTTTTTTTATGACCTTAGAAAGTCATTGTTTTCCAAACACTAAATTAACCAGGACATACTATTTAAAAAAAAATTTTTTAGGCATTGGCTCTCAGAGCCAAAATACACGAGTTCTATTACCTCTTCAATTTTTATATAAGCCATATATGCTAAATTACAGGAAACACACGCACTCCTGTAAAATGCGATACTGAATGAAAATTTGTTAATTTTTATAAAATTATAGGAACTGTATGAATGATGAATGAAAATAACTATGTAAAAAGGCTGAGGATGTAATTTCTCACTGCGGAATCAAGAGAATTTGGTAATCCGTCATGTAGGTATTAGAAACACAACCAGAGGGACAAGACATTTCTACAGATGCTTCAAATAAGTATGCAGTACACAAACAGATATATCCTGTAATCTCCACTGAGCAAGAATAATTATCTCCAAATCCTTCACTGATAAATAGGTACTGTTAACACCAATGCAAAATAAAAGTAAGTGGGAAAATAGCTTTTTCAAAAGTATCCTCTCCTTCCTTGTTCTCTGTCCCTCCCACTACTTTAAATTCCAGTATACTGAAAATATATGTAAAAGCCACTTGATTCTTTATCAGGATATTAACAAGGTTATCTCTTCTAGTAAATAGTGACTCAATCTGTTTTCAAACTGACGTAAATTGCGTGGCTCACTCGTGGGTGGAATTTTACAAAGGACATTTGCAAATTGAGGCCTCAGCTGCTCTTCACAGTTACAAAGAATTTATCATCTCATTAGAAAAAATTCCTTGCACTCCTGGGGGCCTCCGCTCTAGTTTTACTTCTGTACTAATTCATTTATGATATGACTGTATTTGTTCATTCATTCACTCATTCATTCATTACCTACTAAATGCCTTTTTCTGTTCCAGGAACTATCTGGGCACATGACAATGTATCCTATTTTTCTTTTTATCCCACCCAATCTGAAGATGGTACTCTTAAAGATTTTAACTAATAACACAGTCCTTATACCAGGAATTTAACTTTGCTCCCTAATTCTTTGACACACTTACCTTTCACTATAACTTGAATGTGGAAACTATTATCTAGCAATACATTTTCATTTTTGTTTCCTTGTTTATTTCTGTTGTTTGCTGGTTTATTATTATTATGTTTAGTCTTGGTCCCTGCTATTGAGGTTCAGATGTGCTAAAAGGCAGAATTTTTGATTAAGTGTATAATATCAAGATACAAACTCTTGAATTTTCTCATTTTCTTAAGAATTTCTATTTTATATGTAGAATTCTCCCAGACAAGTCATGCTTCAAACATGTTGAAATTGTGTCTTTGAAACTGAGTGGTTGTTTTTTTGTCTTTTTTTTTCTTACTTTTGGAGAGTTTCTGAAACAGAAAGGTGCATTATGTAGTTCACGTGATCCCAATGAGCCAAAGGGGCTAAATCCTACATCCCTAATACTTCAAAGATGGGAGGCATCAAAGCCATCATTTGTATTCTGTGGATTAAAGTTCTTTTTGCAGGGATTTATTATTTTACTAAAATTTAAGACTAGAAATAAATACTAAATATACTCTTTATACTATAAGGTATAATATTGGCATGACAAACACATATTTTATCTAGCTCCATATTTCAATATGTCAGACATACATTCATATCTCCCTACCCTTTTCCCTCAAATAATTTTAAAAATGAAGTTAATTTTGGGATACATTGGGACAAATATCTAAAAGAATAAAAAATGAATTATTTCATATGAGAATATTATTTCAGTCAGTTTAGCTGCCTATGAAAATATCATGGTATTTTTCTAAATCCAAACAAAATAAACTCAATTATTGAAAAATTTTAAAACTTGGTAAATTCCTAAGTTATTGATAAAGCCATTGTTAGTGAGAAAAATACCTGTGAGAAATAATTATAAATGAGCATAATCATATAATAATCATAACATACCATATCTAATCATCTGAACTACAAAATCACAGATTTGTACAGTCACAAAGGAAGTCATCTTTTAAAAAGATATATGCAAAAGGTAAACATAAACACTAAATAATGCTCTTTATGGTACTAAGACTTAGAAATTCTTGTTTTCAAAAAACTAAATGCTAATAATATAACACTTCCTTTGACAAGTAATGAATCAGATAATAAGCTTAATCATTACTTGGTTATTGTTACACCCCCTATATTTATTATTGTGCTATAAGAACCAGCTTACCAAAATATTATGTACTCAGCTTTAAATGGGGCAGCGTGCAATAGGGCTCAAGATCAGGTGATCTACGTTTTATTCTTGTCTCTGCCCCTATCTGTTAATCCTGATAATTAAGTCAGTTTTCTCATTTGTAAAACGGGTCTGGACTGAATTGCCATTAAGGCCTTTCTATCTCTGATTTGGTGACTATGGTCATAATAAAAGGGTCTGAGCAAAACTTCCCAGAAAAGCTCTTCTGCCTTTCCATATCAATGGAAACATTTGATGTTCCAGTATCTTCTCTTCCCTCCTGTGGGTAATATAAGCCATCCAATGAGAAAAGGTCCTGTGTATTCCCTAATAAGCATCATGCAAAGATGCCTACCAACTGACAAAAATTATGGCTACTTGACATGGCTGCCTCCACAACAGGTGGGAATTCTAGGTCTCTTAAACAGAGTTCAAATATACCCTACCATGGCAGAACAAACCAAAAAATTTCTTTCAGCGAGTTCAGTGGAAATAAATTGGGAGAAAAGGGGCCAGAAGAGTCTTCGTATGTAAATAAACGACAAGGTGAAAAAAATAAAGTAATATGTAATAGAAAATCTTTTATAAAAAATCCTTGTTCACACTGTTTTTGCTTTGAAATCCTATTTCTTGCCCTTTGATAATTACGATTTGAGAAGGTGGAACAAATAATCTTGCATGCTTTAAACAAGTGGGTCAAAAGTGAACAGCTTTAGCTAATGCAGGGTGACTTCAATGGCAATACTTTTCATGTGTGTTTTTACTTCTTACCCAGATGGAGAGCTCGAATTTTCATTCTTCTGGGAATTTATAATTAAAATGAAAGAAATACCCAAAACATATTGGTTCATTTCTGACATCCCCAAATCAATGAAATATTCACAGAATTCACCTTTATTTTTACTATTTTGGTCTTGCTCCAAACAACTTATCTCTTACACCCATGTTCATCATTTGAAAAAAAAAAAAAAAAAAGGCAATAGTTTCATTTTGCTTCTAGAATTTCTTTTCTCCAAAGCAAGAAAACATAATGAAATTCAGTAAAACTAAGTATTTCTTAATACCCTCTCACTGTATCTACATAGCAAAACCTTCACCTATGGAATTGACAGGTCAGATCATTGTGGGTGTTGCTCATTATATATTGCAAGCATTTGGGGAGGCCCAAACAGTGGGCTCAGTAAGGCAAGTGCCAATCAAACCAATCTGACCGTGAGAAAGAATACATGCACGCAGTTACAGAGAAAACCCTTGGCTCCTCACACAGCTGCTGAACTCACAATCAAGAAAGTACCAATTGTTTCGATATCTTGAGTTCATTACCTTGTCCTCTTCAGCAAGGTAATACAATATATGAATAGTGGTAAACCGAAAATCAGCACTAATATGAAGCATTTCATTTCCTTTACATATTCCCAAAGGGAAAGGATATAATATTTATTGAGTGCCTACTATGTGCCAAGAATGTGCTTTTGAATAGTAAATAGTCAATAAAAATTTGCTATCTGTATAAAAACTATAAAAATAGTTTCTCTCTCATCATCTTCTTTTAACCAGAGTATCAAAAATAAAGTCATAAAACTTACAACACAGTATTAAAGCTTTGATTTCTGTTGTTTCTCATTTTACTAGTATGTTAACAGATTTTTCTATAGAGACTGAAAAGATATAAATAAATAAAGATAAAGCTATTATTGAGTTATGCTAAAATTTCTTGACTTTTCTGGAAATCTAATAATTAACAATAAGAACTGCTCTTTGCTAATATCAATTTATGGCTTTTAAAATTTTAATCAAGATTATTAAAGATCATGAGGATTTTAACAATTTTTGAACCAATGGTTACCCTTACTCTAATGCCTCCAGTGTCTTCATTAAGAATGGGGAAAAAATACAACAGGAATGAAATATACCAGAATGTGTATATTGACCACCTCTGAGTTGTGGGATTAAGGGTGATTTTTATTTTCTTTTTAATCTTTTCTGTACTTCAGAATTTCCTACAATAAACATGTACTACTTGAAGGATCAAAAAGGCTATCTTTAAAAATAATGTAGGATAGTACCATATGAAATAGGGAGAAAGCAAAACAAACAACAACAAAAAAAGATAGCTGTGAATATCTTCTTCTCTAGAATATAGCTGTTCATGCCTCCAAGTAAGTTTTCTAGGCCTGGGTGGGTGTAGGAATGAGGAATAGATAGAGTCAGACAATTAATAGTCCCTTACTCTAGCTAATGAAACAAGGCAGAGTCTAAGCCCATTTATTTCTGCTCATCTGTTCATGTATCTTCATACACCCCTTGAGGAAATAACATCTAGGTCTTTACGAGGTTCACAGATACGTCACAGAGAGAAAATCTGGGAAAAAAGGAACTTCTGCTTCTCTTGTCGGAACCTAAATCTTCTCTCAATCTAACTTCTGAAGGTGGATCCAAGCCTTTTTTTGTTCCAGTTTTAAAGTATCAAAAGACTACATGTAACAGTGGAATTGGTTCCTTTTTTAGAAATAGGAGGACAGAAATGGAGTGAGGGTGTGATTATAATTCTTATAGAATGTTAATATCATGGACATATCAAGCAAAAGTATGAAGGGTTTTAACACACCCACTACTAGTGAACACTAAGCATGCACGCGAATCAGCCTCAATCTCTTCAGGAATTGAGGACTATAGAGTTCCATAGGCTTTTGAAGTCATATGTTCCCATAGGGACAATACTGAAGTTTAGAGAGTTTAAATGAGCTTTCATCCAAAACTGAGGAGACCAAAATGGCACTATTTCTATATGTTACTTTTCCTACCTCCAGGAAAAAAGCACAACAGTTATTTATAAAATACTGTTTGCAGTACCATGAGAAAGAAGAACCTGAGGTACAGTGTCATTGGAATCCACCATTTGCTCTGGTGACTCCTGGTTTCTCAAGTACAGACAAATGCTATAGGTGCTACCATAAGCCTATTGCAATGAATGACTTTTCTTGATCTTTAAAAATCATATCGGGGGTTGGGAATGGGGAGAATAATAACAAAGTGATTACTATTTTCACGATGACATAGACTACATTACAGCGTTATGTAACAGAAGAGAAGGAGCCAGCACTGGGGTCCTGTTCCCAGCCCTGCCACTGGTTACCCAGGTAACTAGAGGATGTCACTTGACCTCAGCGCCTGGGCATTCTCATCTGCAAAATGAGGGCGGCAGTATAGTTGGCCACTGAGATGCCTTCTAATTCTAAAATTCTAGTTTCTTTGCTTCTAATGGCTAATTATACCACAGGTCCAGATCTTTCATGTTTTCTTTAAACAAAGTTTTGTGAAAAACTCCAACTACTTACTAACCAAAAGTGTATTAAAAAACACAATATGGAAGACTCTAACTTCCATGTATTTCACTTTTCAAGAATTGAGGAATGATCAGAGTCTCATGTCAGCCGAAAAGATTTATCTATTAGAAAACTGACAAAGTTTAGACAAACGATAAAATGATTAACATTTGTGATTATGAAAAAAGAATGAAGTTTAAAGGAAAGGAAAAAAACTGGAAGAAAGCAAATTGGTACACTTACTTCTTCCTAATCTCAGTTCTAGACTAAGGAGTAATTCAAACATTTTTTTCAATATGATATACTAGAATCGTTAATTCTACAGTAACATGAATTATACATTTTAATGGCAAAAAGAGATAGTCTTCTGTGTCTCCTTTCAATCTGTTAAGTTGTCATATTGGTGCCATTGGAAGAGTACCAATAAATTCAATATACTAGGAATTGAAACTGAAATCACACAAACCCTTGGGTCCTTCATCCTTGGGGGGCTGACGGTTCTTAACTGGATCCCGGATACTGCAGTCTGTCCCAGCCCAGGTGGAATCGCAAATGCAGGTGGCTTCATTGCTACACACCTGTGAAGAACAAAGAACAGAGACGGAACATGTTCACTGCACTTTGTAGAATACTGGTGATAAATGTAAAAGAGACATGGGGCCAGGCAAACAACTTTAAAAACAATGTGGAATTTTTTAAAACTCTTCCTCAGTTCTGAGTACTAGACAAGGGGAAGTCACGTATGGGTCAAAATCGAATGGTGTTTTTTTCAGTTAATTATAAAAAAAAATAAAGGTTAAAAGGAAGACATTTTAAAATTAAATGTTAATTATTCATGTTGATATTATTTATGTACACAAACGTCTGACAATGCAGTTTTTTTCTGAAGTAGTTGTTTCTAGGAGCATACTTTAGAAACATATATGCTTAATTCAAGGAATTCATAGATATTAGGTTCAAGAGGCACTGTCAGAGATTAAAGATCAGGAGACATACATCACCAATGCATTGCTCATTACCTCTCCATGCTCAACACCAAATTCATTTGGTGGTACTTTCCCTACCAAAAAAGCACCCCTCCCACTTCCCCTCCCTGCCATGGTATCTCTTCTCTCAGTCAGCCAGCCTGAAGACCCTACTAGAGTGATCTCTGTCTCCTCTCTCTTCCTCTGGAGACCCAGCAGCATGCTGTAATGGATTTGTAATTTAGATGAAATAAATAACCATCGGCAAACTAGAGACAAAGTAGTTTAAACCTTTCGCTGCCTGTGAAATACATTCAGGGGCAGATTATTAGAGATAATAAAATTGACTGAAGCTTATTGGTATAAGAAGCTTTTTAAGCTGAAATGTTATAATACTTTGATTACGATTAACAAGACTGTATTTGACCTTTTTTAACGAAAAAAGTGAGAGGGATAGTAGAGTATCAAGGGCCCTTTTGTGTATTAAGTTTTATAATGTTTATAAAGCATAACGGCAAGTTTCTGCCCAGTGCTTTTATTTTAGCGTAGCAATTACTGAACATTTACGCTGTGCTAAGTACCTATGCTAAACTAAGTGTTTTAGGTATAGCATCTCATTTATCCTTCCACTAGCACCGTGATGGATGAGAGAGGTTAACTGACTTGCCCAGTCAGTGGGATAGCAAGAAGCAGAGCCAGGATTCAAACTCAGGATTCTTTATAGCCTAAATCCATGCTCTTGCTCATTAGGGTTTACAGCCTCCCTTGCGAGCCTATGATTCAACCAAACCTGGAACTATAATACAGTCATTGCACATACACTTCTTACGCCTTTATACCTTGTTCTATCCCATATCACCTGCTTAGCTACCTATATTTGGTGGTATTTTTACCTTCATTCCAGCATCTTTGCTCTCAGTTTCCTCATGTCTCTTTTATCCATTTCTGAGGTCTGTCTGTACAAATTTTGAAATATCTTTCCTTTACTAAGCCCAATTTAAATACTTATTAAGATTTTTTTTGAGATTTTAAGCCTAGGTTTGCCAGGAAATGTCTGCCCAAACACTTTTTTCACAGAATTAAAGATATATGTAGGAAAAGGGAGTATCTTTTCTATGGCTGGCAATGATGCAAGCATCACCACAGAACTTTAAGCATGTGAATGGTATCACTGATCCAACTTCCAGTCCGATGTGATCTTGTACACAGAACTCAGTATGCATGCTGAGTAGCTGAAAGGGAATTACTGAGAGGGTGTAAGTTATTTTGAACGCTAGAAAGTAATCACAGTGCGTCTACACAGTTCCTTCAGGCATCATATCAATTTTTTTCCAACTCCTTAGACATCAAGCTATATCTAGAGAATGTGGTGAATACAAACACCCAGTGATAAAAGAAACAACAAAAATACACCATATCAATACCTATGGATGTTATTGTTGGCAGGTAAGACTACTAAGAAAATTATCATAGTCAGTGCCCAGATATTGGCAGCTGAACTGGAAGTCTCACCACTATGAACTTTGAGGACTATGGAGGACGCTTTGAACTGAAACATGGATGCCTACTTACCCCATGGCCTGAACAGACTTTACCCTTGGAATCGAGTGGGCAGCTGCTCATATTGAGGGCCTGAATCTGTAGGCACTTCCGATCTAAACACATCATAGATGGGCCACATGGCGTCCCATCTTCCACATAGCCCACATCTGTGTCATCATCTAAAACCACATGAGCACCACTAAAAGGAGAAACATATTCATACAATCATTAGCACCACACTTAGAAATAAAATGTCAACCTGAATGAGCCTTGCTCTTCATGACACTGAAGAGGCTGCTAGGGACATGGATTTCTCCTAGCATCTCTCCACTTTTCTCTTCCTTTCCCCCTTTTCCCCACCTCCCCTTAAGAAAAGAGCATGATAAAAGAAACTACCTTTCCTTGACGTTATTACACCGCACGTCATCAGGAAAAAAAATGTCATCTGCACAAAGCGTATTCTAAATCTTCACTTGTTGTCAAGACCAACATTAAGACTAGGGAGAGATGTTTGTACAAGAACAAGAGAAGCAATTTTATCATAGCTCTCCAAGGCTTTCAGGTGTGTCATGGTACAAAAAGGCAGATGTTGAGCAAAAAGAACAAATAAATTATTATTATTACTTTAGAGGATTGGATTATTCATGATTTAAAAAATTAAGTGGTTCTTCTTTATGGATATTTACTCCTAAAATTTCAAAGTTAGGAACAACTTGAACTTGTATAATAATCAATACTATAATTACTAATAGAGTATCTTGCTGAAAATTTTACAAATACTCCAGTTTAGAATACAACAATTTAACCTAACCAGACTGTTATATCTAATGACATGTGACAACTTACATATTCAAAGGAAGCTTGTGTCCATCAAACTATATTTGAAGACTATAAATTTATCCCAGGAAGGATCTTATTGTCTAAGCCCCTGTTAGAGTTGCCTTTAGAACCATTTAGATAAACAGCAATCATTTCACCAAGCCAGCATTATCCAATTTGGTTACCCAATCCATTTACTAAATTTTGTTGAAAATTACTTTTGGATGTTTCCAAATCTTACATTCACTCACATAAGATGAAGGTTTGCTACTTGGGAAATACTAAGGATAAAGGATTGAAGATGCTGAAGGCAATTCTGTAGGGGGAATTACAAAAGTGTTTTGATCAACTACAGTACCATTTGAATGAGAGTATAGCATCTTAGACTTATGACTTGAAGGGAACAATGATTATTTGGAACATAGTATGACTCCCTGGCTTAAAAAATAAGCCTCATACTTTCTGCCCCCAGTACTCACCAATAATTGGATTTCAAATGTTTGCCTACAGCTATAAATAACATTTTAATAAATATTTTCTATATGTGATTGGATATTTATTAAACCATCTTCTAAACTAGATACATGCTACATGAAGTAAAGCTTAAACATTTTTTTTGTCACAAAAAATAAAACACACAGTGTTCAAATAGTGACATATTCCAATGCTCAAAGCTTTAATCATGGGTCAAAACAGATAACATAATTCTACTCTTAAAACTATAATTACAAAGAATGCCTCACTACTAACAACTGGTACAATTTTTGAACAAATACACTTTGCATTTGTTCAAAAATACAACTTTGTTTATTAAGTGACTCAACATGAAAGGTGATAATAAAATCTCAGCATTCCTCTTGTGAGAAATAGAAAAAAACTCCCTTGATTTTTCTAAATTTGTGATTCTCATGATTCATTAGGTTTTTCAACATTAATGTTACCTGCAGTCAATCACTCGGCCTTGATGGTAGAAGGAAGTTGGGATGATCTCACCCTGAAGTTGACCAATACGTGGAGCCCGAGTAAGATTGGTACAGAGTAAAAATCCACAGAACACATCACTAAACATGTTAAAAAAAAAAAAAAAAATAGAACAAGACAGGAGGAATTAAGCTCAAAAAAACCACTATTCAAAACTATTCAGTCCATATATATTCAATAGTCTCTTTCTTTGTAAACAAATACGTTTGTCCAGATATTATTGGTTGGCTATGATCCCCTCCTTCTTTACTAACAGGATCACATTTTTGTTTGGCATAGCCCACTGCCCAGCACTGAAAGATGGTCATGACTGGTGTCAAAGTTAGCCATGAACTTCCATTCCGTACCATCCACTTTCCTAGCCATCCCTCCTGCTCATCTTCCTGGAGCTAAAAGTGGCCTCTGGGCGTTCAGAAGTGAGAAAAAGCCAGCTAGGAAGTTGGTGGGGAGAATTCTGCTTTCTGGATAAAAGGTTAGAGTCTGACAGGGAGAAGACGCTTTGCTCCTACCCCTGCTTCCTGCGTTTGAATATGGAACCTTTGCATCTATGGTGCAACTGTGAGTTCACAGCATAAGGATAAAAACTCAATATGCAAAGGATTACAGAGCAAAGGGGCAGAAATCATCTGGGTCCTCGGTGACACTGTTACATGACTCATCCACCATAAGGGCATCTTTAGCCTCTTTGTGAAGTAAAGAACAAACTCTTAAAAAAAAATGGGCAGTGAATTGAAGTGGCACATCACAAAAAAGGAAATCCATGTCCAATAAAAGCATGACAATGTACTAAATTTCATTTTTAATCAGGGAAGTGCGAATTAAAACCACATTAATATACCAGTTCACACCCACCAGAAAAGAAAAAGTGAAAAGTCTGATAACACCAAGCGTTGGTGAGAATATAGTACAACAAAATTCTCATATACATAGTACTGCTGGTAGGGTTTACTAATACAACCATTTTGAAAAAACAGTGTGACGTCATCTGGTAGCACCAAAAATATACATCACCTATGACTTAGCATTTTTTCTTCTAGGTACAGGCTTTAGAAAAACGTCCAAATGTGCACTAAGTTACGTGTAAAGAATGTTGACAGCAGTATTGTTCCTAATGGCCAACACATGGAGACAATCTAAATGTCAATCAACATAGAATGAAGAAACAAATCGTGGTATGGGAATGGGAATGAAAGTAAAACAAATGAACAAAAAAATGGACAGTTGCCCACATCCTAGAAGACTCTTACAATGAGAAGCAAAATACAAAATAATATAGGAAGTATGATTCCTTTTATATAAAGTTACCAAAACTTTTGGCAAAATATGTCATCTAGAGATGAAAAGTTAGGCAGTAAAGCTAAAGAAAAGCAAGAAAGTGACTGACCAAATGACAGCACCTCCAGGAGAGAGATGGGGGCACTATGACGGGGGAGCATAATTTTCTGAGATACCTCAATGTTCTATTTCTTGATGCAGGTAGAAGTTACATGGAAGTTCACTTCATAATTATTTGGTAAAATGTATGCTTGTGTATTATTCACTTTTCTGTTTATATATTATATTTCACAAATTTTTTAAAGTTTCAGAGAACACACATTGATTTTCTTTATCTTGTTGGTTGTTGTATGTTCTATTACCAAACATTCAAAAGCTATCTTTTACAATGATCTGATGAAATGCCTCCCAAACTTTTTGACGTCACAAGAGACACAGAAAAATAATCAGATTTGTCTAGGAGTTAATGAATGAACCTAACCAAACCCAGAGGCCTCTGATCCCATGGACTTTTGACAAATGTAGGACCCATCTTCTCCTATTCCCTGGCACCTCAAGGACTGAACACTGCAGAACACCTGGAACGTCATTCATGAGACATCAGGTGAGAAACTCTGTGCTCTATTTTGGGTTAATTTTAAAGAAATTATGGTGGTCCCCTAATGATTTGTTGCCACTCATCATCAAAGCCTAGACAGAACTGCAAAGCTTCATAAAGTGCAATATAGAAACCATTAACTAGAGAAATTAAAACTTCCCTTAAATCCTTGCTCTGCTTCAAAATTGGGAGAAGAGTCCTCATTACTATGGAGGGAAAACAGAGCTTTGGTCTGTAACTTAATGGTCCCATAGATCCAAGTCATTGAGTTAACTTTAATAAATCATTAAATCACAATTTTAACTGTCCTCAAAATGTCACCGATGAGCTCTGAAAATATCTCATTTCCTTCGTAAAGATGCCTCCCATATGTTCTAACTAGATGCTTTATAGAGAGAAAAATAAATCTCCGTTATAGATATTAGATGTTGAATTAAATCAAATGGTGCTGCACTTGTAAAATTATCAAAAATATACGTAATGTCACTTTGAATGGTCCCTATTTAGCTTATAGAACTCTGTATATACTAGTACATGTATAGACCATATCTTCTAGCAACAATAGAAAATTAAAACCTAATATTAATTTGTAATACCTTGGCAAAGTATCTCTTCAAAACAAGCATCAAGTAAAATATAGCATGTGAGAAATTTTCTGAATTTTACAGAAATGGTGTGAGTCTGTGCCATAGACAAAGTTTAGTCCATGGTCATTTGCCTCTAGATACACTAATTTATTTTCTACATGCATACTGTAAAATTTGAAATAGCTACACATTTATTAAAAAATTGGTAACATGTATTTTATGCCCATTTCACATTTGAATCAGGGCTTCCAAGTCCATTCATTAGGCTCCAAGCTGACCACTCACTGTTTGCTGCACTGGATCCACCGGTCACCATCCTTGCCACAGTTTCCCTTCTCCGTGCCTTCTGTATTCAGCTTTTCATAACAGAACTTGTCAGACCCTGAAGCCTCTTTTGAAGACGAGCAAGAGAAGAAAATCTATTTCAGTTCTCTTTGTTATCCATAACCAGTAGTGCACTGGTAAACATTTAACAACTAGTTTCTCCAAAAATAAAATAAAATCCCAATTTGCAGCATTTACCAATTTCCATGGTGTAAATACCATTATGTAAATTTCCATGGGGTACTACATGACTAATTTCAAAGTATCAATGTAATGTCAACTGGCTTCTAAAATTCCGGAAGATTTAACAGTTGGCTCTCGCAAGCTAATACAAGACAGCTCCAACACACCACTGCTTTTACTAACTTGAGAAACAGATGTATTCCCAATTCTTGTTGGTGGGTTTAAAGGTGTGAAGTAGGAATGATCATCAGCAGAAATTAGTGAAGTGACACATAGAAAACTAATAAACATTCTTAGTCCTGTTTTATTTAATATTAAGAGATACCATAAAGTTTTAGTCAATTAAGATTTTATGTTGGCACATAGGTTTTGATATTTAAACCTCTTAAAAGACAAGTATGTCTCTATTATCTTTACTCTGCCAAAACTGAAGCACCAAAAGTAAATCTTCAGTTACATGATATTTATCAAACACTGAAAAATCGCTTGTGCAGGGGCTCTATTCTCCTATTGTGTGCTTTCTCTTCCTTTGGGGGTGACCAAGGCCCAGGCAGCAAGGCAGACCCATTTCTCTCTTCTGGTCTGGCCCTCAAGAGCTGAAGTTCACTGGCGAGGCACTGTAAATGTCAGGAAAATAACATGTGCATTAACATTTGAGGGAGGCGGCCGGATGGCTCAGTGGGTTAGAGCACGGCACTGAACAACAGGGTTGCCGGTTCGATTCTCACATGGGCCAGTGAGCTGTGCCCCCTGCAACTAAGACTGAAAACAGTGACTAGACTTGGAGCTGAGCTGCACCCTCCACAACTAGATTGAAGGACAATGACTTGAAGCTGATGGGCCCTGGAGAAACACACTGTTCCCCAATATTCCCCAATAAAAAATAAAAAATAAATGTCTCTTAAAAAAATACATTAAAAAAAAAATTTAGGGAACATACTGAGAATCATAACCATGTACCCGAATCTATCTCTCTCTGCACTTCGGGAAGTACCTGTATTTCTTCACTTCAAACTGAGGATAGTAAATTACAGAATTTAAAAAATAAGGGCTGGTACTTTCCTGGGGTTAAAGAACAGAAAGCTAACTTGCGGGGCAAATGTTAAATCCAAGACACAAAGTAAATTACACCAAGTGGCTGGATAATGAACACGACCGCTACACTCAATTCAATCTTTGCAAGTGGATGTAACACCCCTTTTCTGACAGCCATAAGCACCAGAGGACACTGTTCGGTTCTGATAACAAGTCCCCAGCTTCAGCAGTTGTTACCTGTGGTTGGGTGACTAATAGTCACAGTTCTCGTTATCTCACCCTCTTCTGAATTAAAAAAAAAAAAAAGAAAAAAAATCGCTCCACGCTGTACTTTTCTTTCAGCAAGACTGGCAGAGAAGAACAATATGAAGAGAAACCAGTGTTGAACCATCTAGCAGGAAAACGCAACCTACTTGTTCCCCAGATGTACTGACACTGGTTATCCCGGGTCTTGCACTCCCCATTGTAGCAGCGGCCCTGAGGACAGGAACACACGTGTCATGACGCACATGGAGCCAGTTCCGCTTCCCACCATATTTTTACTGCAAGGTCTCCTTTTCTTTGTTTAGATAAAGTTTTTGGGTTTGTTTTTTTTTCATCCCATACTCTAATAATTTGCACAGTAAAAATAAGAATCACAAACATCTTAAAAGAAGCATGAGAATAACAGTTAAAATCTAAAACTCAGAACAGACCTCATAGTACAGCTCTTTAAATCCAAACAAATCATCAGACAATTTAAATTTTATGGTAAACAAAAATTGGTATATTTCTTTGGGTGATACCAAAATGATTCTTTGCTTCTTTTGTATGTGAATGGTTAGGTTATAACATGGATTCGGGGGGGGGGGGGAAGAAACTCGTTATAACAGATTTTCATATATTTCCATAATAAACGGACTGATATTGAAAGATAGGAACAACTCAATAAATTAGATTCCTAATTCTTCAGCCAGTAGGCTGTTGCTTTGTCCTCAATCTGAACAGTTTACCACCCGTTAAATACAATATATTTAATATTTGGTCTGACGTGAAGCAACTCTGAATTAGAAGATCACTGCAATAATTTACTGTCATTCTGAATTGTGATTTCCCTTCAAAATTACATTTAATCAAAAGAAAAACCCCCACAAACTAATCCTTTTAAAATTACATTTAAAATGTATAGCCTAGCATACCTGATTTTGATTGCATGCATATCCATCTTGCTTATGAAGATTTGGTGGGCACTGAAAAATATCATCTTTTTAGTTAATGTTCAGCATAAGTACCCTCAGGTATGTGCACAATATATAAAAATGCAAAAAACAAAAATGCAAGCGTGGTGAATATATAATTAGCAATGTTGAGAAAAACATGAGTAACTCCTTAAGTAGGTTATCTAAATTAATTCTACTATTATTGGTAAAAACAAATAAATTAGGTCCATGCAGTGGGTGCTTTTTATGTTTCTGTTTTCCATGAGGTGGACTAGAATAATAACTTACACTCACTTGCTTACTAGAGTTAAAAGTAGAAGGGATTAAAAAATGAACAATGAAGGAAATGAATCAGCTTGCTCTGGAGGAGTGAGTAGACACGTTCAGGAACTAATTTACAAGACCAGCTTAGCTCTGAGAAAAATGTCAAGTCTACATTTGACACCCACGGAGCTCACCTATAGGGCATATTACTTAAAAAGAAGAAATATCCTGGCTTTGGACTCAGTGATTCTCCATTACATTTCCGACCTCTCAAACCACACACTTGTTACTAGAACAATCCTGAGGTGATGGATATTTCTTTTTTCAGGTTTATTTACCAAATAATTGTTTAAAAGTACACTTCATTTCCCCCCAAAATTACCCTAAACAAATTAAGTTAAAATGTTTACTCTCTGTGCATTTCAATTACCACATTTAAGAGAGCTATTAAAAAAAAAAAAGTTCTACTCAAAGGCTCTGCTACAATGTTCAAAAATTTGAAAAGAGGTAAAACGAAAAACACAGGTATGGCAACTGACTAAGAAACAGCAATATGCACTCAGGGCCTCCCTCTTGCATTTCACCTCCTCAGTAAGACGGTTCCACTCTTCCAATTATTCAGGCCACAAACCACAGAATCATCCTCTGTTTCTCCCACACTGTCTTTCTAGTCTGTCAAAAAATCCTGATAGCTCTACCTTCAAAATATAATCACTATCTGACCACTTTTCTCCATCTCCACTGCTACCACTGGTCCAACCCATCACCATCTCTCTCACCTGGATTATGCACCTGATTCTCCTGCTTCCACCCCAGTCACCTTACAGTTGATGGAGCTACCAGAGTATTCCTTTAAGAATGTAAACCAGACCATGGCACCCCTCTGCTCAGTAGCTTCCCAGTTTACTCACTGGCCTTCAAAGTCCAACACAATCTGCTCCTTTGCTGCCCCCAACCCTTTCATCTCCCTGACCTCGTTCCTGCTCCCTGCCCTGACTGGTCTCACTCTATGTGAATGTGCCAGGCGTACTGCCACCCCATGGCCTTTGCTCTGGCTCTTCCATCCATCTTCCCTCCAGATGTCTGCATGGCTTGCTCTCTCACCTTCTTGGCTTTGCTCCAATATCAGCATCTCAGCGAAGCCTTCTCTAACCATGCGCTTCAAAACTGTAACTCCTGCATGCTGGCATTCTCTGTTCCCTGTTCCCAGGTTTTCTTTTTTCTTCTCCATAGCACTTATCAACAACCAACAATTCATATATAGCAGGGCCTCAAATAACATTGTTTTGTTATAACATTCATGAGAAAGAAAAAAACAACAACAACTGATTTCAGCAAGGCCCATTGTCTGTGTGGAGTTTGCAGGTTCTCCCCACGTCTGTGTGGTTTTTTCTCTGGGGACTCTGGTTTCTTCCCACATCCCAAAGATGTACACGTGAGTGACTGGCATGTCTAACTGTTTCAGTCTTAGTGAGTGTAGGAGGTGGATGTGAGTGCGCCCTGGATGGAGGGGTGTCCTGTAGGGAAGGGTTCCCTCTTTGCATGACCAGGTTGGGACAGGCTCTGGCCACCTGTGACGCTGAACTGGAATAAGCGGGTTGGGAAAGAATGCTCTTACTTGCTTTTATTCATCTTTCCTAAATGTCTATATAGTTTACATTTATTTCAATGTTTAATATTAGAAGTGTTTAGGGTCTTTATTTACAAGTTCAGTGATGTTTTTGTGACAAGAAATAGGCCATAGGAACTTAACTTTTGTTCATGTCAATTAGCCTATGGTAAAACTGGTTTTGTTATATGTTGTTAAACTTAAAGTCACAGTTTCTGGGAACCTATCAACAACATTAACTGAGGACTTACTGTATTTTACTTTTTTATGTGTCTATTGTTCCATCCTAATGTGAGCTCTGTACAGAAAATCTCCATACAGGGGTTTTGTGTTTTGTTCCCTGGTGCCTCCCTAGCACCTAGAACAAAAGCAGGCTCAATTATTACTGAGTATTGGAAGATGCCCAGATACTACAGGCTGGCTGAGAAAATACATGAGTGACCCATACAGATACAATTAAGTTATTCTATTCTGCACCTACCAAGCTGTTTATCAAGTTCATTATAGAAAGGTAACAGAACCAATTTAGAATTGCTAAGAAGCAGTAACTTACTCAGGAGCATATTGAGAAAAATTGCTTTGGTTCGATGTCTTTCCAAAGAATAACTAACTCTCATATAAGCTTTTATTGACCACAGCTTTTCATTCAACCTGATGATGACTATTCAAAGGATGTAATTATCAGCACTGAAACCTGGTGTACGGGGCCAACTGCACAAAAACAGAGCTCCTATGGCCTCTTTCACGCATCTAAATCCACTCAAAACATAATCATTATCTTACTAATCAACTAACAGTAATTATTCACTTACTCCAAGATGAATACAACCATACTGAACAAAAATGCCGAAGAACTGTTGCTACCAGAATAGGCATGTCAGGGTCTAAAATTAATTTGTCATCTTTGACTTGTGTGGTGTTTCAATAGAAAAAAACTTACAGAATTCTTTACTAATGAAAAAAAAAAACAAAAAAAAACCCTTGCTGTAAACTGTCATAGCTACATGCAAGATTTCTAATCAATCTACTTTTAGTTTAAGCTAATAAAAGCCAGTTGCTTATCTTTGACACGTTTAACAAGGGAAATTATGGAATGTCTTAGATTCTCTGGAGATATCGCAAATGGAAGAACCATAAATCTGTGTATTTTATTCTTCCTGTGAGTACAGCTCAGGATTCAGTCTCTAAATGTCATGCCACGCCCCAGTTTTATGCTGTACAAGAAGGTTCACTGGAGGCTGGCTCCAACAGTGCAATAGCATTTAAATGGGCTTATTTAAACTGTTATACTATCCATTTAGATCACATGTTTCATAGTGCTAACAAAGAAACATTTCCCACATCTTTCAGAAATATCTGTGTTATATCGTCTAGTATTGTTTGCCAAGGAGTTCTCGCAGTTGCAAAAGCATTGTTTATTCTATATCAATTGTGAGTTTAAAAAGTAGCTCGAAGGTATCAGTAAATGTTATTATCAAAATTAAGCAAAAAACATAAGAGATAAAAGAGATCATGTCAAAATATTGCCAATTGTACTGATTCTCAGAGATCAAATTTCCTTAATCATTTTAAATATCAATTAAATTCAAAATTCACTGCCTCTTACAAAGCAGAAGAATTTTGGGGGATTTTAACTCCCTCTACTCCAATTATTTATTTCAGGTTCATTCTGGTCATATAAAGAAATTACTACCAAAAAAAAAATGCTATTCTTATATGCCACTGAGAAATTTAAAAGTACAATTTTTACCTTAGACATATGAAATAAAAAGAACAGTTTTTAAATTTAGAAAATAGAATATTAGTTTGAACACAGAGCCCTCATTATAGAAGCTTATTTCCAGTAAATACTGTGGAAATTCAGCAGTTAAAGGTTGAAATGGAAAAGCTAAACTTCTAAAAGAGCTAGATACACAAAACCAAAACAATATATGATGGGTATAAAAATAGTGTTATTCTACAAAACTAAAACATATAGTGAAACAGTGTATCAGGAATTAATATACTTGTCATAAGACACGGAGTCAACAATTCTTACACTTTGCCACTATAAGAAAATTGCAAAGAAACCTATTTACATACGGGGTCTCCCCAAAAATAAGACCTAGCCGGACAACCAGCTCTAATGTGTCCTTTGGATCAAAAATTAATATAAGACCCAGTCTTATTTTATTATAAGACTGGGTCTTATTTTACTATAATATCAGGCCAGGTATAATATAATATAATATAATAAATATAATATAATATAATATAATATAATATAATATAATATAATACCAGGTCTTATACTAATTTTTGCTCCAAAAGACGCATTAGAGCTGATGGTCCAGCTAGGTTTTATTTTGGGGGCAACATGGTATTTAAATATAAGAGACATGCATAAAAATCACAAAAGAATAGTCTGAACATATTTTGCTGTACCATATCTTTACAAGGGTCCATTTGAACTGAGCCTCAAATGATATACATCAAGAAGTTTCCAAAAAGTTCATTAGGACCCTTTCTTTCCCTCTCCTCTTGTTTCCGTCCAGTGAAGAGAACTCAGTGTAACTCCAACTACTTTCTGCAACTTTCCTCATTTCTTCCCCAGGCACATAGAATGCTCGCTTGCTTGACTGATAAATTTGGGGAGAGTAAGTCAGCATTCTGGCTCAGTTCTGCCATTCTTCTCTTGCCTACTCACATAAGTCATACTCTCTCCTTCCCCTCCATGACATACAAAGCAAGGGCCCACCTCTGCCCTGAGAGGTCACTGCAGACCCAACTTGGTCAACAACCTGCTGCTACAGCCTGAATCTGGGATCTATAAAGATGCCCATTTAGCCCTCACACTAAGCTATTACTTCTAACTTGGCCATTTTCAATAATAAAAATGATATTTTGACCTCCATCTGCACTCTATTTATTGGGAGCCCCTTGGAAATCACAATACTTGGCAATAGATAACTCCACTCCTGGGAACTTATCCTAAGCAGCTAACCCCAAACATGAAACACTCTTAAAAGTCATAAAGATATTCACTGCCTATTAATTATAATAATAAAAAACTGCCAATGATCTAAATAGCTGCCACTGGACATAGAAGTCAACTGATAAATACCCATGACAGACTCTCATGTAATCATAAAAAGGATGTTTATAAAACAAATGTGCAATAGTCTGGGAAAATGCTTTTGAAGTACTGTCAGAATGAAAATGAAGGTAGAATGAAATCCAAAATTCTTCCCAAGTTCCTACCTGTCCTGATTCCTGACTTCTCAATCATTTCCACTGCTCTCCAGCTATCCCTGCTTTCAGTCCATCTCTTGAAGGAGCCGAATTTCTATATTCACTGTTTCCTGACTAGCTCCTTCTTTTTGTGTTTCTACTTAAATGCCAACTCCTCCAGGAAAATATACCTGATCACCCCACTGAAAGCTCCTCACCCCATCATTTTCTTCACATCGCCTTATTTTATGCTTAGCACTGGCCACCACCTGATATTTTTGCTCACTTGTTTCCATTTCTCCACCCAGTAGAGTGTAAGTTCACGAAGAGCAAGGACTTGTCCATCTTGGTCCCTACTGTATCCCCACACCCACAGCCATGCCTGATCTATAGCAGGTGCTCAACAAATGTTCATTTGAATGACAAAGACTTAGAATAACATGATATGAGCCTTTAAAGCATAAGAAGTATATAAAGAAGGAATGCTGGAAGGCAACATTCGTTATAATGTTGTAATGATTTTTTAATGTGATCATTTTAATGTGAAGAACAAAGCGTATGGGCCATGAAGCCAGAGCTGTGTAAGTGGAAGGGAGATGGCAACAGAGTTGAGAAAGGCCTTCTGCTCCCAATTCCACTTCAACCAGAGCATTCCTACTTGTTCCCTGCTTGCCACGTTGGGCTTCCACCCAAAATGTTGTTAAAAGAAAGGGTTTTGTGGCTTTAAATTATTTGAAAACAGCACATTAGTGTTTCACTGGTGTTTTAGATGTGTGGACCAGGAAAGAAAAATCAACGAGTTGGGTATAAACGATATGCAAAGAACTAATTATGGAAAGGAAACTTGGAAGAAAAAGAGATTTTGGCCCAAAAAAACTACAGCAAATGTTCTTAAAGGCATGGTAGAGAGCTAGAAATTACTGGAAAACAAAACAAAACAAAAACCAAAGGAACCAAAGTATATTCACACATGTAATCCAAACTGAAGCCTTAAATCCATATTTACAAGGAAAACATATTAGCTAGAACTGTGTTTGCCATACCTGGCCAGAGTCTCCGGTACAATATTCGGTAATATCGCACCCATTCACAGCCTCCCGACAGTCATACCCTCGTGGCTGAAACTGCAAATGAAAATTCAATATAAGGAGCCAGTACTAATTAAAATTTCAAAGAGTTAGCATTCTCATATTCACCAAAAATTATGATACTTTCTCATAACCATCACCAAACTCTTCTTATGAATTAGCAAGATAGTTGCAGAATAGAGACAAAGCCAGATACCATTCTCTATAGTAAATATGAAAACTAACCAAGGCAGTAGATGTTTAGATTTTAAAACCCACCGTCTTGGAGTATTATTTTTAGAAAAGAATGTGATAGCAATTATATAAATAAAAAACAATAGTGTGGCTTAAGACAAAAGAGCAAATCACTAAAATATAAGCATTTAAGATCTTCCTGAAGATTGACGTACACACCCAATGTTCACAAATTTACTTATGAGCTTGGATATTAATCTTGCTTTAGCTAAATACACACAATAAATTTCAGTGGTTCCCTTCAGCAACACCAGTAGAATGGCTACGGTATACAAGGCCTTTTGTTTGTCTGAATGGGGAAAGGTACAAGAGGAAGCAAAGAGCCCACTCTTCTTGAGCAATTTATAATCTGGTAAGGGACATAGGGCACTAAGCTAGAATCTTCTAGAATACCATAATGCATAATACCCATTGGTATTGAATCAAATAATCAAATCATGGGATTTTATAGTTAAAAGGAATATTAGAGGTTTTATAGATGAGGAAAGGGAAGATTTAAAAAATGGCTTTCAAAAGTTAACTAGAGGTCTCTATAGATGGAAGTAACTATGTATCTACACACATATAAGCATGCATTCATGTATTACTTCCTTATCTAGCTCTTTTGCCTTTATAGGGGATTTAAAAAGCCAAATGTAAAAATACGAACAGTAGCTTTTATGCTCAAGGTCTAAAATAAATTAGGGTAAGTTTGAAAGAAAAATGCTATAAGTAGGTCATATTATTAAAAAAGGCACCGGAATTGTCCCTCTTATATTCAACCATTAACTTGGTTTGAATCTAAGTTAGTGGCGCAACTCTCAATGCTTATTTTGGAAGGACTATAGGTACATTTTTTAAAGAACACACTGGAGGATAGGATGGTTGATGGTAAATCGTAGTAAAGGTAAACGCTGTAACTGACAGAACTTGGGTAGATTTACTGGTTCTACAAAATTGCCAGGCTAATATGCACAATGGCAACCAACAAATTTGTGGCAAGCTATGTACACATTGAGATATTTGGCTAATATGTCAATGAAAAGAAAGATGGAACTGTCAGAGAACTCACAAGACATGAGGTATTGTTACAGCAGGGCCCGTCGCTGCAATGGGCCCCATTGGAGAGAGAGCATTTCTTACAGCACAATCCATAGCATTCCTAGAAAAAACACTTCACGTGAGTGAGGAAACTTTCCCACTGGTCATTCAACACTCTTCCCACATGTGACTTATGCATAATCCAGATGAGGAGATTTATACAACAGTAAGCAAATACTTTAGGAAAGAATTAATCACTTTAAACAATGATAGATTCCTTCCTGCCATATTTCTCAGCAAAGCCTGATCTTCTACGAAAGTACTCCTCTACCAAAAACTCAGCTTATTTCTTAGCAGGCACCCCACCCTTGGTTAGCTCTATTATTCTTAATACTCAACCTAATTTTATAAGGACAAAAATAATACACAACATAGAAAGAATGTTTCGTGATGTGATACAACTTGTCTGAGATGAATGTAAGCTATGAATTTTTAAGAGGTAGGGAATTTGATTAGAAGAATCGATTAGGTGTTTTTCAGACAGGGCCATGAGAACATTAATTCTAATGTGTCTGAGCTGGGATTAAGCATTGATGAGAGAGATCAGAAAGAAAGGCAGTAAGACCACGATGGATGACAGCGCAGGCTTCTCACTAATGCTGTTCGTGTTTGCTCTGGGGAGGAGCTGTGCTGAAGGAAGGAAAGATCTCTTATACCTACCACATGGAAACCACAGTCACATTCCTCCCCAGCTTCTACATATCCATTTCCACATTCTGTGGGCTCAAATAGCTGAAAGAGAGCAGGGAGAGAAAGAAAAATATTTTAATTTATCACAGAAAATCAACATACCAATCGGGCCATATACATGGCCCTTTCATCAACTACCATGTGATATTCTGTGATCTGTTATTATGGCATCTTATAAATGATGTCTGTGTGGGAAATACTGTTCACTTATTAATAACACTTCTAAAAACCATATTTTAAATGGGGTAATATCTCTTGGAGGATTCTCTAGTGGTGGGCTCCAGGGATGACCTCCACCATTAGAGTTACTTTTTATGGAGATAAGCTGTCAAGAGGAATAGATCACTTTTCATATTTGCTAATGGAGCTAAGATGCATTGCTAAGAAGACTCACATATCCAACTTGCAAATTTCTCTCAAAGCAGATAAGACATGAAAATTGTCAAAAAGATAAAAATACTTCCGTCAGAGCCACATGTGATACATACAATCAAACGCAGGTAAGTTTAGAAAACCATGTGGCTGGACATCCACTCTCATCATTCTCACTGAAAGGAAAGCCACACAGCCTGAAGCACATTAAGTACATGTGCAGACATACTCATAGATGGACAGAATGCTGTCAGTCATTCCTGGAGCAATGGAAGGGTCAAATTTCTAGAATAATACACCTTACTGGTGCTATGAACTTGCTTGCCAGATAGTCTCTATTGCAACCAATTGTGAAAGCAGTTGATCGTTTATGAGAACCACTCCGATTTCTCAGCACCTGGGGCAAGATTTCTCTGTGCACATCCACCACACCTGGGTGAAGACTGAAACAGCACATCCCAACCCAAATGCTCGGAGCCATAAATATGAGAATGAGAAAGACTCCTTACCAGCAGCAACATACCCAAGGAAGGGTTGGCTTCCACTGAGTCTACCTGAGAAAGACCTGATCCTCCTTCCATTTCCAGGAAGGGAAAACTATTATAAGAAGTAACGAAGGTTTACAGGATATTTGGGTGGGACTCCCCTGTGGGAAAGTCCAATGAATAAGATCCTAATGTCTGTAGTATTTTAATCAACAGGCAGGAGAAAATGGGAAAGGAAAGGGCAGACGGGAACATAACTAGGGCTTTACATCAGGTCTCCCATGTAACCAAACGTTAGATTTCATTCTTAGGACTCTTCCATCTTGGGACAGGTCACTGTCACTAAAAACACTTGAAAAAAGTCAGTTCTTTGATACATACATATAAACTATTTCACTGGAATCCATAGGGGCTTTTTTTAAAAACCATGCTAATATGCAGAATGATGGATCCTTATATATACACTAGAAACCCTAACTTTTCCAAACAACTCAGCGTTGTTTCCTCAGGTGTAATGCTTGTAATTAGCTGGTGAGCTATAAGGCAGGTAAAATTAACCATGTACACTATAATTCAAAAACACCAGTTGAACACATTAATTCTTATTACTCATTTCATCCATTTTAAACACTCGGAAGCTTTCAGATTTCTGCTGCATTGAGATGAATGCCATTAAAGGAAAGCCGCCAAGTTTAATGATGCAAGGTCACTTTAAAATTCCTGTTTCTTTTTCTGCATCCTGACTGAGATTTTTTAGAAATCTCAGGCACCAAACTACCATCCCCTGACTGTAGCAGTATCACTTAATTATGGGGATAGGAATAAATTATTCTGTCAGTTATCCAAGTTAGTCACTTTAAAAAATAAAAGGCTAACATGATTTCACTGCTCTCTCAATTTGCAGAGTATTAAACATTTTGTATAGTAATGGACTATTTTTGACTCATGAAGTAGTATTTTAAAAGGAAATACGAACTGTGCAATGTTAGAATTCCTATACCATCTGCTAATTAACATCGACCCTGTCTTTTTGCCTGTTGAGCAACTCTTCCTAACGTCCTACTATAGGTCCACAGTCCCTAATCCAAATCCCTAACAGCTGGTGAATTTGAGAATTCTGGCTTTTCTGGATTTTAGAAAAGTATGATGCATTTTTCCATGCTCTGCCTAACAGCCCTGAGGGGCCTGGTACACACCCTATAATCAAACACATCAATATTTCTGCAGTAAGACTTATGAATATTTACACTATAAAGAATAAAGATTTTTCAGTTCAGGGCAATGTATTTTTTGAAAACTCTAAAAAACACTGCCAATTTTCAGAACTTTTTGAATGAAGAAATTTGTGGATAAGGGATTGTGACACTATATTATATGAACTTTGATGAAATGTCAGTTAACAACATGGACCTTCCTAAGTAAAGAGACTGTATAATATAAATACATATGTGTATTTGTGGGATCTGTAAATACCTTGGGACATTTTTTGACTAGCTGATATTAGGAATGCTTCCTACCTGGGAGAACAGACCACTCAAGGAAGAGGAAGAGGAAGAGGAAGAGGAAGAGGAAGAGGAAGAGGAAGAGGAGAGGAGAGGAGAGGAGAGGAGAGGAGAGGAGAGGAGAGAAGAGGAAAAGGAAAGAAAAGGGAAGGAAAAGAAAAGCCAAGATATTAGTTACACCCCTAGAGACAGTTTTAAGAGGAAATGGAATTTTTGTCAGAGAAATGGGTTAAAGTAATATATCTTAGTATAAGCCACTATCTCTTTGCAGCAGGTGAAAACTCTAACACAAAAATTTCAAAGATATTTTAAAATATTGTTTGTTTTTTGGAGGGAAGGTTTGGGAGGGGGTACAGCTAATACTAAAAACCAAAGATTCAGAATAGTGAAACTATGGTTTTGCCATTCATTTAAACAGGTCTCAGTCTCTAACATGATAAAGTCTTTTATAACTAAATATTAATCTGATTGACAGCAAACCTGCTTTCCAAGACAAATACCTGAAATTTAGCAGCATTCCATGGTAAACAAAAGAAAACAAAACAAAACAAAAACTGAGAAATAATTACACTTTCTAAGTTACTAACCTTTGTTGGCCTGTTGAAAAGACAGGCTCCACCTCCTCTCTGTAAAAAGTCTCTGTACTCCAAAATGCTGCACTTTGAGAACTTTCGGGAATGGGATACCCTGAGAAAATAAAGAACCAATTATATAAATAACTTACCAAAAGCAGTCATCAAAGAAGACAATTAAAAGTCTGGAATTAGAACAAAATGTTCACTCTGGACCCAGATGATTCTACACAAATTTTGACAAGACACTTCTGTTCAAATTGCCAACTAAGTATGTGTGATTGAGTTTGTAAAAGTAGAAATTCAAAGAAAAATCACAGATTTGGGGGCTAAGTTACAACCTCCTCAACACTCAAGCCCTTTTGTGCCCAGGCTTGAGAGTTTTTGAAAAGCTCATCACAAAACTTCGTCATCTAGGCGGTATTTTAAAATGTGGTCATTATTATTTGCTCTGCCTCAGTAAAGGCAAGCACTACTTTGCCTGTCCTGAATAAAAGGAGCTCGGGAACCCATTAGATTTTATTTTGAAGAGGGAGTTTTAGGATCAATTGATTAAAGATTATACAATGCAAGCTTCAGCCAAACAATTCGGGTAAACGAGGATATATATATATATATATATATATATATATATATATATATATATATATATTACTTTATTCTCAGCTTCAACTACTATTGGGTGATATTCATGATTTGATAGGACTATAAGACCCTCTCTATGATTCACTTAATCAAATTTTCATCTCTCTGTCCATACATAGGGGAATATTAGACACATTGTCAAGGTTAAACTAAATCACACACATTGATTCCTTGAGCATATCTATAACAGTAGTTGACTTGAGAGTGAAAGGCCACTTATTCTAGAATGTGATCCAATAGTTTTATGTATCCTGATGTATGAGGACAGTGTATGGAAGTAGGTAAAATCTGCCACTGTTGACAGTGATATCTCATAAGAACTGTGCAGAAATGTATACTTGAGAAAATACATATGAACTTTAAATAGTTTTATTATAGCCTATGGTTAGTCAGTCCAAAAATCTGTTTAGAATTTGGAAGTTGAGAAGACAGAAGACATCTCCTCATAGAACCAATATTGTTAATGGTGTCCTCAAAAAAATGTGTTTAAGGCATAATGTTACTAAACTATGCTACAATAGTATGGAGATCACAAAATCTAACAGTTTCAAATTGAGACTACAAATTTAGACTCCTTAGAAATAAGTGTCCTAAAGTAGTGGGCAGAATGGCTGACTCTCTTTGCAAACCCTCACATTCACACTCCTGTTGTCACCATGAGCTGGACTCCTGGTGGAAGACTAGGAACAGACTCTGTACAAGGGCTTCTGGCAAGCGAGGCTCCTAGGGATCAGGGCAGGACCAGCAATGGTTGATGTGATGAGCAGATGCCTGGCAAGGGCAAAGGAAGTAGGAGAGGCCTATGGGTGAGAAAACATCTCCCATCGAGAAGGAGAGCTTAGGGGGCTTTGGGCCCATGGCTCGCATAGGGTAGGGGTCCCTGAAAAAGAGGGCAATGTTTCCAGGCCCTGGTTCACAGAAGCAATGGCCACTCTGGGGCAGCTTCTCTAGTTCCCAAAGTATCCACAAAAGAAGAAAGGAGATAGGTGAGGAAATGTTCAAATGCCTATCTGTAGAAGACTACCTACTTTAGACCCAATAAATCTGTCTTAATAAAAAAATTATTGATTATATAAGCAGTATAGTACATTTTTTTTATTACAGCAACATGTCTATTTGTGAGTCTCTTAAAATATAAATTGATGACTGAATTGATTTTCACTGACTGCTTCAGGTAGACAACCAGCTTTTATTCTAAGTGTACTGAAAAATTAATGCCTCTGCTAAACTTAGAAGCATTTAATAATGTGCTTCTTTTAAGGGTTAACAGAAATAGTATATTTTACTTTTGTCAATGACTTTAAATAAAAAATTAAAACATAAAGTGAATTAGTCCTTTCATTTTTAAAATATCAGATAATTAGTTATTGAATGTATACTAAGTGCTTAGCCCAAAAGACCAGTACCTGAGAGACTGTATCCAATTATATGGAGCAATTTCAGCAAAAGGTATACATCAAATGCATGTATAATGAAAAATTACCCTGTTTCCTCCATGATGCAGCCACCCCAGTACTCTGTGCAGTCACATTCTAGTCCAAGGAAACAATAAAAGCAATAGAAGAAAAGGTAAACAACAAAAGTCACATCTCCAATTTGCATGACAGCTCTTGAAATAATTCCTTATTAGCAATTCCATGTCAAATAGGTAGAGAAGGTGACGTCTCACGGAACAAAATCTATTTCCTTTAAATCAAGCGTTCTTTATCCTTTCCAGTAGCATAGGTCGCTACCTAAGACAACCACTGGCAAGAAATACAATTGTACCTCTCCTCATTCTTGTAAACCTCAGAGAACTCATTTAAGTTCCTAGTTCCAATGTTTAATGAAAAATATCCTGGTACAGAAATCAGAAAGCCCGAGTTCTAGTCCAAGTTCTCCTTGATAAGAGAGTCCCACGGGGAAATGACTTAACATGTCTTGGGTCTCAGTGTTTCCACCTCTAAAATGGGGAATGAATCTCTCTGCCTATCTCCCAGAGTAGTTCTGGGGCCCACAGAAGGTCGTATGCCGATGTGTTCTCTGTATACTGTAAAGCTCTATTGCACAAAAGCATTGTGCCATCCTCACAGCTCTGCTCACAGAGCACACTAGAAGTTAGAGAAGAGAATTCAGTTTGCTAGGATAGGCCAGAGACTTGAAGAACACCATGCTAAAAGGTTTAGTAAAAAAGAGCAATGTAAAATAGAAGTTTAAAGAATCATTTAAGTTAAATAACAATCATAGTAAACTTAACACAGATACCAGAGACTGACATATTGATATTGTGATGAGCTGTTCTTTCAATTCCTTTTTTCCTATTCTCTTTTCTATCATACATACAGATAATTTTAAAGAAAGACTTCCAAATGGATTTTTTTAAATTTAAAGTTCAGAACTGGTAACTATTTAGCTAAATAAATAATTCACAAAGGAATGAAGAATTTTAGGAAGAAAGGAACTACACCAGGCATTAGGAATGAACCTTATTTCTCACCCTACACAATCATTCAACTCAGTAACATCTCTCAGCTGCCCCAGGACTGGCCTCTTCCCAGTTCCAGGGTTTTCAAACAAGGTTGTAACCTGGTCCTACTCCTTAGATACTTAAGGCATCTGTGCCAGCTGATGAAACCCAAAATACCTCCTTTAATTTTCACTATGTGTTCCCTTGGGAAAGCAAATATTCTGAGCAAGATATTAATAAATGAAAGTGGACATTTGCTAAATGCCACTAGACTTAATATACCCATAAAGTGATGACTTAATATATTCATAAAGGGAATCGAGACGCCCCTGGATATGTATTTTGTTTCAAGATTCCATAATATTATGTATTAATGACAATTATTTGACAGTAGTCAAAAAGTATAAAACGTAGGATAATGTTAAGGTAAATTTCTGCCCTTTTCTTCTTTGGGGAGGTGGAATGGAAATATAGCATCTGACATTTCCTCAGAGGGAAGGAAGCTTCCACTTAATCCCTAGTTAAGAGAATAATTTGAGCGATCACCTTGGTCCTTCCTTTCACAGGATTGCAATATGTGAGTTCTAGGCACTCCTGCCACCTACCACAAAAACGTATTAGAAATTATATTTTACTATTGCGCTGATATAAAAAAGGAATACAACCCATATTGGACTTTATTCTGACTGCAAAATAAATGATACTTTTTTAATGGACCCCTAAAACTATTGTGGGCCTTACACACTTTGCCACTAGAAACTCAACCCTGTCTTTCCATCTACCTCTCATCTGATTCATGAAGAGAGGGACAGCTCACAGTCATTGGCCACACTGTCCTACTGGGTGGGATTTGTGGCCCTGTTTGTACTCCCTCTTGGCCTGCCTGCCCACTGCAAGAGAGTGCTATCCTCTACTCCCTCCCCCATGCTTAGAAGGCCCAGGGACAGCGCCTGCCTATAGGGGAGGTTTCCTCTCTAGCATTTCCGGTGGGAGGGACAAATGGATGAGTTTCATTAGAGGTAGGAAGGTGGGTAAGTTTTGAGTATGAGCTCCTCTTTGACTCTAGGTCTAAGCTATTTTCTGCTCCAACTGTACTCTTATTAAACTTGTGAACGAGCCTCACTGGCTTCTTGTGTCTATACTCGAGTGCTTGGAACTCAGAGGGTGAGTACTCACCACCCCAACCCTGCAGTATGAGAAAGCTGACCACGATCTGAGAAAATGAGACGATTTTAGGGATGTTGAAAAAGGGACATTTCTACAACCCAAACAGATTAAGAATTACCTTAAATTGTTCATTTTGTTATTTTTTTAGAGGAAGGAGACATACTGCAATTAAAACATAATGACTTAGGAATAACACATATGTATTTATTGACTGGACATGCATTATACAAACAGAATGGTACATGAAAGCGAGCAAGTAGGTCAGTGTACATACTTGGCTTTCTGCTAGAAGGTTCCCATTGGATTCCAAGGTTTTGAGCCAGGCTCTGCGATAATACTTGTGCCACTGCCATTGGAAGACCATACTGTTTTTCAGAGTTGAAAGTGTGTGGGAAACATTTGAGAGAGTGCACAAAGCTAGTTATTATTTCTTAATCATTACACATATCATCTCAGTTCCCTAAGTAGAGCCTCACAGCATCAAAAAGTGGCATATGTTCCTTTATCATTTCTTCCTTGCAACTGGGCCCAAGAAGCAGAAAGCCTCTTTACTATGTAGCATCTCTCAAAACTTGATACTCTCGCATGGAAACATAACATACAAATCAAAAGGCTGTGCCTCAATTCAACTCATATCAAACCAAGAATAAATTCAACATACAACAAATATGTCAAGAGAGGTCTCCACTGAAAGATGGCTATCGGGATAACCTGGTATATTCTGGTATTGATCATGGTTTAGATATAGTTGGTTCAGCTTTTTTGGGTGCTGTTGACAACTGTTATAAGAATTTTCTTTATATAAATGAAGGTATCAAAATCTAAACAATAAGATTAAGGAAATAATTGTTTCAATTAATTCTACAAATAGGTAGGTAGAAGGCATAAAAATAAAAATAAAATTTACATCAGGAGAAAACAAAGATACTGATTAGATATGATCACAAACTCTTTGATATAAATGACTTAAACCTTACATGGGCAAAAGAGCATTAAAACTTCTTTAAAAATTAATACGCTTATAAAAACTTATCAATGGAGGTTAAAAATATTTCTACGCTAATCTTCAGCTTGCATTTGCCTGATAAATATGACAACTATCTTTATGAAATAAAATAATATCTTTTCTAACACCAAAGACCACTTTGAATTGTACTTAATATAAACCACTCATACTATATTCTCGATGTCATTATCATCCTAAAAAAGCCTGAGAAGGGATGTAACTGGGCCATAGGAAAAAAAGAGATTAGATCAGATGCAAAGATAAAGGCCTACTTTAAGAAAATTGCCAAAGTTTACCTCATTCACACCAACTCCCCTTGTGCGAGAACAAACACCTCCAAAGTAGCTCAGACTGCTTCTCTTATAGTGGAATGTCACGCGCCTTTAAAAAAAATTGCTATTAGGAAAGTACCATTACATAAGTTTTCCCAAAACATGCTTATACTCCCACCTTGAACACCTGAAACAAATCCTCCTTCAAAAAATCAAAAAATTTTAAATACATTTAAATCTATGTTGTCATAAGTGTGTTAAAATTTATGTCACGTAAATATTCTCAGTTGAGCAAACATTAATTGAGCACCGCCTCACCATCACGTACTGACACAGGAGTTGAGGACACAAAGAGAAACAGACCACAACCCTTAACTTTTTTCTAGTAGAGAATATCCAGTAGTTATACAAAATAGTGCTGATTATTATAAAATGCTGATTAAAGACTGAGAGAAAAGAAAGAGTAAAGGCGAGAGGAAAGGAAGGAGACTTTAGTTGGTTTGATACCAGCACAGAACTGTCTGAAAAGAGTTTTGCTGTAAGTAATGGAGCATCTACTATTATATGGAAAATATATATATGTAACATATAATATATATATTTTATATAATATATATGTGTGTATGCATGTTTTATATATGTATATGTACCACTCCTTTTCCTTAGTGATAGAACTTCAACTTTAATAACTCACCTCAAAATACTGTATTTCCTAGCCTTTCTTGCAGCTCCGTGTGGCCATGTGACTAAGATCTAGCAAATGATTTGTTAGGGAAACTGATGTGTGCAAGCTTTCAGGGAATCTGCTTTAAAAGAGCTAACTCAGCGGAAGGAGTGCTCTTTTGCAGTCCTTCAGGACCATCATTCCTGTTGCCTGTAAGAAGGCTGGAGCAGCAGCAGCCATCTTGAATCATGAGTTGACCTTGTGGCTGGAAGGTCTGAAGGTAAGGATGTGCTCTGAATGTAGATATAATGACTGTGGAACCACCAGCCCAGCACCGGACAACCTACCTCCGTGCTTCTGATATAACAGAGAGAGGAATCCACATCAACCTTATTCAAAATCCATATACTGATATATAACTTAACGGACCCAATGCAAGGATAAAGATAAATGTGAAACCAAAGCCTTCGGGGACATACGAGATGAGGTGCACAGCATCAGCGTGCTGCTTGATGCGCTGCCGGTATTTGGAGAATTCATGGAGCATCTGCACGGGGTTGGTGGTGATGTCGATATGGTCCTTCTCGGTCCAGGTCTCTACAGCCACCAGGACAACCCTGGTATTGAGCTGCTCCTTGTAAATCTGAGGGTAAACAACAGGACAGGTGTAGGAGGAAAACACTGGGTCAAACATGCACAGTCCGTGATTCAGAGTCAGTGGAAGGACAGGAGGGGAGGTGAGAGGAGAACACGAGGTCATAATTAGCTCATCACAAAGAATCTTCTTTTCCTTTCTCTTTTCCAAGAGCAAAAATTAAGCAATAACAATCACACAATTCAGCCTCTCCTACAAGGTTATTTCAATCCCAAATGAGCACATTTCGTGGCCAGGCATCTCACTAGGGGATAGATAAGTAGGGATGTCAAGATTTTAAAGTCTAGACATAAATGTAAAACAGGGTTCAGTAAAAACACCCTCCAAACCTCACAGGAAGTAACAGGCTGGAGCCCGATATTCCTGCTCTGAGTACTGCAGTATGACCAATTATTCCTGCGTGATTGGAATGGATCACGAAATCTTTGGACAAGCACCAACACCATGGCTAGCTTGCCCTTGGAAGCCTTATTATATGAAAAGTAAAATAAGAGTGGGAGAAAATCAAGGCTGTGAGGCTCAAAGAGGGAAGGCAGATTTATACAACCCAGTTCACCCTCACCACAGGATGGTATCACTCGTAACATTTGCATGGTACCCTCCTGCTCTCTTTACTTTTGGCCCAGTAGCTAAATAATTCACACAATTAAGCAATTTCAATGAATGGTGCCATTCTGTCCTATTTTAAAACTAATTAAGAAAATAACAGATGACCTTTGAACACACTGAAGAAAGGGACTATCAGTATGCCTAAATCAACCTGAAGAGATAATGATTTTACAACAAGGAGAGAGTTAAATGTAGACTTTTAAACATTTGGTGGTAAGCTTCGGAACCTTGTATGGTAACCCAAAATAAAAATCACACTTTGTAAGATGTGGTTCTGTTCAATCATGTTAAAATGAATAACACAGAGAGGCTGCCAAGTGAACAGCTTTGGCAAAGGGAAAGTTGTGTTTAATGTTTTCATTTCTATATTCACTTATAATTTCTCTCTGAGAAGATTGATAAGAGCTGAAATTAAAGAAAATCAATAAACCAGGTATAACTTGGTTTTCAGAATTTCAATCCTGACGCTGTGTGCTATTGTAGGCCCATCCATCCACATTATACTTCTGCTTAGCTCTGCCTACTAGGCACTACGTTATGAGTATTTATATTATTGGAGGTGTGGGGACTGTTTAAAAGACAGGAAAGAAGGCAGGTCTTTGGAGAAAATAAGTATCATCTAGATATTTGGCAATTTATAAAATAATTTTTCCCCAGTTAAGAGGGATCATACACTAAATATCAGATAAAAACATATTTAGCTGAACAAAATAGTATTTTACATTAAAATACACGAAGTAGTATGCTATATATAATTTATGGCTAGTCAAACTGAACTATTTATTGGAACATAATGAATTGTATTCACATCTTTGTTGTTCCTAACTGAAGAAGGAAAAAAGGAAGAAAATTTTAACCATCATTCTCTGTAACTTACAAATTGAGAAAATCATCCATGACAGATTTGTAGTGTCAGAAGTCTTTGTAAGGAAATATGTATTTTACTGTTTCAAATTAATTTTATTTGGGGATTACATTTAATTCCATTATCTAGAAATAAAGTCTAAAGCAGTCCTCTAAGGGGAGCACTAAGAAGACATGTTTGGGGGGTTTTCTGTTTGTTTATTTGTTTGTTTGCTTGTTTGTTTGTTTGTTTTGTATTTCCTATATCCTTTAAACATAATCCATCTCAGTCTATTAGTTCTTCTACCATATATTTAAGACAATAAGCTCAACTGTTTATTACTCACAAAGTCTCATTTGCCAACTTTAATTTACACTGTTCTTGAAGCTAATTTTATCCAGTGTTTTTGTTCTCCATAGGCTCTGGTGACAATGAGGTCTAGACATTACTTAGAAGCAACTCTAATGCATCTTCGGAATTCCAAGAATAACAACAGTCCCCTGAAACTCTTATACCACGCTTTGTAAAGCAGATCACTCCATAATTTCTT
Source organism: Rhinolophus sinicus (assembly GCF_057876585.1). Classification (NCBI taxonomy): domain Eukaryota; kingdom Metazoa; phylum Chordata; class Mammalia; order Chiroptera; family Rhinolophidae; genus Rhinolophus; species Rhinolophus sinicus. Next base: position 187,865,094 of record NC_142517.1, on the reverse strand, counting down.
AGCCAGATGAACTTAAGGATGACATTTTCACTTTTGCCCAAGAAAGAATTAAAGTAACAAGTAAGCACACAGAGATATAAATGATTCCATTTTGGAAAAATAGGTTCATGAAAACTAGGATACTTACGGAATCCACAAGGTTGACCACAGATTTTGCAAAGTTGTTGGTGTGTGCATGAGAAGAGCGATATTTCTTGTACTGAGGAGGAAAAAGGATATACCAGTCATGGCCAACTCATAATTTAAAGGTCGATTTCAAAATTCTGTAAAAGCAGAAATCTCATAGTAGAAATGGGGATTAAAAATACAGAATTTAGTTTGTGCCATGTTGGATATGGTCGTGTCCTTAGTTTGTTTCTGTGTTAGACAACAATCTAATACACCCACGATGTTCTAGGTGATGGAGAGGGCCTGTGGAAATCTATGTGATATCCTTTGCACCTGAGAAGTAAGCTGTTAATTCCTTTCATTTTCAATGAAATGATCTTTCCCAGCTTATAAAATAGGGCTTAGATCAAGAACTGAGTCCCAACTGGACACCCTCCTCACTTTAAACTCAAGGTCATACACTGATCAAGAAAATTTCTTAGGTAGAACTTTGGTACTGTCCATGATGTGGAATGCATTTGTTGTACATTTCAGTATATTCTTTCAGAAGAATGCCTCTTCCAAATGAAGCCTTTCACTTTTGACTGCTCCAAATTAGAACAAAGAGACAAAAAGTAAAAATGAAGTGTGCCATTAGGTTTTTATTGTTTATGGTTATCTATGATTATTTGAGAAAATAATGAAAAGTAAATTAATAGAATAATCTTCAAAGGATAATTACATAGCAACATCTGAAGGCTGCATAATTTTTTATGAAATAATTACATAGCTACACCTGAAGTGCTAGTTTTAGCGAGGAGTACTTTGCATAATATGTCTTTGATAGAACATTTGAAAACAAAAGTCTACCACAGGGGGATCATACCTCTCCTGAGAAAAAAGAAAAACATTCCCAAACTACCAAATCAGATTTGCACCATAAGTCTTTAAACTTAATGAATGCTACTAAAAACACAATACTAACTTATTGCACATTTATCATGGGTTTTTAGCGCAATAAACTGTATCGTGTTTTTAGTAGCATTCATTAAATTAAAACTACTTATATTTATGATATTTGCTACAGTGTGAATGTTTGTGTCCCCCCAAAATTCATATGTTGAAATCCTAACCCCCAAAATGATGATATTAGGAGGTAGGGCATTTGAGAAGTGCTTAGATCATAAGGGTGGAGCCCTCATAACTGGAATTAATGCCTAATAAAAGAGGCTCTAGAGAGATCTAGAAAGATCCCTAGCCCCTTCCACCATGTGATGACACAGTGGGACGTTTTAACAGGTTTTCTTAAATGAGCATAAAGATACTGTAAATAGTTCAGCATTTTAAGTTGCCTAACAAATTCCCCAAGCTGAAAAATTTCATAGATATCTTTAAAAGTAAAAGCAAAAGTCTCAGCATTGTCTCTTTGACGCGATTAAAATGTTTTGGAACTAGACAGAGGTAATGGTTTACCACTTAGTGAAGGTACTACATGCCACTGAATTATACATGTAAAAAAAAAGAAGTCTTGACACTAAGAAGCACACATCACAAAAAGAAAAGAAAACATGAATTTTATTTTGTTTCTGAACATTCATCTTTTTTTGGATACTTCTTTTTATAGTATAATAGTCATGGAAAATATGACATTCATACAAGTTTTAAAAATGAGGTCTAAAAATCTATCAAAATGTGTTTCTTCATTTGTTTTACATTTGTAATTTCAAAGTCTATGATTTTCTTTTTGGAAACATCACTCTTGTTGCTGTGAGGTGAGTGAATGAGAGAGGAAGCAGATTAACCTGTTGGGAAACTACTTTAATAGTCCAGGTAAAAGATAACAAAAGCTGGATATCTGTATAGGCTGTAGGTGAGGAAAGAGAAGAATAAAAGATGACTCCTAGGTTTTGAACTTGAATAACTGGGGGGATGGTGGTGCCATTGAAAACAATTCGAAAGACCAAGAGAAGAAAAGTTTGGACCCAGGAACCAAGAGTTCTGATTAGAAATGTTAAGTGTGAGGTACCTACTCAATATTGAAGTATGGATGTCAAGTAGGCAGGTGAATATACAAATATGGGACTCAGAAGGTTAGAGGTATAAAGAAGAAAATGATGAATTCAAGTCATGATATTAAAGACTTGAGACTGGAAGTGGTCACTCTGGGTGTGGGGAGGGTTATAGAAAGAAAAGAGAACCCCAAACCAAGCTGTGGGGCATTCCCATAATTCTAGAGGCTGGATGTAAAAGACTAAGAAGAAATGGGCAGTGAGGTGGGAAAGCTGCTGTGTCATAGAAGCAGAGAGATGAAGAAAATGTTTCAAATAGGAGAGAATAATCAACCGTGAACAATGCTACTGCGCGAGCAAATAAGATAAGGCTAAACAGTGACCACTAGATTTGTTCACCTGAAGCTCCGTTTAATTGAGCACCTAGGATTTACTAGGATCTACAGTAAGTGCTTCTCCTACAACAAATATTTGCTCCTCACAACTCAATGAGGTGGTTTTTTTTTCTTCTTCTAAACAAATACAATCCTTATCAAATTTGTTTTCTGAAAAAAGTTAAAATTAACGACTGATTTTCAATTCAAGGGTGACCATTATCAAAATAACTGTACTGCCTCATCTAGCACAAAGACTGTAAGATGAGTGAGTACTCTCAGTGAGATGATTATTCTAAAATCCAATAGCAAATCTCCAGATATTAAAAAACAGATGTTAATTATTCTAGTTCAACTTTATTTTCAACATGTGAATTTAAGCACTTTATTCATGTCCTGATTTACCACTTCTTTGTGGCAATCAAATATAAAAACTATCTTCATCTAACATAAGGCACACTATAAAAAAGAACTTTTCTCAACTCTCAAAAGGAAAACAAATTCTTATAAAATGACATATTTATTTGGGATTATAATGGGCTAGGCTATAACCTGGTCTTACAGCAAAAGAATATATTTAGTTCTATTGGCCTAAATGTAATATTTCTTTTAATAGTAGAAATCTTCTTAGGTAACTTCTTTCTACTTTAGGCATTATTACTACTCAACAATGAAATCTTTCTTTTTCTTTCGCATTTCTTAACATGTGTTCTCTCCAAACTTATCAGTGCAAATTACAGTTCTTTTTTCTGGTTTCAAACATAGATGAACATATCATGCTTAATTCTCATTCATTTTAAGAATAATAATAATAATAATAATAATAAATTACCAAGATTTATCATTAAAAAATTTGGTATCCTAAGGTAACTTTATCACAGAATATATAGTATAACGTGTAGAAATTTTCCATGTATGAAAATAATATTTTAAAAGACGGTGCAATTCTATTATTCATAAGATAAAGACAAGATTACTTAAATGCTTTCCATTTAAAAGGATTAAAAATAAATTCAAAATACACAACATTTTAAAAATTATCAAGTTTCCTATTGAACATTTACTGAGATCTGCTCTCTCACTGATACCTTCAGGTATCTTCCAAATAGAGTATGAAGGAACAAGAAATTTGGAATTACAAGTTATGGGTTAGAGAACTGTTCTAATCAATTACCAGCTATATGTGAATACACTTTGTGAATTTAAGGGCATTGTATATATCTTAATTTTTATTTCCATCACTTTAAAAGTATTTGCATAATGGATATTGAGAAAAGCTTAGGCTTCTAAAGCCATAATTTCACAACATACCACAATGCTAAGGATTGAGAAGTAGCTGAAAAAAATCTCAGTGTCCCCAAAATAATTCAGATGAAAAAATTATCTTGGGCTTTCAAGCAAATTAATGTCCTTCAGAAACTAGTATTTTAGCCTTCATTATTTAAAATGTCTGCCTACACATTTGGCTTCTCTTCCTACTAGGAAAGCCTCTCCTAAATTGTAATTCTGATAATTCTGCTTCTTACTAACATAGCTCAAGCAATGTATTTAAAAGCTACTGGTATAGAAAATAAATATGTATAAAAAATTAAGACATATTCTACTGAATAACTTTATACTCAACATAATTGACCTGGTGCTTGATAATGAATGGAAGACATCAGTTAAAATAGACTCAAATAAATGTTTAAATATAAATTCAATCATCATTTCCAAAAATGGATGGTTTCCAGGCCTTTTCCGTGAAGGGTCTGCTAATTAGAATTTCACCCTGTCATTTTTGTGTCAAACACAGCCTTATCCTATAGCCTACTAATCTAATTTTTATCCCTTGAAGGAAAACAAGGACTTAAAGATATTTGCAAAGCAATCTGAATTTGTGTTGCAATCTTTTAGAAGTTTTTCATACATACCTGACATATAAGTATTTCTTAAAATATTCTCATTTTTAAAAAGTCTTTCCAGAAATGTAACTTCGTTTTCATAACAACTACTCTTTGTCTTAGTTTATGCAGTTTTAAAAATTAAATTATGTAATTACAACAAAAAATTTCAACTGTCCTAAACAGCTTGTGGAGTGTGGCAATGGGGTGCTACAGCCAGCTCCCAGCCAGTTCACAGAAGCCAGCTGGATGCATCTTTTCCCAGCTCCTCACTGAGCAACCTCACTTTGTTAACTTGAAATCAGCCATGATGGGATTATTTACACCACGGCTATCAGCTAATATTTTAATTCAGGCTTTTTTTCAGAGAGCCAGGCATTAAACCTTTACCAGCCTACCAGAAGTATTGGATATATTAGCAAATAGCCTACTGACAAAGCCTCTTTAGAATGCTCTAGGCTTCAGCCAAGTTATTTCATAAGGGAAATGGTTAAGTAGAGTATGATTAAGGAAGTTTCCACTTTATCTTCAAGAGGGGCCAATGGAAGGCAATAACTATTTATCATAAACCTTTTAAGTGGTACTGAAATAACATTGAATCATCTTACTTTGACAGAAGTAACACAAGATTATTCATCTTTCCAATATTTAAATCATCAGTTAAAGATGATCTCTTTGAGCACACCTTTATTATATGTTTATCTCCTATAATTATATCTGCCACAAATCATAACAATTAGTAAGACAAATTAACATGTTAGCCAAGCAAAGACATGAAATGAAATAAAATTAGAAGGCAGTGACCAAACACATAGATGAAGAAAAGTAGAGAATAAGAATTTTAAATCAAGACAAGTGAAAGATGCCACACAAATAGTTAAATCCATTAATTACCATCATTATTAAAGGAAGGGAAAGTTTAGAGTTGTGAAATTTCTATAAAACTCAGTGTTCCAAAACACCATGAAATAAATGATGTCAAATACCGTTTCCAGAAATATAGAGCATCTAAGGATCTTGGCTTTAATAAGTAACAAATAATAGTTGAATATAAAGTGAAATGTATTCTTTCTCAAGTAAGCTGTCGTGTCCAAAACCCATTGAGTCTATATTCTTACCGTTTTGTGATCATTAACAATCATAAGTTCCAAATATTTCATTTCTTCAAACACACCACGAGATGGCTGTGGAAAATACAAATATATGGTCAGAGATAACAGCACCATCTCTGAGGCTGACTGTTAAGTTGTTAACTGACTGAATTTCAGAAGAACTCTTTGCTGCCTACTTTATAAACACCCTCAAAGAAACTTGGTCAGGGAAATTGAAAAAACTGATAGTAAAGCGTGAGTAAACATTCAGGTATTCAGAAAAGAACTATATGTAACTACCATTAGAGATATGTTCTCCATTTAATGTAATTACCATTAAATAGAGGCTGTTCTCACAAAATAGAGAACAGCCCATGTTGTTTTTATATGATTTCTATATATAAAAACATTCTAGAGAAAAATGTACAGTATAATTCTGTTAAGATAAATTATCTCTATTTCTGTGGTATTAAGATGTGATAAAAATATTCATATCTATTTAAAACTTCAAGGAAAACCTATGTAAAACTTATTTAGTAAGAATAGCACAGTACATCTGGAAAAAGATACCACTGTAGTCAAACAGAAACCTTAACTCAATGGAGTGAAATTCTAATAATGATACACTAATTATTCAACACACAACTTTTCAAAGGAACAAATATTAACAATTACAATATTCTAAATTCTTCCAAATTTTTATTATTACTAGATAACCCTTTAAGAGCAAAGGCTAAGTATTTTTTTCCCCTCACCTTCTCCCTTATTCCCATCTCCCCCTAACCCCCCTTCTAGCAACCTTTAATTTTTCCTCTATATCTCTGAGGCTATTTCTGATTAGTTTGTTCATTTATTCTATTATTTAGATTCCACATATAAGTGAGATTATATGATATTTGTCTTTCTCTGTCTGACTTATTTCACTTAGCATAATGTTCTCTAGGTCCATCCATATCGTTGCAAATGGTAAGATTTCGTTCTTCGTTATGGCTGCGTAATACTCCATTGTATAAATGTACCATAGTTTCTTAATCCAGTCATCTACCAATCGGCATTTGTTGTTTCCATGTCCTGGCTATTGTAAATAGTACTGCAATAAACATAGGTATGCGTATATTTTTTCGAATTAATGTCTTGGATTTCTCTGAATAGATGCCTAAGAGTGGAATTGCTGGGTCATAAGGTAGTTCTATTTTCAGTTTTTTATGTGTGTATGTTTCTTTCTTTCTTTTTGTTTTTTTATTTCCAGTTTTTTGAGAAACCTCCATACTGATTTCTATAGTGGCTGCATCAATCTGCAATCCCACCAACAGTGCACCAGGGTTCCCTTTTCTCCACAACCTTGCCAGCACTTGTCATTTGTTGATTTATTGATGATAACCATTCTGGGAAGCTCTTTATTTCTCTTTCAATTTTAAATGATAGCCTTGCTGGATAAAACAGAATTCAGCAATCTAGGTTGTAGGCCTTTGTTTTTCATCACTTTGAGTACCTCCTGCCACTCCCTTCTGGCCAGCAAAGTTTCTGTAGAAAAGTCATTTGATAGTCTTATGAGTTCCCTTGTATGTAACTTGCTGTCTTTCTCTTGCTGCTTTTAAGATTCTCTTTGTCTTTAACCTGTGCCATTTTAACTATAATGTGCCTTGGTGTGGGCCTGTTTGGGTTTATCCTGGTTGGACCTCTCTGCACTTCCTGGGCTTGTATGTCAGTTTCCTTCATCAGGTTAGGGTAATTTTCGGACTTTATTACTTCAAATATATTCTCGATCCCTTGCTCCTTGTCTTCACCTTCTGGTATTCCTATGACGCGCATGTTGTTGCGCTTGATGTTATCGCAGAGGTCTCTTAGACCATTTTCGTTGTTTTTTATTCTTTTTTGTTGTTGTCGTTCCGTTTGGGTGATCCCTGCTAACTTGTCTTCTAAGTCGCTGATTCGATCCTCTGCTTCATCTAACCTGCTGGTAATTCCTTCAAGTGTGTTCTTTATTTCAGTTATTGTGTTCTTTAGTTCTAAATGGCTTTTTTTTTTTTATGATTTCTCTATTCTTCTTTATGTCGTCACTAAGCTCCTTAAACATTCTTACCATCAATGTTCTGAACTCTGTCTCTGATAGGTTGGTTACCTCTATTTCATTTGGCTCCAATTCTGGAGGTTACTTCTGTTCTTTTATTTGGGACATGTTTCTTTGTTTCCCCATTCTGGCGGACTCTCTGTGTTTGCTTCTATGTATTAGGTAGATCCCCTAGGGTTCTTGGTCTTTGCTGGGTTATCTTATGCAGTATGCGTCCTTTATATTTGACTTGTACCACTTCCCTATTCTCCTGTGCGTGTGCTCCAAAGGTGACCCTTGTGTTGTATGTATTCTCCTGTTAAAGTTGAGCCTTAATTGCTTTTTGCTTGTCAGTAGATGGGGCTGACTCCTAGGCTGACTAGTTGTGAGACTTGGCTATGCTCACAGTGGATAAGCTGCTGCGTGAGGGTTGACTGCTCTGATGAGGCTTGGCCCCTATGGGCTCTTGTGCCTGTAGAGAATTCCCTCTGGGTGTGTCACTTGTAGGTCAAACCTGGTAATACTCTGGTTTGGTCTGGAGTTGGCCTCTGTGTATGTTGAATCGTGTGCCTCTTAAGGCTAAGTATTTTAGTCATCTTTGGACTTCTGTTTCTTTTTCATAGTTCAAAAATTACAAGGTCATTGATTAGTTTATATTTGATAGAGGTGAACTATAGTGAAATGTCATTAGCCTATATAAAACATTATTACTGACCACATCTTCAAGAGTAAACAAAAAGAAATCTCTAAAAACAACAACAAAACACACACACACAAACACACACACACACACGGCCAAAAAAATGTATACACATTTTAAAATAACATCTTTTTTATCTTTTATTTAAAAGATGTTATTTTAAAATGTGTATACATTTTTTGGTACCCCCAAGATAGACAGACAGACAGACAGATTCCACAATCACTATAATACAAGCTCATAAAAAGACAATGATTTAAACTGCAAGTTTTTGATGCCTGGAAGTCTAATTTTTTCACAAAAAATATATTCAGCAAAACATTATTTAAAATGTGCAAATTCCAGTATAATTAATTACTCATTAAGTTATCTAGTAAATTACCATGTAGTCTATAAGCTGTGGAATTAATTCTCCATTATATAGCATTCACCATATAATTACTAGATAGTCCCCATCATTACAGCTTTCTAACCTATTATGAAAAGGACTAGGAACATGATTTCGGTTACAAAGCCCCTGTACATTTATCAATACATGGAGCTATACGACAGATGCTGATTATATAATTATATGACTCTTATTTAGTAACCATCATGATACTAATGGTCAAATAGATCCATTCTGTTCAGAAAGACACATCCAGTTTCAAAGTTTGGTATAACAAAGTACTTAATTTGAAAGCAATAAAAATAAGTGTTATTAGCCAAACATTTTGAAGCCTAACTCCTCCCCCTGCTTATTTTGTTAACAGAAATGCTTAATATGATGTTATATCAGCCATATTTTTAAAGCCTGCTATACTTTCAATAGAAAAAAAATGCACTGCACTTTTCATTTGAAAACAGAGCTAAAACAATATATTCCTCATATAATATTAGGGTTCATAAAACCCTGTAATCGGTTTACCTCACTAATAGGGAAAATTGAATAAGAAACAATACGTCTATAAGACTCAAATTATAGGGGGTTGGGTTTGTTGTTTTTGTTTGTAAGAGAAAGTTGCCAAAATCTAAACTGTTTTAGGTACACTTAGATACTGTGTGATGACAGGGAGCCATTGTACTGAGTGAAATGGCCACACCTGTGGCTCAATGCCACACTCACATTCACTGCTCTCTTCCTCCTCCTTTTCAACCACTGTAATTCAGATAGAAAGGGCCACTGTTCACTGCTTTCCATACCTGTGGAAGAGAAAACAGAATATAAAGATCTATGCTCTACTGCATTTCAATGGGAATACGTTTTTTTAAAAAATTACATGAAGGCACATTAGCACTGATAGCATATTTCATCTCAAAATCAAATTAAGGTGAAAAGGTATGCTGACCATTACACATTTCACATTCTCATGGTCACAAATGTGATTCAACTTATAATTAATAAATTATAATACATAATTCAAACATAATTTTCTTCCAAACATCATCAAAAATATATGTTCAAAACTCATTAGGATAAGCATATTTGACATACTAGCATCTGACCCTCAGTTTCTGGACGTTTAAGAGAATTCTACTATGCTTAATTCATTTTGGAATTTAAAAATAATGTGTGCCATAAGCGTTTGCATAAATTATTAAAGACTTGGTATTAATATACAGAAGTAGACACATCACATGCCACGATAATCCAAAATAAGCTTTTGCAAATCAACATGCTTAACATGCCTCAGGACCAGAGCATAAGAGAGAGACAATGCAAGTTGGCTAAAGAGCAGTTAAATGCCAAGAAAATGTAAGGATGAACCTCACTGTAAATCACTCCATTCAATTTGGCCACGCTCTCTGGTTCCTAGCACAGCTTTATTCTTGGGCATCATATTTCAGTCCTTCCACCAGAAACAATTCTTCATGCCTCATCACATGAAAGCCACAGTTCACTCCACTGCCTACTCACATTGCTCACTCTAGATCTTGAGCCAATTCTACTTCCCAACAAGCCCACATATCTACCGAGTTCCACCAAGTCATGGCTCCAGCTACATAAAATAGAATAGCTATACGAATTAAAACTTACTGAGATTCTTCATTTGCTTAGAATATTGTCCCGCCAAGGTTTTCTGGATTATATGTGGTCGACCTGTGCTTTTCTGAAATGGAAGCAATTGTAGACAATTTAAAAGCAAGATGTGATTGTGCCTCTATGGAATAGTGTGAGAACTTTCTCTAATATCCTTCCTAAAATAGGGACATTTATATGCTAATGTTTTAGCTATCAAAAATGAACAGTACATGACTCATTGAAAATTTAATTTTAAATAAAATAGAGCATCATCCAATTGCTCCCGTTTAGATAAAAGCAATAGCTTTATTAGCTACTCTTAAGCCTTAGCTTTCTTCAAAGTCGTGAATAGGAAGTTCACAAGAAAGAACACAAGTAGTCAATAAATATGTGAAAAAATGATGATACTTTAATATTCCTTCAAAATGCAACTTTTTAAAAAACACATGCAAATTTTTGCCTTCAAGTTGGCAAAGCTTTAAAAATTAAGATAACCATTATTAAGTATGGCTACAAGGCAAAAAGCCCGCTCTTACACTGCTGGTAGGAGAAAACCGGCAGCATAGTTGAAAGAGAAATTTAGCAATTCTATCACTAACCTTGCAAACATTCATATCCTTTGCCTTACAAATTACTTTTAGATATGTCTTATTTCCATTCCTAATATTACTATTAGCTTCCATTACTGAGTGCATAGTATGTGCCAGGCACTGATAACGAACACATTTCCCAATTTCATCCTCACAAGAACTCCATACAGTGCATATTTTATCCCCCTTTTACAACTAAAAATATTGAGGCTCAGAGAGGTACATTACTGAGTTTAAATTATATTACAAAATAATGATCCAACTTATTTTTAAAATGTATGAGAATATTATCATTGGAAAACTGGAAGAATATACACTGAAAAATGAAGAGAAGTTATCTCTGGGGGAAGGGCTGATGGATAATTACTACTTAATTAATTTTTTGTTTACTTTGCTTTTCCAAATTTACTACAATATGTTAGTTTTATAATCAGAAAGAAATAACTTAAAAAAAAGAGTATTCTTAATAAAGTACATAAAAGACTTAACAATAATTAAGAGTTTGCTACTCATTTATTATTTAAGAGATAATATGAATTCTCATTAGAAATATCCCATCCTTATTACTTGATTTACTGTAAAGCATACTATAATTAATAATAATAAACTAAATATGAAAAATATCTAAATTCAAGTACAATAACTCTTAATTCTGGTAATAGGTGAAAAGATACCTAGAGTAACGAGACTCACAGCTAGATTAGCAACACAATTTTAAAAATTGATTAATTTAAAGTTTCAAGCACTGTTCCTTTCCCTCCACCCCTGGTGAAGATGAGGACAAATTGTTACATGAACAAAAGGTAGGCAGTAAGAAAGAAGGCAGAAAAACAAAACACATTAAGCATATAACAATCAGCCCCCGAAAAATATAATTATGGGTATACCAATGCAAAAACAATGCTTTAAATATTAGAATAATAACAGTTTATATTTATAAATTTCTTCAACAGTTTATTAGATAAAGTTATATACATTTATTAATTCATCAAATCTACAAAATTGCCCTACTAGAGATATACTGAAAAATTATCTCATTTTACATATTTAAAAATTCTAAGGCTTAGAGAGTGGTAATTTTATTTTTTTGTTTTGCTCTTTAGGTTTTGCTTTATTTTGTTTGTTTTTTTTTAAGGTAATGGGGCTATTAATCAATGCCAGAAATCAAAGTCAATTTTTTGCTGAATGAGCCAAATAATTTTGCTGTATACAGGTTATCTACCTACTACTGAGTATGGGGAAAACCATTTACTCAACTAAAATGTCTTTATCTAAGTGGGATTGTCTAATTACCTGGTAATTTTTATAGTCACTATTTGAAAAATGACACAGGATTACTCAAATGTTAACCATTTAAAATTTAATCACTTTTGTGTCTCAAATTTGAAATTTACCCCATATTCAAATATACATTGCCACAACAAAGAAAAAGTGTTTGTCTATTCAACTATTATCTACATTTGCAATCTCTAAAGATAAAAAACATTTTCTGCTCCCCATGAAATGATTGCAATATTCTGATTCCATCACTCTCAAAGTATCACTTTCCCATCGGCAGGCCTTTGCACTGATATGACCTCCCGACTGTTACTTCTCAGTGCCTTCATCTCCTATCGCTCTCTCCCTCTTGTCCACTCCTCTCCAACTTAACTGGGTTCCTCAAAGTTTCTACAACACACGAGGAACAGTCCTGCCTCACGGCCTTTGCATTTGCTCTTCTGAAATGTTCTCCCAGCTCCCTAATTTCTTGAAGATCTTCATTCAAAATTACCATCTCATTGTGTCCTTCCCTGGATAGTTATTATGAAGGTTTAATTCTACCCTTCTGGCTTCATTTTTTCTCCTTAGCTTGTATCACTGCCTAACATACCGTAGGTAATTACTTATTCATCATTCTGTTCATTCCTGTCCGCCCCTGTCGACTAGAAGCTCCATTTGACTCAGGCTCTATGTCTGTTTTGTTCACTATATCCCCAGCACTTAAAATAGTACCCAGCATGTAGTAAGCCCGCATTACAGTATTTGATGAATATATATCAAATTTTAAATTTGGTTGCATCCTATTAGTAAGCAACACTATTAGAGTGTATTGAGATAAAATTGACATATAACATGGTATAAGTTTAAGGTGTACAACATAATGATTTGATATATGTATATATTGCAAAATGATCTCTGCCGTAAGTTCAGTGAACATCCACCACCTCACATGACACAAATTTTTCTTGTGATGGGAACTTTGAAAACCTACTCTCTTAGAAACTTTCAAATATACGGTATGGTACTGTTAACTATAATCGCCATGTTGTATATTCCATCCCCAGAACTGATTTATCTCATAACTGGAAGATTGTACCTTTTGACCATCTTCACCCATTTCCCCTATTGGCCTCTGGTAACCGCTAATCTGTTCTGTATTTCTATGAGTTTAGGTTTTTATAGATTCTACAGATAGGTGAGATCATACAGTATTTCTTTGCCTGACTTATTTCACTTCACATAAGGCCTCTATGATTTCTTGTCTAGGTTGCTGGCCTGTGCATGACTCTAAACATTCTTTTCTTCCCTAGCTCTAAAGAAACCTAAATATTAAAGAAAAGGAAGTCGGTCAGTATAAAACAGAATGTTCTCTCTGCTCTCTCTACAGACTGAAAAAGAACTGGCCTTCACCTCAGAAAACCTAGGAGAGTTGCCTCGTATCATCCCTTACTGGTATGTGGCCTGGGTTGTGTGATGTAAGCTTTAAGACGCATGATGTCATCCTAAGTTTGAAATAGGTACTATGTATAAATGCACGTAGACATCTACATTATGTTCTCTTTATTGTTCAAAGGCAAAGATGCTGAAAGAATAAAACACCTTAAGGCAACGGATGTCACAGTCAGACTTACCTCATCATGAATCAGCTCTAGTGGTTCTATCATATACACAAACGTATTATCTTCAAACATCCCACTGCAAGACAAGAAAGCACACAAGGAGAGAATTAACAAATGGAGCAAACAGCAAGACATAGGAGGTGAGCTTCACATAGTGTCTTTAAAACTAAACAGTATACCTAAATAAATATCTTTATACTGCCCCAAATCTAATTCACTTACCTGGATGGACTACAGATAAGTGGTCCCCACACTGTACTAGTCAGCATATACGCTACACAAGATGTAAAATGTGCACACCAAAAGCATACAAATTACACCTGATATAATTAATTTTTGAAATTAGATGAACAGATTAGGAGATTAATCTGAGATAGAACTATTCATGCAGTTCCAGTATCACAAGTTATTATTCCAGAATAATGTACAACTACTACACATTTCTTGTTATACAAATCCAATACCTATAGGAAAATAGACAGGGTATTTATGTATAAGAATAATCTAAAACCATCTGACTCTGAAGAGGCAAACAGAACATCTTCATGCTTGCAAATTGTGGACTTCCATTGAGCAGTATGACTGTGACGAAAGTCACATTTTCTTTTCAGAGATATGGGATTTTTTAAGATTTTCAAGATCTTTTTTCCTCACATGGCCATAACTAGATCTTTACATGAAGTGTTCTGTGTTCAGGTCTGAAAGGTGCTTACAAATGTTTGTTTTTCTTCAGATCCTGCCTCAAAGCTGATGCATGAGCTCCTCTTTCATAACCCACCCTCACTCGGCTAATTCCTACTTACTTTTAGGTCTAATCTGATTGATATGCCTTCTGGCATACACCTCTGGGAAATCTTCCTGGACGAGGTTCGGTTACCCTATAAGTCCCTGTCCGACCCTTCATAGTGCCTACCAAAAAAGGCAAATTAAATATGTTTCTGCATAATCATTTCTTTGAATCTCCTACAAGCTCTAAGTGTTAAGAGAGCAGAGATTCCGCCCTCCTTGTTCATCACTCCATATCCAGTCCCTTACGTGGCACAGAAGACACTACAATAAATATCTGCGAAAGAAAAGATGGAAAGGGTGAACGAAGTGAAAGCAAGTTCATTCTCCCAATGAAAGTCCCACGTACTGAAGTCCATTGCAGGTCGACAGAGCTGCCCTGGAGTCCTTGACACCTCGGATGCTTCCATGATAGTAACAGTGCTCTCCACCCTACAACACAGAAGAACGTGTGATTGAGAAATTATGCTTACTGCATCATGAGTCACTCTTTGGGATGCTTCTATAAAGCAAAAAGATATGTGAGGATGGACCTAGAAACTCCTACTGGTTAATGTGAAATCACAAAGAGCACCAGGCAATTTTTTCAACAGTCTTGTAATGAGCATATGTATATGAACTTAAATGAAGAAGAAAAGGCTTTAACAGGAATAAGACACCAATGCAACTGGTACACCTTACATATCTTTCTTAAGCATGGAAGGAAGTAGATACTTACCAGATATTGTTATGGAATAAGGCCTTCTACCTAACTGAGGAGAGACCCCAATGTTGTTATTTATGATCATTTTTTATGGAAAACTACATAAAACCTTATTATTCGCTTTCTTATTTTTTTAAATTAATTTTTAAAAAATTTAGAAATAATATATGGATTCAGTTTTCAAAGTCAAATGGTAACTACAAGGCCTATTTAAAAAAAAAAAAATACAGCAGCTCTCTTTCTCCCTCTCTCCCCACCTCCACAGCAATCGTTTTTAACTCTTTTAGCTGCTTCTTCTACTGTTTATTTTGAATATATTTCTGAATGGAATATTTTTTATACTATTATGTCCTGATTCATTTCACTTCAGAAAATGTCGTCCTAATATAGAATCTTAAAACCTCTCTTGCCTCCAATAAATTCTAATACATATCATCAGTTTGGGTTAAGTTGACATTTAGTGTTGATAACAACTACGCAAATATTGTTCATAGCTATGCCACTGTGATTATATTTACATTTTCTTTCTTGCTCCATTTTTAATTTTTTAAGAATTTTTTGCTTTGTGTTCTTGTTTATTTTTCTGTGTATCTAATATCCCCATTATCTAAAAGATTATCTACAACTCTTCTCCCATGGTCAAATACATCTGGTAATTGATCATATGCATTTTGTTCTTGGAGACACCCCTCTCCTAGGCCTTTTGTACTGCTGCTATTCATGATTTCTCTGTAGGATCACCCCGGGAACTTCCTTAGCTTCCCTTCTATATTGACTCCTAGATCATATGTCTTATCCATTCATGGTCTCACCTTCCCCTTTTCTGGAGGTACACATCCTCTGGTACTTTCTTGAAAAAGTGTTCATGGAAGATAAATTTGTTGAGAACTTGCACGTATGAAAATGTCCTTATCTGCCTTTATACTTGAGTGATCATTTGGGTGGGTAGAGAATTCTAGATTGGAAATTATTTTCCCTCGGCATTTCAACAACATTGTACACAGTCTTATACTTTTAACGTTGCTGTTGAGAATTGGATTTAATTCTAATGTTTGATATTTTCTATCAAATCTATTTTTCCCCTTTCATGAACACTTTGGGAAATTTTATTCATCCTCATTTTCATGAAATCTCATGATGTGCATTGGTGTGGGTTTTTGTTTATTCACTGCATCGGGTATTCTGTCACACTTTTAGTCAAGAAAATACATGCACTTCAGTTCTGGGAAAATTTCATTATTTCTCTGATAATTCCCATCTTTCCATTTGTCTCTAAAAACTGAGCTCTTCTACCAGAGTACAGAAGGGATGGCCTCCTAGCTATATGGGGTACAGAGTCGATCAGGGATTTAAATAGCCTCCATGTAGACTTCCAACCAACCTTTCTGTTTTTATGTGCCTTCAATTCCTGGGCATTTCTGGGTAAAGTCACATTAGTTGGCTTGTTTCTTCTGAGTTTCCCCGAGTGGAACATAACAGAGCAGGAAAAGCTCAAATCTAAGGCAGTTACTCCTCATTCATCTGCTTTCTATCTCCTATAATTCTAAGGACACCTCTCATCGGCTGTCTTTTCTTCTCTTGTCTTTGTCCTTGTGGGTTTATAGCATTTTTTTATTCCTTAACTGCTATTTGAGTGGGTTACTGGAAGGGAATAAAGATAAACAAAAGCATTGAATCCACATTGTTTAACTAGAAGCTTCCAATTTGTGTCCTTAAAAATAGAATATACTGGACATACTTTGATTTTTATTGATGATTTACAGTCATTTTGATCACTGTTTAGTCTACTGTAATTACAGTAGCTTCAGGTGCTATTCAAAGTGCCGAAAGGTGCTCATCCATATACCAAATGACCACTCCCCAACCAACTCAGTTTGTTTCCTCTTAGTAACTATAATACATATTTTCAATGTTCGTTGTCTATATTTGGTATTATAAACTTGTAATATTTTGTAAAGGTTTGCTTTTCAGTTCTCAGAAAGTAACCTTGTGTATAAATATTGACTTGTATACAATATGTCAAGTTCTATTTGCATATTCAACTCTGCAAAGTATAAGAACAAATGGTAGCACGCATTACAGCAACCTGAGAATCAAGGTCAATGTGCTGCAATTAAATTTCAGGCTCTTCACATGATTCTAAAAACAAACATAGGTAACTGTAAATTCCATCAAACTGATTATTTACCACTTTATATCACACCAAAAGGCTATCATAAGCCAAGTGGTTATTAGAAGTGCATAGCAAACACTGTCATATTTACTTAACCTTTCTAAGAAAGCTGTATTTTCCAGATTTTTCTAAAAATATTCTTTTTTTTCCAGAAAATATTTCAAAGTCCTTTCTTAGATTTTAGTTTTCTTCACTAGCATTGGAAAATAATGCTGATGCTCTCTCAGTATAAAAGTCATTGTTACTTGTTTTAATTAAGGTAGGATATTATCTGAAGGGAACTCTTTTAGTTCCCTGTATATTTGAATGTGGATCACCATATTTTCTGGACCTTAAATGAGACTTGAGGTAGCATCCAATCCCTGATATTTATCATCATAAGAAAACTTCAATATCTAACTGTGGAGTTATATTAAGTACTATATGCAATTTGGCAGGTTCTAATTTAGTATTCATGTTAGAGTATTTTCTGAGCTTCTAATTATTAAATCTATACCAAATTTTCAAGAAAGCATTACCTGAAAAATGTTATTTGGCAACTCTCCAGATCAATGCAGCATTTTGTACACACCACTGCAAAGTAACACCTTGAGTTATTTCATATTAATAAGTCCCAGTTGAGAAGAGGCATTCCCTCTAGGGTAACAGGGGTAACAGTAGTGGGCCAGGGCAAAGAGGCCATTTCCAGAGGCTTCGTTAACCATGACGTTGGACAGTCAACTCTGGAGGTGCCGTCCACACAGGGATCTAGCCATCTTGAACACTCACTATCTCACAGTAAGTACCATCTCCAAGGACAGATAGGGAGATGTCACAGAGTGCTAAAAGGCTCTGCCAAAGACAACAAAGAGCCTAACTGAATCCCACATCTTTAGGCTCTCAAATTAGTTTCTTTCTCCAGACAATAAGGCCTCAGACAGCTCGAGAGTGCTGGCCAGTGAATTCGAGATCACCCCCTATGAGTGGGTCACAGATCTGTGAGTAAGCAACAGGAGGCAAGAGAACCAAAAGGGCCCATTCAACCCATTCCACAGGTATACTCGTGTGTGCGTCCCCAAGGGCATTTTTGGATTCAAAACTGTCAACGAGTTAATTAAATTCAACAAAAATGGAGCTTCTGGTAAGTGGAAGTTATTGGCTAGTCAAAGGAACTTACAAATCCCAATAAGTTAGCTCCCCAACTTTCTCTGCCTACCACTTCCACGTAGCTGAACACTCCACAAGCCAGATAACGCTCAAATAATCAGCTTTGCTCCGCAAGGTTGCCAAGCTAAGAAGCCCATTGGAAAGCACCAGGCCTCTCCTGCAAATAATGAAACACTGAAGCCATGTGCATCCTTTAAAACACTTCCTAATCAGAAGTGGCCGGGAGTAACAACTTTGTGAGTCTAGTGATAACAACTTAGAGGGAAAACAGATTTTGTTCCCTGGTATTACTGATCAAATGACAGGAATGTTTTGATTCTGCTCACTTTAAACACAACCTATTAGAAAATAGAACCTACTGGAAATAGGTTCAAAACCCTATTGTTTCAATTTAATTTATTTTAAAATCTCCCCACCTTTGCGTCTGTTTAATTATCTCATCTGTTTCAGTAAAGTTTAATCAGCCAGTTATTATTATCTTCATTGCTTAAGAAACTCTCATAAACTTGGGCATGCATGGTGACCAAGCACTGATGTTTTCAATGAACTCCTGAATGTGTGGATAAACATTTAAAAAGAGCTGCATAGTCCTCAGCTCCTAAATGTGTGTATTTCGGTAATCCAGGTTCTGAATATGATAATAAAATATAACACTATATTCATTATCTTTAAACATCTCAAACTCATCAACCTGTAGTGTGTATCAATCTATTTAATATATCAGTGGGCTAGCAGCGAAAGAGAAAAGATGTCTATAATTGGACACACATACCTGAATTTGAATACTACAGAATAAGAAAATGAAGGGAAAAAAATCGCAGAGAATCAGAGAATTTATGACCCTAACACAGTTTAATTATTTACCTTCGTTAAACTCAATGCAGGGAAAATGTTCAAGTATTAGAACAGTTTGGCTGTACCAATGCTAGATACATTTTTAATAAGTCATACAAAATCACACTATTCAAACTTAAAATAGCTTTGTGAGGAGCCAGTACGGTCTGCTCTCTTGGTTTCCTGGGGATTTTTTTTTACCTTCCCAGCCAGAAGCCATGCCCACCGAGGCCCATTCCCTCCAACAATAATTCCTGCCAGGAAGTCTTCATGGAAGAAGGGAGCTAAGGCTGAGCCATGGTGATTTGATAAGGAAGGCACAAACAACACTGTAGGAGGGCAATGTGATTACAGTGATAAAGAAAAAAACAAGGCAGGGATTTTTATCTATTTGGTCCACTGCTGTATATCCAGCATCTAGAACAGTGACTCAATCACAGTAAGTGAAATCAGTACTGTTTAATTAATGAATAAGAATGGCTTATCCATGAGCCTAAGTGACAAGACCAATCTTAAACGAGAGAAGGATTTGTGTTTGTTGAGACAATGGGTAAATAAACCCAACCCCCACCTAAGGGTTTTTTCCTTTGAGATATAATTGACAAACCATAAAATTCACTTTTTTAAAGAGTACAAGGCAGTGGTTTTATAGTATATTCACAGAGTTGTGTAACCATCACCACTCTCTAATTCCAGAATATTTTTATCACCACAAAAGGAAATCCTGTACCCACTAGCAGTCATTCCCCATTCTTCCTTTCCACACCCCGTGTCCCCCAAGTTCCTGGCAACCACTAACCTACTTTCAGTCTCTTTGGATTTGCCTAGACATTTCAAATAAATGGAATCATACAATACGTGGTCCTTTGTAACTGGTTTCTTTCCCTTAGTATCGTCTACAGGAATGATGCGTGGTGCAGCATAAATCAGCACTGCGTTCCTTTTCATGGCTGAATAATATTCTTTTGTGGGGATATATCACATTTTGTCTATTTATTTGTCAACTGATGGACATTTGGGTTGTTTCTAATTTTCTGCTATTATAAATAATGCTGTTATGTACATCCATGTATAATTGTTTGGTTAGACACATGTTTTCAATTTACCTGGATATATACCTAGGTGTAGAATTGCTGGGCCATAAGGTAACCCTATGCTTAAGTTTATGAGGAACTGCCACACTATTTTCTGAAGCAGCTCAACCATTTTATATTCTCCCCGCAGTGCATGAGGGTTCCGGTTCTCCACAGCCTCATCAGCACTTGTTATTGTCCATCTTTCTCATTACAGCCATCCTATAGGGGGAGAAGTGGTACCTACCCAAGTTTAAAACCAAATGAAAGGGTAACACAGGACTGAAACAGAGATAAAAAATATATATCACCTTCCTTTCTGATAATAATATACTAGAAGAGAGGATTAGCTGAGAATCCAATAGTCCTGCTAATGTTGCATGCCAGCGTTAGCCAGACTTACCAACCCAGGCACAGACAACTGGGACAACCAACCCCTCCCCACCACATACACACACACACACACACACACACACACACACACACACTATACACACACACAGATGAACACACAGGGCTGCCAGTGTACAATTTAGAGCATAGAAAAGAGAAGAGAACATGCCTTTTCAATAGGGAGGTGGATCTTACAAAAGAAAGGGAGGAAGGGAGTACGTAGACATAAGCAACTCTTTCCCAACAGTTGAGTTGCTCTTCCATCCTTGGGCAGGAGTGAGCAAGGGAACAAAAAGAAGCCTGGGTGAGAAAATAGAGCTAGGAAAGGACACTTTCCCCACCCAATAATGAGAGAGAGTAATAAGGCAGAGGGACGTAGGCTTGGGACAGGAGTACTGTATCCATCTTTTCAGTCTCACACTGCTGGCCAGGTGGTAGGTAGTTCTTTGTATAAGCAGAAGAGAAACCAAAGTACTAGTAAGCACTTAAAATTAATGCCTAAAGTTAAATCACCTAAAAGGGATTTAATAGAAATATGTTACACTTGAAAAGTACTTTTATACTGTCATATTGATGCCTAATTGTTGTATAAGAACTGAAATATTAAAAGTTAACATTTTTAATAGGTTCATCAACAAAGTTGTTTTAGTATATATTGTGTGCAAAGGATGGTGTGCGAACCCCTAACAAAAGCTATTGCTCTGTTGGGTGCAAAACAAAAGTTCTTCCGTGTGTGCTTACTGATGACCTGGTGCCTAGTCTGTATTACCTACTTTAACTGGTTGACCTCTCCAGTTCCTGTATTTGCGTCACAAGAGAAGAAGCCCTTTAACTCGCTTTCAGCCAATAAAAGTAAAAGCCTAACACATGAGAAGCCTCTTCTTAGCTAGAAGTATGAGCCATGTAGGAGGTTGGTGATGGTGCAGTGGGAAAAACCTCGACACGCTACTTCAAAGTGTGGATTCATCATTTTGTTTGAAACTAATTCCCAGGATATTTTAAATGACCACATTTATATTTAACTTCAAAGATAAATAGGCTATTAGTGATTCTATTCCTGTCCAGTCATATGAATAATAATAATGTGTGTGTGTGTGTGTGTGAGTTGTGCAAGTACTTTTGCCCAAATAGTTTGAGATCTTTGGAAGAACGGTTACACAAAACAGGTTTATTTAACCTAGCCATTCTTACATGTTAATTTCCTTTTCTGGTACTCTATACAGAGATTTTCTTAAATAACATTCAAGGTAAGGAGAGGTTTTTAAAAAGTGCTTTCAAAAATATGTATGTAACGGTAGTGGGAGCATGAATTTATACAATCTTTCAGAAAGAAAAACTGTCAATATGTACCAAAAGCCTTAAGAAAAAATGTACCTATTCTTGACCCAGAAATTCCCATTATCGGAATTAATCATTAAGCACTTATTAAAGATGTGTTCAAATGTATCTAGAAGGTCTTTCCTTAGAATTATCTGTACAGTGAAAGATAGGAAACGATCTAAATGTGTATTCCTACGGGATTTTTAAACAAATATAGCAAATAAATAGGAGAGAATATTATGTATTTTTAAAAATAAAAGTTTAGAAGTTTATTTAATATATACTAAAATGTTTATAATATTGTTAGGTTAAGAAATCCTGCTACAAGATAGTGTACACCATAACATCTTGGTCTTGGCAGATGTACATATATAGAGAGCAAAAAAAAGAGACAGATACAGATGCATAAAAACAGACTGTAACCCTTAATTCATTATATATGAAGCAAGTAAATTTGGGTCTATTAGTTGTTCACAGAAAATGGGTCAAAAATAAGAGAAAAGCAATGAACACAAAAACAAACTGCAATGAATAAATACTTCTTTTGCCAGACTTGAAATACCCTTTGTTTAAAATTTTAGTTACAACTGATAACGAGATTTGGCACATCTTATTAATGATAAGGCCTCCTTTGGGCACCTCAAATGACCTTTAGAGGCCAATTAGCGATTCTGCTTCTAAAAAAAAAAATCACTAAAGTTCTTAGTGAGAAGTTTGGGTCAGGTTACTGCAGCCTGCAAAGGTGGCTCATTTGCTGAGTCTATAAAGTTCTCATGCAATCTTCTCCACTCCAGACTCATGATTCAGCATCCGCAGTGCTCCCGGCACTGGCACAGCTGACAGAAGCTGTGGTTTGTACAAATGCCAGGAAGCACCGTTCCCTAGCTTGATTTAGCATTTCTGCTCACTTTCCACAGCATTAACTTTTAGGGAGATTCAACAACCCCCCAGATGCAGCCTAAGGCAAGAACTGACAGACTAGTAAAAATAAAATATGGAAGTTCTTAATCTGGGGCGGAAAATTCAAAGGTTTGGAACACTCATCAAATTGTAAATGTGCCCACTGTTAATTGGGCAGTTATAAATCCTGAGCAATGCCATGGTCCCCTGGGCAGTGTTTGCAATTAAGACCACCTATAAATACTTGTTGTGAGGCTTCAGACGGACAAACCCAATTCTCTCTATGATGTACAACCAAGCAAGCCCACACATGAAAGCTCCACTTTTGTGCCAATGCTGGTTAGCAATTTAGAAAAAATAAATCTGATAATGTTTCCCTACTTTGTTTTGTTTCCCTCTGTGTCCTCTCCCATGCCCATGGTATCTGTGGACACTGCTTTGGCTCAATGGCCCTCTGTGGACTTCCTACAGATCAGAGTCCTGGATGTAGCCATTCCAAGGATATGTACCCTGTCTGGGGGAGATCACTGTGTTCCTTACATACAAATAATCTCTTTCTCATTTTAATCTAAATCCACTTCCTGCTTATTGATCCTCCGTGAAGAGTACAAAATCTCCACCTAAAGGAAATCAAGCCCCCAATTACCTGTATTTTTTACTTATTTATTTTTTTGGTGTTAGTTTACTTTATTTTTTTTTAACATTTTTTTGTTAGTTTCAGGTACACAAAACAATGTAATAGACATCTATCATTTATATCGCTCACACAGTGACAACCCCCGTGCCCCCAATTACCTTTATAGTCCAAGGCTTGGTGGCCTTGAGCAGGTTTATTTGCCTTCTCTCTGCCTCCAATTCTTCCTTGCACAACAGGAATAATAATATCCACCTCATAGAATTATTGTGAAGATTAAGAGGGAGAGTGCTCTTAATCTTCCTTCCCTGTACGCTGCCCTTCTCAGGCACCAAAGTCACTTGGACGAAACACTCATTGTAATAGCCCATCCAGGCTATCATTCAGATTCTATGGCCATGAGCCTGGTTATCCACTACTTTAAAGTATTCATATGGAGCTCGTTATACCATTCACTTACAGAAGATACTGTATGTATAACCAAAACAATAAAAATGTCTTTATTGGCCTAAATATTCAGAATCTCTGTTATCTCAAGTATTTATAAGTTTTAATAAATTTCTCTTAAGTATATTTTAAATTTAAAAATCATGCCCTTGTATAAGAGGACAGATGAGTTATTGAGATAGACATCAAAACAATGCAGCATACACTGAACAGTTCTATGATTAAGTGTATTTATCCTGCAGGATTTCCACACACTGTGAACCGTACCTTAGAGTACTGTGGTTTCCCATTTTTGTAGTGAATCTCCATGTAATCAGAAGACAGCAAACCACTACAAAGAAAAGAAAACAGAGTGACTTCTGCATCTCACACATTTGGAGGTTTAAAAATAATCAGCTCAATAAATGGATGTGAGGGGCATATACCCCACAAACAGACAGCAACAGTCCACAGTAAGCACAAACGAGGTTATCATCAAATGTTATCCAATAACAAATCGTTCCTTGATCTGTTGAAAAATACAAGATATAGATAATTTAAGGGTGAACTCCTTTTATACACACTGTTCATCATTTGATTGCTATGTTAATTAATATGGAACAAATAAAAAAGGCAGGTAACAGGAGGAAATAGGCCCTCTAAAATCCCACTATAATGCTCTAAGTAATTGGAAACTTATAAAACATAATCACTGAGAAAGAGTACAGAATAAAGGCCAGTTATATAAATATTTTAGGCTTTTCAGGTCACCTGGTCTCTGTCACAACTCAGCTCTGCTACTATATTACAGAACTGTAAACAAATGAGCATGGCTGTGTTCCAATAAAATTTCATTTATGGCCTCTGAAATTTTAATTTCATGCAATTTTCACCCAACATGAAATATTATTCTTCTTTAATTTTTTAAAACTATTTAAAAATGTAAAAAACATTCTTAGCTTGAGGACTGTACAAAAATAGGTACAGCTGGATTTGGCCAAGGGCCATAGTTTGCCAACTCCTAGAATAAAGTAAGTTAAGAATATAGATTTTGAAGTCACAGTAGGATTTAAAGCCTAGCCCAACCGCTTATAGTGGTGTGACCATGGACAAATTACCCAATTCGGCCTCTAAGTGAGTCAAATGGAGACAAGAAAAAGTATGAAGCTCACAGGACATTGTGAGGATTAAATGAAAACACACATGTGCAATGCTTAGCCCAGAACTCAGCACTGAGCACATGCTCAGTAACGGTCATTGAGGCTGTCTCTACATCTATTTTAACTCAATATCTTCAAACATGCTTCTCCCTACACAATATGGGAACTACAAAATATGAAGCTCTGGAAGACCACTGGACTGTTAGAGCACTAGGGTTCCTGTTTGGGTTCTGCCACTAGAAATAATGAAAACATCTGATAACTTGCATTTACTGAACACTTACTATGTCCCAGGTACTTCTAAAAACTGGAGAGGATTAGCTCATATCATCTTAATGGTAACTGAAGGACAAGAGTAGGTTCTACTATGAGCCAGATGTGTGCCCTACATTTAGGCGTCCATTTCCTCTTCTACAAAAGGAAGCAGAAGATTCCTCAGGTCCCCTTCCTGGTCTGATGCCCTATTTTCTATAATTCTGCCTAATAGGTTTTCTTATTAGGAAATCTTGACACTAGTTCTCTAACAGAAGTATGGGAGGACGCAATGATTTTGCATCATTTTGAGAGTTGCACCTGATGCATTTCTAAAATGACCAAATGAGGAGGGCTGCAGCAGCCTTAGCGCCAGTCCGCAGAGTATGTGGGAACCACATGTGTGCGTCCAGCAGGGTTTCCTATACGAGCTGAAGGACAAGCTGTACAACACAGAAGTAAAACAGGTGCTTGTACCTGGGCCAGGTTTTTCTACTGAAATTACTAATCAAATGTGTGTGTATCTATTGATTATTCTATATTTGAAATTAAATTATGATAAATCTACACATTCTCTTTAAATATATATATGCATGTATATGTATATGTATATGTATATGTATATGTATATGTATATGTATATGTATATGTATATGTATATGTATATGTATATGTATATGTATATGTATATGTATATGTATAGAGAGAGAGAGAGAGAGACAGACAGACAGACAGACAGACAGAGACAGACAGAGACAGAGAGAGACAGAGACAGAGAGAGTCAAAGTAATGACAATTCTCAACTCTATATATTTGGGCATACCTGACAGGGTGCAGAAACTTCTTTCATTTCTAGTTAATTAAGTCAGTTGCCAGCACTGTGAATATTCATAAACAGGGCTGTTAATAGTAACATTTCTCTGAAGAATGTGTCCGCAACACCAAGAGTCAGAGACGTTCCACTAACTGCATTCTAATTACCTCTCTCTACAGATAACTCATTATCCTCAAAATTCTCAACCACATAATCACTGGAGCATGTTTAAGAGCTGAAAGTAAAAGTCTACTTTTTATTTTTTTTTAAACTACTACTTTTGCTGGTATTACAATAATGGTTAGATAGTACTCTAACCATTATTGCCAAATCTGATAAAGGTCACTTTAATTATCCTATTTCTCCCCTTGTAAAGGGCCTCTTCCCCCTCCCCCATGGACATACCTATTTCTAATATCTCCTGCATTTGAGAATCTTAAAGAAGAAAAATAGCTACTTTTCTAGAAGCCTGTGACAAACATTGAGATGACATAAAATAACACTTTATGCTCCCCGTCACCACACCATCCACTCTCCCACCTCCTATATAAACAGTATTTCCATTTGCTGCATTCTTACCTCCTGACCACAGCAATCCCTCCCTTAAAACTGTTTCCTTCACTTATCGCAGTGTCCCTAGCACCTGGCATCATGCCTAGTGCATAGTAAATCTAATCCACATTTGCTGAGTGAACGAACATCTACCAATATGTACTACTGTGTTTCTACAAAAATAAGACCTAGCCAGACAATCAGCTCTAATGCGTCTTTTGGAACAAAAATTAATATAAGACCCAGTATTATATTATATTATATTATATTATATTATATTATATTATATTACATTACATTACATTACATATTATATTTTATAGTATATCATATATTATATTATATACGACCCGGTCTCATAATAAAATAAGACTGGGTCTTATACTAATTTTTGCTCCAAAAGACACATTAGAGCTGATTGTCTGGCTAGGTCTTATTTTCGGGGAAACACTATAGATGCCAGGCCCACACCATGTGCTAGAAAGCTGGGATAAAGAATGCAATTTTCTGAAACTGAAAATAAACAAAGCAGCACAAATGTATGAGATTAGTCATCTCATCCTAAAATATTATTTGTAATCTCCCTGAAAGTGAATCAATGCCAACTGAAATATAATCTAACGAATTATAAAAGTCTTGAAGTAATTTTGAAATAAGAGACCTTTCAGTGATGGATAGTAACACTGGAAAGCAAGAACAGCATAGTTAATTAGCAGTGGTGCGTCTCCAGCTGCTGCCCAGCAGACATGGAACGGGTAACCTATATTTATTTCTGTGTGCCTGAAGATGAGTTGTCTGGCGATCTCTGCCTGCAAGTGCTCTGCAAGGCCTTTCCTCCACCTCTGCTCTTTGTAGTTTCCCTACTAGAATTTCCTGTCGGAAACGAAATGTTCTGACATGCCATTACTGGTCCATTTAGCAGTTACAGTCCCAAGCATATGCTGTCATTGTACTTTATTGATCAGCCGACGGGGGTTTGGCTCTGAGTTGTCTAATAAGTTGCAGTAACTGATAAAAGGGAACTTCTGAACATGCTAAGTTATGAAATAAACATCCTTTTTCTAATCGTTTAAGTTACAGGAAACCTATTTACACCATGGCTACTACAGTGCTTCTCATGCAAGTTATCTGGTGAAAGCATGACCTAGAAGAGCTAAATGTAGGATGGAAGTTCCAAACAAGGTGGAAGAAAGTGGAAGAATGGAATCAGGAAATTCTCGAACCCACTTACTCTACACCTTTGTGGTCAATCTGGATGTTATGAAAGAACATAAACTGTAGAATCAGACTGAGTGTGATTGTACACAAAATATGAAGGACAAAGGGTAAGCACCTTGAAGATGCTGAATTCTAAGAGCACAGAATGGTAAGACTTAAAACATGGCAAATGAGCCAAGAATGAAATCAAGGAAGGAAACTGGGGCAGATATAATTCTGCGTATCCACCAAATCCCATTACACTTTTCCCTTCTTGGCACAGTAAGACTACATTTCACAGCTTCCCCAGAAGTTGGAACCAAAAAATTGAATTATGGCTCATGAGATCTGGGCGGGAGTGGGGGGTGGAGGGGGGGTTGTCTACGTCTCTAGTGTGACCATTAACGTGCATGCATGATTACTCAAGCTCTTTTTTCCACATCAACCCTGGAAGCCACATGACCCAAATGGCATCGCTACGAGATTAATGCAGTCTAGGTTCCTACATCATTATTTGGTGAAGCACCTTCTAGAAGAGCCACTCAACTTGTATTAGAACATAATGTGAGTAAGATATAAAATTTCATAGTGTTGAATCTCAGATTACTTACCAAGAATCCCTAGTGCGTAGAAAACTTACTAACCAGAAAGGGTGAATGACTTCTCGTTTTTTGAAAAATAACTTGAATCCCACACTTTCAAGAAAGAACCATATGCTTTCTTTTGAGGTAACCTTGTCATGAAAGGCTGGGAGTATGCTAATCAGGCAAAGTAAATTGTTCAGAATGTGACAGCATAGATAACAGGGCCTCGGGCTATAAGGAAAACTACTAGGAAAGACATACACTGGAATACAAGGAAACCATCTGTTCTACATGAGTTAAAAATCATTTACTTCCTTGTAAAAAATAGTCAAACTACTAGTCTCTAGAAGTCCCTTCGGGTTCTGAAATCTACATTCATTGAAATTAATCTGTTGATCCTTCAGTCTATAGCTGATTAGGACATTGAGTGGGTAGCTAGGAGCTGAACAAGCTCTTCTAAAGGGACCTAGAAG
The DNA here is from genome assembly GCF_057876585.1 of Rhinolophus sinicus. Lineage (NCBI taxonomy): Eukaryota > Metazoa > Chordata > Mammalia > Chiroptera > Rhinolophidae > Rhinolophus > Rhinolophus sinicus. The sequence goes on along the minus strand of NC_142517.1, from coordinate 187,836,009 downwards.
CCAACAGGCCATTCCTTCACCAGCAGAACTAGGGAAAAGTCTAGAAGAGTAGCAAGCACCAGGGCTTAAAAACTGGGTGGCCATATAATTTATCATCTGAATCAGGCCATTTCTGGACGTGAAAAGAGGCATATTAATAATTATGCCAGGATAACAAACATTAATCAGGAAGGACTGTCCTGGGGAAACTGGGACATATAGTTACCCTACCTAAAGGTCCAATTTAAGGTACACACATCAAATTCTACACAGAAACTCAGGCTTGTCTATAAGGTGAAAAATACCCCAAAGCCAAGCCAAGCTACTAAGCAAGCAGTCTGTGAGTATGTCTCCTTCTCCAGTTGCTTTTGGGTTCTGTGATTATGTTTTACAACAACCTTGAGTAAGCACCATAGGTTCCCTCTCTCAGTACATAACATCAGGATGTAGGTATTTGGAGAGAAGACAGTAGACCAAGATGTGGAAGCTGAGAAGCTGGGAATCCATGTTCACTATAAAACCCTGGACTTATCAGGTCTTGACCCGCCATGCTCCTCGTCACACAATGTCTTTGTTCCTAAGTAAACAGTAGCACAAATACCGCAATTCAATTCTCAGTAGTAAAACCCATAAGTTAGTTTCCATCTGTGTTTAAAGTGGAACTGGAACAGAAGTCAACATTATATGAAGCATGAAAAATCATGTCTAGAAGAAAAGGAGTGCCACTAATGTCCATTTTCATAACGTAAATTCACTCATCTGGTGATCTTCTGTTTGACAGCATTTAACTTCTCAATATTGGGAACCCTGGTCATCCCAAATGGCCTTAACAGATTCACATAGGAAATCTCCTGCCACCCTCCCCACCAGGTCTCACATTTGTCTATTTAATGACAACAAAGGCTGATCACTGTGGATATTCTCAACTTCGTGGGGCTTCTAGCATAACAGCCTTGTACACTGAAGCACCATGCCCATCCTCCCCTTACACTACAAGCTTCTCTTCTTTCCTTTTATACACGTAAGTATTTTTATTTATTAAATACTTACTACAAGTTGTACTGAAGAGAGGCACAAAATTTAAACTCAGTACATTATGATAATCCTTTTGTCATATTGTTTTCCTTTTTGAAAACAACAGACTTTAAAAGTAAAATGATTTTTCAACCACCACTTTTCTCAAGTTTTAAGAAAAAGTTCGAGTTATTCCACCTAAAGAAACATTTTATACCAAAAGTTGTTTCAACTAGAAAATATATACTCCTTTGGGTGTAAACAATACAGCAAGAATTCGAAGCTGTGTTAAAATATTGGAGACGTGGAGAGGTTGGGATTTGAGAGTGCAGAAATGATAAGTGGGTGAAAGTAATTATAGGTTGAATTGAGCTTTGTGTTAAGTCAAACAATGATGGCACGCCAGGCAAGGGCTGGGGAATGTGGGCATATTTCATAGGAACAGAGCTGCAGGTGGAGAACACTCCTAGCACAAGCAGGGGTGTAAGCTTCCTTGAGGGTCACAATGAAAATTTAATGCGTTCCTAAACCACATAAGAGGTTGCAGCAGAAATTTCAACGTGTAGGCACTCCTACATATCATAGATGATTGCCCCATGCACCATAATACAGTTAAGAACACTCTAGAGTAACAAGAACAGGAAACATAGGCAGGGCTGCAAGTTAATAAATAGGGAAGTAGAGAAAGGAGAAGTTAGGAGGGAAATAAAGATGGACTTGAGGTGATATAAAAGCTGAGGACGCCCCACTCAAGCTGGCTTGATTAGTCAGTAAGAATAGCCAATTAAGAGTTCCCTTCGGAGAAGGTGGCATCAATAGAAACATCTTTAATTAAATAAAAAAGAAAGCTGTTTAATTTCTCCTCTCCAACGTTTAACCCAGACCATACAAAGTGGCTAACACATTCTTAGTGTGGCTGCCAGTATCTGCAAGCCTACCAGTAATTTTGAAATTCCTCTATGATAGAATTGTAGTTACTCTCACATAGGTGGTTTTTACCCACATATGTCATGAAACAAAAAATTATAAAACGCAAACAAAACTGCACCCAAATAAAGACGGCATAACTTTTGAACAGTTATGCATAACTGAAATGCTCTGATGCACAATTCTCAAAGATAATAATATTATAGTTTGTTACGTATTGTTAATCCAGGTTCTCTTCTGTTCTACCCAATATTTATTTATACAATTACTAAACCAGGCATCACACATAGTGAAATTGTAGGGAATGGATATAGATCCATTACTATCAACCTTGCCTTCTGGTAACTTTGTCCAAAAGAAAAGACTCTCCTCCAAGTCCAGTTCTTTCCACATCCTAGGACAAGAACCCCCTACTTCTTTCATTTTTCTGGTTAGGCCAGCTCCCCGCAACTTAGTGCCACCACCATTCCTTGAACACCTGGAGGGTGGGGTGAGGACAGGAAGAGAAATAAAACACAGTCCCTACCCTCAAGGTGAGTGTAATCTCATAGCTAAAATAAGACAAGGCAGCATGCACCCTAATATCACAAATAACGAAGTATCAAGCTGCTCCACAGGGGAAATTAGTTTCCACTAAGATAATCAAGGTGCTTTTCAAAAAGAAAGCAGGGCCAGGGCAGGTTCATGACAAAATATGGAGGAAATATAGGCAGGGAAGACCAGGGTGTACAAACACATGAGACAGGAGAAGACTGATAGGCATATTCAGGGAACAGCTGGGGCATTTTGGCCAGGGCATGAGTCCTAGGGGGATGGTGCTCCAAAGGCAGATCTGGGACCAGGCAGTACAGGTTGAAGCAAGGAGCTGGAACTCTGAAAACAAAGGGCATTAAGAGTGATCAAGAACTCAGAACTGGGAAGAGCTGAGAGCAAGAACTACATTTGAGTCCTCAGAAACTGCAGATTTTAGGGCCTGGGAAAGGCTGAACACAGGTAAGATTCTTTTACTGGAAAATTAGAGCCATCTGCAAAGTAATTAATGTTAGCAGCAGGCGAGAATGGCCAGAGACCAGCAAAGATACTAAGAAAAGGCTTTCCACATATGAAAACCTGTAGCTTTAACTTTCCTTCACTCATTCAATTAATGGCTGAAGACTGAACGAGAGAAAAAAAATAAAGCAAATAAGCGTCAAAGTAAGGATTACCAAAAATTAAAGATTACTTAGTTTTTACTTACATGTTTCAATTTCTTTCATTATTTTTACTGCAAATTAGAGATGTTTATCCTAAAACTTGGTATGCAAATTCTGGTATGAACTCTGCAATTTTATGGTGGTTTAATAAAGCGTAAGATTTTTATAGAACCACCACAATTGTCTTTGATGTGTTTTCCTCTCCTTTTATCCTACCTATGTGTCTAAACCTTTCGTCCCTCGTGTTGCCACAGTCTGAGTGTTCATATCTGCTGGCTGAACTGAGTCCCGAGTCCTCTGTCCTATAAGACAGACTGAAGACAAGTCTGCACAGCCCCATAAAGGAAAAGGCATTTGAAGTTGTCACCCTAGATGTTTCTACGTGAGGCAGAAAACAACACTGTGCAATCACGTATCCCGCATACATATAACACAGGGGCGTTTAGAAAAAATAACCATGGTCCTTCCTAAATATTAGATATGTTTAAGAAATTATTCCAATATAGCAATTAGAAATATACTGCAGTAACAGCAAACAAATATGGCAGAAAAGAGCACAACGCAGCAAAAAGGAAGAGGAGGAAGAAAAAGAACTTTTTAATGATCTCTTCAAGAAAGTACACAATGACTGTCATACAAAATGCACCAATTTTTAAAATTACCATTTAGAAAAATGATCTTCAAATGTATCAGCCACCTTATGAGTACATTTCATGGCATCAGAAAGTTATTCACTAGTCTTTGACTGTTTAAAAAAAAAGTCATGATTTGCCTGAAGGCCAACTAATTTCTCTAACCTAAAAGGATTTTCATTCTTTCAAATTATGTGCCATTTCAAAATAACAAGGTAACAGGCTTCTGAAAATGACAAAGTTTACTAGAAAAGCTACTATTCAGTTGTAATTTCTATGGAAAAGGGATTTCTTCCAACGTGGAGGCTTTCAGATGTAATGTAGTTTATCAGAGCGCTAAGTGGGCCTTTTTCCTTTTGCTCACTGTTACATCCTCAAGTCATGGAAGAATGCCTGAACTAAACAGGCACCCAGAGCTATTTGTTGGTTAAACGAATGAACATGAATCAATGAATCAATGGATAAACAGGGATCAAGACATCCAATTCCTAGCCTGACTCTGACTCTGAGATCTGGGAGAAGTCCTTACCCTTGTAGAACAAGTTTTCTTCCTTACAGAAACAGGAATGTTGGATGACAGAATCTTTGAGGAAACTTCCAAGTCTAAAACAGTGAATGTGAGTCTGACTGCCATCATCTCCTAGTGTGCTAAGCTGGGACTTGGGGGTTATTAACGCACACATCTTACCCATTTGCTACATGCTTTGTCAAATGACCGACTGCCCGTAAACCGGGCCCCACACTGAGACTTCAAGTTAACCTCTTCCAGAATGGTGCTGAAAGAACAGTTCCTTTCATGTTCCAAATACACAGTAAAGAGCTGCTTCTTCATTTTTTTCTAATTCTACATATTTCTCTATGTACCTCAACTAAAAGAGAGCACCTCAATTTCTGAGATGTAAAGTGATAAACTCTTTCTACACAGTAGGTTAATAATGAACAAAACACTTTTACATATTAGGTTGGTGCAAAAGCATTTGCGGTTTAAAAGGTTAAAAAAAAATTGCAAAATCCGCCATTACTTTTGCACCAAACGAACAGAAACTAACCTGAGAGCTAGTGATCAAAATCTGCTGAAGCCACATTTGTGTTAACACCAACCTATTCAAGTGGTGTGTTAAAAATCAGACAACACAATTACAAAACCATTTCTTGATTGTAACTAAACATAAGTCAAATACTTAGTTATACTAACGTGTATCATAAAGATACTAAAAACCAAGGATCACAGAGGAAAATAAGTCCTTATCCTGAGTAAGTAGCTTGTGATAAGCAAAGTTCATGATATTTGAGGTCACTTTGAAAAACACATATAAAATCGGGATTACAGGTTACTGATTTAATCTATTCCAATCAATTGTACAGTCTGGACATTTTGCCAAATACTAAAACTGAACTTTTATCTTTTAAATGCTACTAAGGTCATTAACTAGTTGTACTTGATTCTCTAAATATATCTTAAAAGTCATTTAAAATAATTTATAGGCAGACACCTTATTCTACTTTATTGTACATAATGTGCCAGTAATAAAATCTAATCAGTGGTGATAGAAAAAAGCAGAACAGAGCTATGAATCAGAAATTTAAGACAATTTCTACAAAAGAGCTTTTCTTCCAGCCAAACAACTTTCATTAAATTGTCTTAAAATTTTAACTCCATGTTGACAATCTTACCCACATTCACCACTAAACTGCTCTCAATGTTTGGACCAAAAGCAAAACTTGTATAAGATTCTAGAAGCAGCCAAATCCCAGGGAGACTGACACAGAAAGAAAAGGAGAAACTATCCTATTTAAGTCCCTTCAGAAAAATTATTTTTAGTTCAATCTTGAAACCAGACATTTTAAGAACCCTGGTGGAAATTCTAACAATTAACTATGTGATCCATAGTGGTAAATTCACTAAGTATCAATAGTAAGTTCCAGGATCATGAGTGGGTAGGATTGGAGACGATGGGGAAGGAGAAAGATTCTAAATGAATTAATTTATCTCCAAGAAAGCCATACCAAGTTTAGCAACTTGCAACAAGGATAGAAAATGAAGTACACTACATTCAGAGAAAAATCCAGAACCTAGTAGTCTGGTATAGTCAAACTCTAGGTGAAGAGAATATTCAGGAGTTAAAATGCATATGGAGGCTAGAGATCATACCAGCATGTGAACACCAGATAAACAAATGAGATTCTCCAAACTTCCACACTATAGAAAGAGCAGGCACTATGTTGTATCCACAGTTCTTGGTATTGTTGCCTACACAGAGGGGGAATTCTAATAAAGTTTTATTTATTATGAGTCAACAAGTCAAGAAACTCAGAAGAAACAAAAGACGAGACAAAATGGCATATCACACTCCAGACCCAGGAATCCACAGGAAGCTGACTGTCCTACAAGTAGAGCTTAGCGCTCAGGTAAGTAAAGTGGAGCCAAAAATAGGACATGGCAGAGGCAAGAAGAAAACTTTTGAGACTCAGACTACTTTTTGTCTCTATCTTTTATAGATAAGTATCTGTGAAGTCAAAAGCCAGTTGCAGGCAATCATCCCATGAACAGTGGGAATGTATGGCTGAAAGAAGAATGAAGGATCAGAGCAGATGTGATAGCAAGATTACTCTAATAAGAGAAGTCCTCTTTACAGTTTCAACACCTACCTAGAGCTTTATGAAAGACTGTGTGTGTGTGTGTGTGTGAGTGAGTGAAATTTCTTAATGGAGTAGCTATAACAAACAGTAAGACATGGAAATGCTGCTAGTATATAGCCTCAAGGACAAAGAGTCAGTGAGGTAAAGAAAGAGAAGTTGCATGCTCTCAAAATGACAGATCAAGATAGGAAACGTCACATTGTTCCTTATCACATCAAACAAGCGTAGGTTGCGTGACAGTCCACTGAATATTTTCATAACATGTTTGAACCTTTCATTTTACCCTAATTCTAATTTCAGTAAGATAGTATGAATCGCTGAACCCTTTCAAGAGTGTTCATTTTCAGTACGATTCAAAACAAATTTTTCTTCTATAGAATAAACATGCATCTACATCTTTATTTTCTTCTGAAAATTCTATTACTTATTATTACTATTTTTCTTTTTTGAAGGGGTAAAAAACTCCCAAATTTCCTATACAAGCTTTAGGATGAACAGTTACCTGGGTGGGGGCTGAGGGTGGAGGAAATGTGTCAGTGGAGGGACACAAGGAGAGCTCCTAAGACAACAGTAATGTTGTATTTCTCAACCTGGACAGTGGATGTATATGAATATCCATTTTATTATTTTTCTTTAAACTATAAAAATCCACTCCTAATTTTAATAAATTACAGGAAAAGGAATCCAAAATATCTATAAGCAATAGAAACAGAGAAGCCCAGTCCAATTCTGACATTAAAAATTTTGACTAGGAGACAAACTGAGCCCGAAATGCACTGAGGAAAAGGCACCTAGAATTTGAAAGCTATCACTAAGACCAGAGGTGAAAATACTCTAAAGAACATGGTGGGAGGTGAAAAGCACAGAGAGAACAAAAGGCAAAGAACTTTCTCCTTCTCTAAAAATAGCAGGCTTATTAGGCCAATTTTAGACTCCAGTGTTCATGTAGCAGCTCACGTCTATTAAGAGAATAAAACTTGGAAAGGGAAAAGAAATTCTTGGAAGACATCAAAGTATGGAAAAGAAAAGTTCAGAAATGTAACAAAATATAATAGACCTGACAGAATTTGAACTATATATGACTTTATTATCAAATATTTAACTCTCAAACTATAGAACTAAAGGAACAAAAGGTTAAAGGGAAGAGACTAACAAAATCCTTCCAGGCACTGATTTTCCTTGGAATTACATTAGGACGGTGAAGAATGCGGGTGGTGCAAGGTTAAGTAACACCATATAGAGAACGCTGCCACGGCAAATAATTGCTTTCATAACAAAATGGCAAGTGATACCATCCAATGCCCTTCCCTGGAATCATCTACAAACCTAAATTTGACTTCGTTAAAGAAATCCTTGTTTTCAATCGTCAAAACTGCCACTGGAAACTATCGATCTCAGTTGTTTTGATAATCACTAACAAACATATTTATGAATTCTTAATGCACACATAAGTCTTCCCTATCCCACTCCTACATTATCCCATTGTTTAAAATCTTTAATTGTACATAGGAAGGTGGAATTCATTGATGATACCACCAACAGTGGTTTAATGACAAGCAAAAACTATGTCACAACTATACTAAGGTATGCACTCATGTTATACAATACAAGCCACATCTAGATGTTTTGTGCTCAACAAGATAAGACCTTTTCCAGAATTCCTATTTTTTCATCAAAGACAATGCATTACAGTGTTAGATATTTAGAATATCCAATAGTTCTGGAAAGGATTATTCTAGGAGCGTTTTCAAATACATGCTTAAATCAGTATTAAAAATTACTCTATTTTTATACACAATTTTTAAAATTCTGGGGCCGTGATCATTCTTATAATTCTTAACTAGAAAGAATTTTAGTTTGCTTATCTTTTAAAAGTATATTAAACAGCTTATTTGAAAATTGAATGATAAATCTAATTTTTTATCCCAGAAGCTCAGATAACAAGTATGTGGATATCAGTTTTCTTTAGTTCTTTTATTTTTAGTCTATAGGTATTGCATCATTTTCTAGAGTTGCTTAAATTTCACAACACTTGTCATCGAAACAATGATCTAAATACCTCAAATCCCTGTCATCTCTACCTAGTATTGGGTAACTCACTGAAAGTTCCTAGTTAATAGACCCCCATTCCAAGTCATCCATTCTACAAGTCCAAGGCTACTGCCCCTGTAACATACCTAAGAGGAATGTGCAATGGTCAATATAGTTCCAAAGTCTGAAAATGTTTCTTTCCCTCCCTCTCATTTTCCAACTTAGTCTATCATTGATTTTTTCCCTTGATTATAATCTTTACACAAATTATAAAGCCCTCACAAATAATAATGGAAACAAAAAAAAAAAAAAAGAAGAAGAAGAAGAAAAAAAAAGAGGAACAAAAAAACTACTGCACATTCCCTAGGAAGAGAAATGGTCCTAATTTCAAGCTACTAAAAGCTATGAAGATAAATACAGGAAAATCTGAGCCAATACTTATCTCCCCCAAATTTGAAGAGGTCATAGGACCTTTCAGAGGTGAAGTGAAGAAGACCAAAGAATAAGGTGAAAGTGCAAACACCTGCTCACTACACAGAGCTCTGAGGAGGTTCTGAAACAAGTTCCACTGACCCCTCCATGACCCCAGTGAGAGATATGCCTCTCCAAAAAAAGAGTAACAGACTGGTGAAGAGTGATGAAAGCAACAAACCCCAAACAAGCTGTGGGGCCCTGGCTCATTCCCACCCCCAGTCACCTCTTCTTCCCACACTATGTTTCAGCAAACAGCTAGCCCTATGCATGGAGTCATCATAACTAAAAAGAAATGAACAGGGGACTTGAGCATAGATACTGAGTAAGAAGAGGAAGAAGAAAAGTAATAAAGCCAGGGGAGATGAAAGATATATATATATATACCTCACAAGGAAACAGAGGCAATGATCAGATAAATACTTCTCTATGGCCTCAAATTATATATAGAAATGACCTATTTTTTAAAAGGAGCTCAAAGAAACATCATAAAAGAATAGAATCAGATGAAAAGGAAGCTGGCAAAGCTTAGGAGAAAAAGAAAGAAATAAAAAATAAATACTACAAGGCTGCAAATCAAGTTGGAAAAAAGAACATAGTCAGGAATCAATGATAAAATGATAGCAATGATAGATAAGAAGACAGCATATAAACATTGTTGATATTCCTGAAGAAGAGAATAAAACGCATGGAAGAGGAAAAATGGGCAAAAATAAAACATAAATTTCCTAAACTCAAAGGAAGACTGGAATTTGGAGCTCAAAAAGGCAAACCATGTTTCTAGAAATCTTTATAAAGCACCCTTAGCACTAATTAGTGTTATTAATCCCAGGGAAGTTATTGAGAAGGAAAAAATCATATAATCATGTAAGTCAGGAAAAAAAAAAAAGCTCTCTAAAGAGGGAGAGCGCAGACTCGTTCACAGCAATTCTCACTGCCCAAAGACAGTGAGTGGAGCCATGCCCAAAAAGTCCTGGGGGAAGTATGATTCAAAAATTTCATATCCAGTGAAGTTAGTGTTCTTCAAGTATAAAAGTAATCAACATTTTCAAGAACTCATGAAATACAACACCCAAAAATCTATCTTGAACAATATATTTTTCAATTAATTCCAGTCAAGAAAAATACAAAAATCCAGGAAGAATGGAGAAACCATGGTAAAATGACATGGTGGGCACCGAATCCCTTAAGTAAAGAACTAATAGTTATTGTGGGAACTGTGATTACTAAATAAAATGCAAATGTTATAAACCTTGACAATATAAGAAGAGTATTATAACAAACAAGTGAGGAAGAAAGTGGAAAAAGAATAAATGTTGGTTTTTCTTCACTCAAATATACAATCTAGTTGAAGCACATCTTCATTTCTTTTCTTTTTTTAATAACTCAAACAATGTTCTTCACAACTTTAGTGGGACGTTTCTTAGCAAGGAATGTCTCTTGTTATGAAGAAATAGTCCACTGACCTTCATCAGTTCCTTTAATCTCACTTGTTTCTTTTTCTTTTGTTTAATTTAACATTTGTTAAATCCAAATTTTGTTCAATTTAATGATTTATATTTACAATATGATTATAGAATAATCCCATATTTGTAAACTATCTCCCAAAACTTTCACCTGTAAGCAGAGAGTTCTCTGGATTAAGTTTACAAGCAATAATAATGGTTACTTCTGAATTATAATTTTTAACTTTTTCTTTGCACTCTTTTGTATTGACTTTAAATTTTATAATGAGCAGTATCATTTTCATAAAAACAATCAAATATTTTTTTCAGAAAATTGCTTTTGATTTAACAGCTATTCTTCCATCTTCGAAGGACAGAGATTTCTGACAATGAAAAGGAAACTAATTGAAAGGTCCACCATTAGCTGTTTTTTATATGATGGTCCAGTAACAACAGGTTTGTAACTTCAGTATTAAGGATGAAGAAATAACTTGGGCTATCCATGACTCCATTATGACAAGCTGCCATTTTAATGAACTCTGGCTTTTGGATGGAAATCAATAAGCCTGAACATTGCCACTGATCTCTGAGGGAATTATTCATAGCTACTAAGGTTCTTTTGTTACAAGTCTGATGTTGTTGCTGACTTCTCAGAAATAAAACAAGGTCTTTATCACTCAAATACAACACGCCTACTTCAGCACCTAGAACTTGGTAGGTGCTCAGAGCATGAGAACATCTACTTTAATGAAGTGATATCTGAAAAGCAGAGGGCTTTCTAAGACCTTTACTTTTCTAAATACTGTTGGGAAAGTAATTTAAAATGAACTAGGAAATTAAAAAAAAAAAAAAGGAAAGCTCCCTTTGTATCTCTTTTTCGCCCATTCCCCTCATACCTTTATCTCCACTAGAAAAGAGACCTAAAAGTTGAGGGAAGCCCAAGGAGGCTGAAAGTATTCACTACCCTTCAGATCTGTCTGTTCCCAGCTTATAAACATAAGGGTCTGGAAGAAAGTCTACCAGGAAAAAAAGACATCCTGCAAAGCTGAAAGACATCTATACACTAAAAACCATGCTTGTATTTTATGATAACAGTGAGACCAGACACACCTATAACTTGAAAATACACACCGTTCAGACAAACCTCATTAAGAAAACTACACTTTCAAATGAATCCCCTCGGAAAACTCCATACAGTAAATCCTATCAGGCGAGGATCTGACTGCAATTTGTCATCTAGAATGCCATGGCTTTATCCACTTTCAAAACTTTAAATATTTATTCTCATTAGAAAAAAACAGTCCTGCATTTATGAGTATTTCTAACTATGTCAATGTTAAAAAGTGAGAGCCCTTAAGTAGATGTGAATCTCCTTTTATTGCAAAATAATGTACAATCCCATGTTTTTCAGATCCTCTGAACACCTTCTTACATTTTTAAAAATGACTTCAGCCATCCCACCTTCCTTCACTTATACATCTAGCTTTAGGCCATCATTAATTTTGACAAATGCCTACTGTTCAGCGTCAAAATACAGGTACGATTACCTGGAAAACGAGATTTTTTCTCATTCCACTTAAACAAAGCTTAGGGACATAACTACATACGTGTTAAGAAATTAGAATGTTTTGTCAGCAATAGAGAAGTTAAAAATATTTTTTTTCCAATTGATATAAAGCATGGGAGGCTTTATCCTTCAAAGAGCAAACATCCATAAAAACAAAAAGACTGGCTCTGCAACACTAGAAGGTAAAATTCAAATGAAGGTAGCCTGTTTACCTCAGCGTGGGAATACAGACTTCAAGCTGTAACTGAGGAAAAGTGTGAAAGAGTAAAAGCTAGAGAGGAGGGACATAGAAACTTAAGGTGCATGATCGCTTATATTATTAGAAGGTGAAATAGCCCTGGAGAAAGACTCCTAAACTGAGGTTTTCCGCTACCTACCAAAACACCAACCACTTGGTGAACCTTGGGAAAAGAGGCATAAGACTCCACATTTAATTTTTCAGCTGAAGTTACTACTTTTGACATCCCCACCCTGCTCCCTCTTTATTCCTCTCACCACCCTGCCTTCTCAGGTCAGCATATGGTAACTAATCCTTTCTTCTACAAAACTTGCTCAAATATGGCAAAGAATAACCATGTAGATAAAGATTGCCTTTTGTCTGCAGAGACTGTAGTGGTGAAAAATGATGCATGGCTTTGTCTAGAGCCTTGATAAGAAATTCCAAAAAATTGGTGGCCTGACTGAGGCATATGGTAATTTAGGGGAAAGAAACGGTACTGTCTTCTAAGAGAACACTACACTTTAAATCTAACCCTTCGTAATGTGATGACCCATTTTAGAAAATGTCAACACACAACTACATTGAGGCCAGACCTTCCCAGGAATCAATGTGAATCTGAGTTGCCCCACAAGATACCAAACTCTCTCAAGGACAGGAAAAAGCTGGGTGTAAACCTGGATTTCCTTTATAGTTACAGCTAGATGAGGCAATGAAGCTCTAGAGCCAGAAAGCTGATTAAATCCCAGGATGACCACTAACTATAGGTATGATCATAACATGCGAGACCTGACTTGTCTGTGCCTCAGTTTGTGTCATCTATAAAGAGTGAGTAAAAATGTACCCCTCTCCTGGGTTGTTCTGAGGATTAAATGCGTCAGTTCACATAAGTCACTCTGAACTGCAGCACACACTGGAGGTGGTCGATAAATCAATTATTATTGTCATTTTTGCCTGAATTCCAAGTCCTGCTAACTTAGTCTGTATGAGTCAAAATTTGCATCCTTTTGCTAATAATTCTAGAGGTGAAAACCAGATCTAAACCATCATTGTTAGAAGCCTTACTTTGCAAATATATATCCACTTGCAAATTCAATAACTGGAAGGTTTGATAGTCCCTTCTTGTTCTGCAAGCCACCTGGCTCTACCAACATCAGGAGAGGAAACCTTATGGGAATCAAGTTTGGTATTTAATACCTACATTCCCAGTCCCAGAATTCTCATCAAATTTCTGATACACTCATTCTCCTTTCTACTTAATCTTCACAGACAATGGTTTGGTGGTTGCCAGAGGGTAAGGGGGGTGGGGGGTGGGGGGTGGGAGATGAGGGTAAGGGGTATCGAATATATGGTGATGGAAGGAGAACTGACTCTGGGTGATGAACACACAATGGGATTTATAGATGATGTAATACAGAATTGTACACCTGAAATCTATGTAATTTTACTAACAATTGTCACCCCAATAAATTTAATAAAATTAAATTTAAAAAAAAATAAAAATAAAAATAAATAAATAACTTGAAATATTTAGGTACAGAGTGTAGAGTTTAATAACCCCATGTATATAATCTATAGTCTCTCTATAACCTCCCTATAGGCAATTCACTCCAACTGGGAAAGGAGAATGACAACAGCTATGAGCTGGAAGTTCTAAATTCTAGGTCCTAGGGCTCAATGCAAACGAGGGTCACCTTGGGCAAAAGAGTCCATTACTGAATTTAGGGTCTTCAACTGTGAATGGCAGAATTTGGTGCGAAGTCAAAGACTCTACAAAGTATGTATCAAATTAATAGGTATCTTTCTAAAGTTATTCTGTTCTAAAGTAAAATAATACCCCTTATTTTCTAAGCCTCAGGTTTCTGAGACTCTTAACAAATCATAACATTTAGCTATAAACCTAAATCATATTTTCTACCACACCACACTATTAATGCCTTCATTACACAATAATGATTGCACCTCTATCTAGTATCAGGCACGGTTCTAAGTGCTGTCAGGCCATGTATTCCTTCATCTCTTTTCCTTTTCTCACCTCTTATCTCTTCTCATCCAACCTTCAGACAGGTGTCTTTTTATTTCATCTACTGTAAGAAGTCATCCATGTAAACTTTTCTTCTTCTTCCACAGGTACCAGTATCTCTCTTGCCATATGGTATGATCCTTGGCTTTAAATAAACACGAATACAATTCTGCAAAGTGAAAGTGCTTCTCCGATTTAATTATGCTAATTTTTCAAATTAGCACCATGACAACATTGGACAACACGGCGTACTGGAAGAGCAAAACTCAATTTCCCTAAGAATCATAGTGGCCTGTCCAAATTAATGCAATCCCAAGAGAACTAATGTATAATGCTTCACCTCAAAAGGTTTAATCTCATATTTCTGAAATCACTAACCAATAAAAATAAGCAATTAGCTTCCCAATATAGAGAATAATTATGCTCAGTGGGGAAAAAAATCATTTGATGCATCCCGTGAATTAATGGGATTTGAACACTCTGCTGAGCATCATGCTTTGCTCAAGAGTAGATTAGTACAGCCTTTCCACAGGGCCATTCTGCAGTCTTCACCAAATTAAGTATACACCTGTCTTATCACCCAGCAATCCTACTCCTGGGTGTATGCACCAGAGAACTTCTTACACAGGTCCATGGGCAACCCATCCGCAGATCCATTACAATATGGCTTGTGGTTGTAGAGAGCTGAAAGGAATCTAGATTTCTCCCCCTGGGGGACTGGAAGAGTGCTAGATACACTCCGCAGGGGACTCTCCAACACTTAGATATAATGGAATAGACGTACACAGTTAAAGGCATAGATCTTTAAATGTTGTATTGAGTAGAGATCAGTAGCATAACACCATTTATATAAAATAAAATTATATGCCCCAAACTATACATATATATATATATATATATATATATATATATATATATACATGTATGTATAAAAAGATCATGTAAGACACTTTAGACCTTAGAATGGTTACCTCGTTAGGACAGGGATGGGGAGAATAAGAAGGGAACTGGAACTAGACAAGAATGAAAACATTAAACAATGTTGGGCATTGCCCAGAATAGTGATCTAGTGTGCCATGAATGAGAAAGATGATTAATGGACTGAATGTTTGAGTCATGGCAAGCCTCTGCACCTGAAGTTAAAATGAAAATTAAAGGGATATCTGTCGTAATTCCCAAAATACGCGATTTATGAGTGCTTGACTTCTTTCCTACTGTTCTTCAAAGTCAATGGAAAATAGTGATTTTCACCACTAACATTTGTATTACATAGTAAAGAGTCAATAAACAGCATATAATGAAAAAATACATGCTTTAAAAGAAAGAAAAATTTTAAATCCTGAAAACACAGAGAGATCGTTTTTGCTGGCTCACAGGTAACATAAGAGAAAACAACTACTTTCTAAAGTAGTTATTAAACTAGTTACAAAATAACTAGTTATTCATGAAATGATTTTACATAAATTAATCAGAAGGTGACCTGTTTTGAACAAAGACAATGGCCAAATATTTAGCCAGTTCCAAGGGCACACCATTTTACACAGATGACTGCCATGAATATACAAAAAGAGAATTTTCCTGGATAGTGGATGTGTTAATAATAATAAATACAATAAATACAAAGGTATGGTATTTAATACTGATAGTTTTTAGATTATTTTCCTATACACATCATCACTTTCCAAATTAAGGGATGTTAGTGTGTTTTGATATTATTCTTCCCAAAATAATGAGATCAGATATAGACTAACTTTTGGCATCAAATTTTATTTCTGAAATAGCCTAATATTTTCTCCAAAGAAGACACTAAAAACATATTTAAGTTACTGCATTTCAATTCCAGTCAGAATACTAAAATATTTTATCATATTTCAATGCAATTTTAGAAATAAAACTAAATTATATTTAACACAATTGGTTTTATGTCTATTAATGGGTAGTTAGTTATTAACTGTTCTCTAAATAGGCTGTATTAACTTCATCTATAATGATGTATATTATAAGACTGTATAAACTCATCTATAAAACATAATGAGACATCAAAAATCTGGCAGAATTCAACCTGAGATTGCTTTCACCTTGCAGAAAGTTCTTACAGACTGCAAAATATCATTTTTTAGACTCCAAAAAGCTCCTACTGTTAATACTACTGAAAACTGGCAGGAAGAAACTATAAATAACTTCTTGAATGCTTAAAAAATAGTACTTTTCAAGGATTAGAAAAATTCTTTATGTAACTTTCCAATCTTTTCTTCTGGGAAAATAATCTATATTCTTATTTTGTATTCTAGGTGAACACCTATGAATAGAATCTTGGCTGTTTGGAGGGACAATAGCAATCTCAGGATAGGAAGTGTTAATAATCGAATGAAGTAGACCAATGTTCAGGGCTCCCGAAATGAGGGGCTTTTAAGTACAAAATTGGGACTGGGAGGTAAAAAATTACAGAAATATAGCAAAAAAGGACGTGATAAGTCAGCATAGTCTAAGAATCAGCTACCTCAGGCCTGGAGGTGCTTTGGAATACAGTGGAAAACCACTCAATGGGGATAAGAAGAGATTTTAGTCAGCTAGGAACTTGGACTGCATGACGTTTTAAGGATTTATCTAACCCCAATCTGTCATCATTCAAAGGACGCTCATAAAAGAAACTGCAAGGTGTTCTTGGAAACAGGAGCTAAATATACAACTATACATGTAACAGTTTTCACTCAGGTGTGCCACAATTAAAACTCTTTTAATCAAATCAGCAGCATTTATAAATCCTTCCAACTTCAAAGTGGAGATTCAAAAGTTACACTTCCAGTCAGCAATGGGTGGGAAGCTCACCTAACTCAGCCTCCTTTAATACAAGAAACGAGTCCTTTAAAGGGGGAAATGTATGTCTTGACTTTAAACTCAGAAAAGCACCAGAGTAGGAAATAGTCTGTGATGAAATCCAACTCTCAAATGATGCTTTCTTCAAAAACTAACAAACACCTTTCATTTAAAAAAAAAAAAAAAGTATGGGGTTGCTACATTCAAAGCCCTAAATCAAAAATGGAAGATAACAGAGGGGTTCATGATGGATGGAAAAGTGCGGCAGGAAAGTGTCCCCCACCTAACTCTGGACTGCCCTGACAAGGAGGCACAGCAGACGATCGTAGGTCTAGCTCAGAAGCACACTCGCAAGTTCTTGGACTTCCATGGATGCAAAGGGTAGAGCATAAACGAGATGGACCCTCTGGATTTCACACAAAGTAGAGAGGGACATCACTGATCTACAAAAAGCACACCTGCAGTGCTGTTTGTTAGTCAAAGTATATCAAGAAACACATTTTGATTCCAGAGTCTGTATCATCTACTGCTGTGGCAGAGATGAGTCTTAGTCACATAAAAGGCCTAAAGGTCATTTTTCATGAATGTAGTAATTTCATCGATTGTCATGGGAAACCACCCACACACTTGTGCTACACACATGCTGAGTAACACCTAAGGATTTGTGGGGCTTTGTACTTTGAGAGCCATGTCATTGAATTATTTCTTACCGAGAAGTGGCGCTCAAAGAAAGAGCCAAAAACATTGGCTTTCTTTCGGCTTTGGATATAGCGTGGCTACAGGACGATGGGTATGGTGCTGAGATCCTCCACCCTGACATTAGCATCTGATCAAGGAATTAAGCAAGCCTCAGACACTGGGCCCTAGCGGAAGAAAGAAGAATTTCCTGTATATAAAACAGGAAAACGAACTTTTCAAATAAGTCATCTAACATTTTAATTATAAAAAGTACTTCCAAACAGCATAGCTCAAGGAAAGCTGTAAAACCAAACTAAGGAAAATGAAGCATGGGCATTTTGCTGATGGTGCTGGGTGCTGTCTTTAATCCACTAACTTGGAAACCTTGCCTCAAACTGCTTTATAAAAAGGAATACTTAACAGTGTCTTACACTTTGTTCAATTTTTAGAATTCACCAAATCAAAGGCACAAAAAGAACCAAGGTATTCAAAGGTGGATGAAAAGGGAGATGTATTATTTACTGCTGAAAGCACCGCTGTCAACTCAATGTTTACACATTCAGTCAAGAGTACATTAATGACTGCATAGAAATGGAATTAATTAAAACTCCCGGAGGAAACAGGGCACATATGCATTTTTAACCTCAGTAAAATATCAGTACTTCATTTTTACGGCTCAGAAAACCACTCCTGGCTATTAGGTACCAGTGAGAAAAACGATGTAAAGTAACTGCCCTGTATCAACAACCGATCATTTGTATATATATCCAGTGAACCTTCCGTATCAAATACTGACTCACCAGTGAAAATAAATGAGTGCTCAAAAAAGTTATTGCTCCCCACCCCATCCGAAAATATTAAAATTCATCCTTGAATTACTCATCCTTCAAAACTCAATTCAACCATCTCCTCTGTGTAGCTTGCCCTGATTCCACCCTAAATCGTGGGCTCTTTAAAGAGACTGCATCTCATTCTTCTTTGTTTTCCCATAACCTAGCACAGTGTAGGGGATAGAGGGAGGGGAAATGGGAAAGTGCTAATAGTCACATAAAGAAACCCTTTACCATTGTCAAAATAGCTCCAAAGAGCAAAGCAACTACTTAGGGTCAGATACCAGGTCAGTCAGCGATTAATGAATAAATACTAACAATAATGATGAAAAGCCTCAGACACAATTAAGACTCTAAGAAATCCTAGGAATTTATAAGAGACACAGTCTTGTCCTTATGCTATGAGATCCTTCTTGTCACATAGTTTGGTCTGTTATTTATTGCACGCGTGAAGTCATTTGGGTGAAAAATAAAGGAGGAAGAAATGAAATGTGTATTCTACAATGTGTTAGAGAATTTTAGCCTCTTGTTTGAAAACTATTCCTGTAATAAAGATAAATATATTTTTTTAATTTTATAATTATTTTGACTGAAATAAGGAATTCAAACTTTGTGCAGAAATGGTTTTATGAAAAATCCTATATAGATTATTTTGTTTTTAAACACAATCAAAATACTAAAAGCACATGGATAGCATCATGGAAGATGAATTAGAATTAATCACTTAAAGAAAGGACTTTTGTATACCATAGTTAGGTTTCTATTATAATTAATTTTTAAAAGTTAGGGAAATGACTCTGCATGATGAGTCTAATCTATGAATCAACAAAAAAAAAAGGTTCTAAAAATAACACAGTTCCTCTTGGTAGCAGAATTTAATACATCATTGTTTGGGGCTAGATTTGTGAAACAAATAGAAGTAGTCAAAGTTAAGCAAAATGTAAAAAAGGTAAGTGACACAGAATTTATTTCTCTAACGTCCATTTTTGCAGAGCTTTTCAAATATAACTTCAGAGGGATTACTTCATCACTGAAAAATGTCTCAACACCCAAAGGCTTTGACAGTGGGTAATCCTGAGTTCTGATCTTGACTGTCACTTACTAGCTAGCTGTGTGGTTCTATTAATTTCTCCAAGCCTGCATGTTCTCTCACTCCACACCTCACCTTTCTTGCTTACCTTCAGGCCCTTATACTCTCTAACTCTCAACCCTTTGGCCAACTCTTAAGCTTTAGGTATGATTTAGACACTTAGCTCCATAAACATTCAGCTCCCTATCCACTCCCACCCCTCCTACAAGGGATAAAAGCATCCTCGATTTTACCCACCACCACACTTCTCAGACTATAATTGAAATGCCTGTAGACCTGTATTTTTCCTCCATTGTTCTGTAAGCTTCATGAGGGAAGCATTTCTCCCTGGAAGCTTCAAGAGTGTCTGGCACTTAGCATGTACTCGATGAACATTTCTGAAATAAAAACTGCTTGGAATGGTTCATAAAAGGCTTCAATCAATGGAAATCTATTGATCAATCCATTGAGGTTAGAAAGAACTTTATGCATTTGGCTAACACAGAGGGTCAATATAAGAAGTCCATTTAAGTAACATTTCTGGTCATTCACAAAACCATGATTGCAGACATTAACCATTATGCTACTGAATGTCATGCTACATCGGGCTGAAGAGATACATTTCTCCTTGACAGGAAAACATTTCTATCTCTTGACATACAGGTAAACTTTTATCAGATAATGGGAATTATATCCCCCACTATGTGGCCTTTCTCACTTAACTTTCAGAAAAGTAAGATCTAAATTGAGTCACTACTGTAATTAACTCATTTCAGATGCCTAGTAACATCGAATCCTCTGTGCTTTTCAATTTTTTGCCATCATTAACTTGTGCCACCATTTCTATATATTAATCTGTCTTCAAAAGACCAATAGTGGTCTAGAGAATTAATCAAGTTCCAGTTTTATTTACCTACATTCTGTATTGGGGTATACACCTGCAGAGGGTCTCTTTTACTCCATCGGTCAAGAAATAGTCATTTTGTTCACTAGATTTTTTTTTTATATCCTAAATTAAATAAACAGTACCATGTGATCCCATTGACAATTAGATCTCTTTGATTTTGCTAGAAATTCTTAGATATCATATTTTTTTCTCCTTGTGCGAGAGGTTATAGCCACAGACTCGTCCTTTTTGGTAATCAGAGTCTTCTCATCTCTTGGAACTTAGAAAATCGAAATCTAGCTCCTATGCCCCTCCTGATTTCCTCAGCCTCGTGTTTAATGTCCCTGGGTCCCATTCATCCATAATAATTACTGTCAACAGACAAGAGTGCGTGGGGGTAAGGAAGTCTCTTACTGCAAGCAGATGCAAACATCCACGGTCCTTCACCACCCAAGAGTTACACTAGATTTCATCCACCTTTGGAAGTCAAGAATCACTACATAAATACCAACGGTTTAATAGTGATTTTATTTTTAATGCTTCTGCTACCGTGTTTCCCCAAAAATAAGACCGAGTCTTTCATTAATTTTTGCTCCAATAGACGCATTAGGGCTTATGTTCACGGGATGTCATCCTGAAAAATCATGCTAGGGCTTATTTTCTAGTTAGGTCTTATATTCGGAGAAACATGGTATTATTTTGTTTAATTGTGAAAGCCATTCTCAAACCATTTTAAAAATAGGTCAGATATACATCCTTAAAAAAATAGAACTAGAACCTATTAATATTTAGGCAATCTTTACTTTATAAATTTTTTCAAGAGTTTCTATATCTAATCTACTAGCATAAAGATGGGTCATCAAAAGCTAATGATAATTATAACATCCAAATCATTCAATATAGGGTAACTCTTCAATCAAAAATTGTCGAGAGAGACCTCATAGGTACTTATTTGATCAGAGAAAATATGGCAAAAAGAAGAGCTACCTGGCACAATAGAATCAAAATGTTTAGAACTAAACAGGAAAGGATGCCTTAAGAGAATCCCACAACAACTCATCCCTGCTATCACAGGAAACCCTAGACTACTACTGAGCCTCTAGGACATATAAAAAGCCTGACCACTGTGCTATAAGCCTGAAGCTGAAGTTGAATAATACTGAATATCAACTATAATTTTATATATATATATATATATATATATATATATATATATATATATATATATATATATATGTAGTCATGGGATGTGGAGAACAATGTAGAGAATACAGTCAATGGAATTGTAACAGCTATATTCAATGTCATAGGGGTAGCAGATTGGAAGGGTGATCACTTTGTGAGGGGTGCAAATGTCTAACTATTACATTGTTTTGTACATCTGAAACTAAAAAAAAAAACTTTTTTAATTTTTAAAAGCAATATTCATCCACATCATACTGCACATGGCACAGTGGCAATCAATATGTATGGCAACTTTGGGGATCTTTGCCTCTTAAGATTCCTTATTATCACAGAAACTTTTTCAAAACTACCAAAATAGTTCTATCCTTCCTAAAGTACATAAATGCAAAAGAGACCATGATCCCTCAAAACACACTAGGAGGTTCCCGTCAAGATGGTAAAGCAGGTAAGCTTGCCTCCTCCCACAACCACCTCAAAATTACAACAAAACTAAACTACAGAAAAATCATCACTGAGAATCACCTGAAGTTTAGCTGAACAGAAGTCTTATAACGAAGGACATACAGAAGAAGCCACGTTGAGACTGGTAGGAGAAGCAAAGATGTGGAACAAGCTGGTCTCATACTCGAGTGTGGTGGCTAAAAATCAGGAGGGATTTCTCAGCTGTGAAGGTCGTGCCTGAGGAGCCAGGTGTCCCAACCCCACACCAGGCTTCCCAGCCCAGGGTTCCAGTGCTGGAAAGAGAAGTCCCTACAATTTCCGGCTGTGAATATCTGTGAAGATTGTGGTTGAGTGAGACACAGGGTGGCTGGAGTTCCAGGCATTCCTCTTAAAGGGCCTGCACATGGACTTACTCACTGATGGACTCACTTGCTCTGAAGTCCAACTCTGAGGCAGCAGTTTGAAAGGTGCCAGGGACATAAAAGGAGGAACTGAATTGTCTGGATTCAGGGCGAGGGCTGGAGGGGCCGCTTTCTCCCAGACAGGAGTACTGGCAGAGGCCATTGTTCCTTTGTTGAACCCTCCCCTCACCCAGTATGCAGATGCAGATAGTTGCCATATCTGAGTCTCAATTAACCTAGCTAACACCCTTCACCCCACCCTGGTGATTTCCTCAGACCCCATCCCACCCAATATGTGGGCCTACCCAAGCTCTACAAATGGCTTTTTCATGCAAACAGTCTGTCTTGGCTCATGCTGCAGACCTTCCTAAAATCTCTCAAAGGTCCACAAACCCCAAACAAGCAGCCACTGGCCTCAGAGTGCCCCAAACATCTTGCTAAGAAACCCCAAGCCCAGAACTAGTGGCAACCAGCCTTGGTTCGCAGTGTGGCCTCTCCCAGGCACCTCCAAGCCCAACACAAATGGCAACCATCTGCAGATGGAAATTATAGTAGGAATATTAACTTTGAGAAACAAACAGAATTACCATTATCAAGCAGCACCTTAATACTGAGTGTCTCACTGCAATAAGTAAGCAATAATTAGAATATGTATTAATTTGCTAGGGCTGTCTTAACAAAGTAACACAGACTGGTGACTTAAACAACAGAAACTAATTTTCTCATAGTTTTGGAGGCTAAAAAATCCAAGGTCAAGGTGTGAGCAGGGTTGGTTTCATTCTGAGCCCTCACTCCTTGGCTTGCAGATGTCCACCTTCTCGCTGTGTCCTCACATGGTATTTCCTCTGTGCACACATCTGCCACCAAATTTCCTATCCTTATAAGGACACCAGTCATATTGGATTAGGACCCACCCTAAAGACTTCATTTTAACTTAATTGCCTCTTTCAAGTCCTTATCTCCAAATACAGTTAAATTCTGATGTCCTGGGGGTTAGGACTTCAATATACGAATTTTGACAGGACACAATTCAGCACATAACAGATAGTCTGCTCAACAAACAGGACTATTTTAAACCCTACTGGGGACTTCTGGTTTTCTTTACTTTGCTAAAAATTTACTAAAGTCGTTCAATTTTTTTTTTCTCACTTAATATGCACAGATGAGCAATCACTAGAATTATGCCCAGCTTATTTGTAAAGTGGTAGTAAAGCAGAAGACTCCAGACAGACAGCCCATGCTGAATACCAGCACATGACTGACTCTCACCGGGTCTTAGGTTGCTCAGCTGTAAAATAGAGGTTATCACATCCTCCTCCTCCTCGAAGGGTGATTAAAGGAATTTAAATTGGAAAATACGGGTAAAGGGCTTAGCACAGGGTCTATCACCATCACTCCTGTTGTAGTAGAAAGGCTTCCTCATCCAGATCCCTGAAATTAGGATATTAAGCATTTAACAGATGAGTTAGCAGCATTTGAAAGACACAGAACCCTGAAATGGGGAGGAAAGTTACACATCATCTCTAACTCCTTCAGACTACAACCCAGGGAGCATGCCATAGCTGGCAACCTCAGCAACAAGACTGAAATTGAAACCTGGCCTCTAAAAAGCCAGTGCTTTCCCTATTTGCCTCACCCAGATGTGTGAGAGGAATTTCAGCAGTAAAACTGACAGGTGGCAGATAGTAGGAAAGAAGTGGAGGGTCAGCACTGACACATATGACCAGCCAATCTTCGTTCAGGAGCCATGCAAATTCACAAACCAAGACAGCGACACCGCAGCCTAAGCAGGTCAATTTGCCTCACACTCTTCTCCAGCCACAGCTCCTAATTTCTAGTCCTATCCACTTGCAAAAGGCAAATGCAGTAGCAGGGCTGTTTCTTCTCCACATGTTCCTTCTTAAAAACCAACTCAATTTCACATCTCCAAATTTGCAGAGCTGAAATAACACTCAGCTGAATGAGACTGAAATTCCTCCTTAGAATCCAGTGACTCCAAACAGCTGGTCTGCCTTCCAGCAGCTGCTTGATGTTCAAGCTGCTTTGAGTCAAGGGTTCACCCGTCTTCACTCACACAAGGATTTCCATGTTTTCCTGCTCTCATACCTTTGCTCTGCCATTTCCCCTCATGGACACGCCTTTCTCCCTCCCACATCTTTCCAAATGGAAAGCATCTGCAGCAGACTCTGATATGCCCTGCCCACAATGCCTCAGCATTCTCCTCCAGATACTGAAGGCAGCTCACTGAAAAGACCTGAGACTCTTGGCCCCAAGGCTTTCATTCTACCATGGAGGAGGCACAGAGGAAGTACTGAAAAGTTATTGCCCCCAGACATAGCCCCCCACCAACAACAAAATGGCAGTTGGTGGACAAAACTCCAGCTTACTGGCCCTTCATTTAGAAAATATTCTGGCAAGTTCTAGAGAATGAATCCACAGGCTCCCATGGTTCCTCAGTGGATGGGCCCCAGTTGGGCATGTGGGAACTCATCACTTTTTAGTCCTTTTCTGTTCCATATCTCACTTCCACACTCCCTAAAGGTATTCCTTAGAATCCTTGCCTCAGGCTCTGCTACCAGGGGAACCAAAAGCATCACAGCATCTTTTAACAGTAATTTCAAATCCCACCTTCCTCATAAAATCTTCCCTCGGAACTAGGTCTCACAAGTCACTCCCCATCATGTTTTAATCTTATTTCTTTCCTATGGGCTCTTGGAAAGGAGGAATTTTTTCACAGCTCTGAATTCCTTGGTTTGTTCAGCACAGTATCCTATGCAAACCAGATGCTCAATAAATATTTGTTGACTGAATGAAAAATGAATTAATCACGCCAATCAGCACGAAAGTCAGGTTCTTTATTTCACCTACCTAAAACTACTCATGCATCAATGTGGCGATTTTCTTCTTTCAAAAGCACTGCATGAGCTGCTT
The DNA here is from genome assembly GCF_057876585.1 of Rhinolophus sinicus. Taxonomy (NCBI): domain Eukaryota; kingdom Metazoa; phylum Chordata; class Mammalia; order Chiroptera; family Rhinolophidae; genus Rhinolophus; species Rhinolophus sinicus. The sequence goes on along the minus strand of NC_142517.1, from coordinate 187,810,632 downwards.
TTAATGAGAAAATTACTGTGTGCATGTATGTCTTTAAATCAGCATGTTCTAGATATTCATCTTAAATCAAACACCGCTGATTCCCCCAAAAATTGGAATAAAGATCTTTTCCTAAATCCCTAAGCACCTTGCCAGATGCATTACTTCAGAGCTTTTCATCATGACTTTATTCTTACTTAACAGTTCTTTAAGGTCATCCCTTTCCATGTGAAGACTTAGACTGCTCCAATCATCTGAATCCTTGAATCACCCCACCTTCTCACTTACATCAGAACACACCTCAAACACCATCCCTGGGTGGTGGGAAACATCACTGCGAGTCAGTGCAACGATCTTTGCATAGAAGAGAATTGTAGTTGAGGTCTGTGTCCTTCTCTGAACTGGGGATAATACATCAACTTTCCTTTTCTGAGATTCCTGGAGACCTAATGTCAAATATCACCACTATCGACATATGTATAACAAAGCCAAGTCTAGATATGACCCAGGTCTAACAGTGTCTCCTCGTGGGGTTTGTTGGAGGTTACAGAAGGTTTAGTCTTTGTTGGGATACCAGTCATCCCTCTATGTTCTAACCAAAAGAGTAAGAACACAAAAGGATAAAGCCACATAAGACAAGGTCTGGCCCCCAAATACAGCTTTCTTAATCAAGTGAGACTGGAGAATGTGGCTGGAACCTTGGACTAAAGGGCTTTCCAGTAAGCCTGTGGAGGTAGACCAGTCAGACTAGTTACCCAGTTTCAAGCAGAGGAACTAGAATAACAAGTACCTGAATATTTGTTCAGATTGTTGAACAGACTCTAGAAGAACCAAAGGATTACACCTCAGCCAGCAGCAGATATTTTAGTGTGGGAAGCCATCAAGGCCTAATTCCACCATTTTAGATCAAGTAAGCCTATCTATCAGTACCCGCTAATGGCCCAATTGATGTCAGGCTCTGCCCGATTGTTCTTCCTCCCCCTATGGAGGAACAAGCAAACAGAGAAGAGTGTGAGTCCTTCACTAGAACTTCCCTGAGAAAGAAGAAGTGTTCCACGGGGTCCTCTTTTGCAGGGTGGTGAGATGGGAATGTGAATATTATCCTCATTATAGGCTTGCACATCCACAATGGTGCCCCATTATCCAGGCACTGCTGGAAAATTATTCCTCCGCCATTACCCTCTCGGGGAAATAGAGAGATAGAGAAGAGCATCTTCAAGAAACACCTCTCTGTTCATCCACAACCTTCCCTGCATTTCCCCTAGAGCAGCCCATTCATGATAGAACCCTCTGTTCACTCTGCAGTGCGGAATGCAAGCCATGTACAGCTGATAATTACATATGCACAATTATTTTAGCTTGGTACAGGGCTTCACAATAATAATGATACAGCTTTTAGCATTTCCTCCAGCCCCTTGTCAACATCAGAGTTTTCTCTCCACTCACTTGGTCCCTAATGGAGCAAAGTCCATACTCTCCAGGTTTCAGGTCCATGCCTCAGTTTTAGGCCATTACCATCCTATATTGATGTCTTACATTGATTTCACCCAATTATATAGCTCTCCTGGACACTGTTCAAGACAAATGTACAGGAGAGGCTTGTAAGACCCCTGCCCCCTGCCACTCTCTCACTAGAGTACCGTGGTTCCCCAAAAATAAGACCTAGCCGGACCATCAGCTCTAATGCGTCTTTTGGAACAAAAATTAATATAAGACCCAGTCTTATTTTAATATAATATAAGACCAGGTATAATATAATATAATATAATATAATATAATATAATATAATATAATATAATATAATATAATATAATATAATATAATATAATATATAATATCAGGTCTTATATAGTATAATATAAGGCCGGGTATTTAATATAATATAACATAGTATAATATAATATAATACAATGTAATATAATACCAGGTCTTATATTAATTTTTGCTCCAAAAGACACATTAGAGCTGATGGTCCAGCTAGGTCTTATTTTCAGGGAAACACGGTAGTGTTCTCTTAGAAACAATCTGTTGCCTGATTAACCAAGGCTTTCCGCCTAATGCTTACTGAGACTTCTGCCCTCTCTGAAATGGGTGGAGGAGAGAAGGATTACAGGGATTTCACTTCACAGTAAGTAAGAGAGCACGCTGAAGCTCTGAGCATTCACACTGGACACAGTCAGATGTCCTGGAAAGTTAAATATCAAATATTCAGTGACTTATTAGGGTTGTCATGTTTTTTCATGGATGTCTGATAAACAGCTGTAGGACAAGGGGAGAAGTACCAAAATGTGTCACAAATGTTTTCAACTCAACAGAAGTACGTTGTCTGAATTCTTAGTACTCACTACCTTGAATTCATATCAACCATGGGCATGCCAAATTGTCTCCAATTTTTCCTTCAGTCCACTTTCAGCAGAGAAAAGATCACACAGTACCCCACCTTCTTCGCATTCACGAAAGTCAGAAAAAATACTGACTGAAACCAAAGCGAAGACTTGTGCTGCTCTCATTAGAACACAAGCTCCACACAATCGGAGACTCTCTTCTTCAGTGCTGAAGCCCTCAACACTCAGTCCAGGGACTGCCTTGCTGGGGTAATAATAACAAATCATAAATACAAATATTTATTGAGTGTATTAATCAGTTCAGGCTGCCATAAGAAAATGCCATAGACTGGGTGGTTTAAACAACAGAAATTTGATTCTCACACTTCTGGAAGCTAGAAATCCAAGAACAAGATGCTGGCTAATTCACCTTCTGGTGAGGACCTGATTCCTGGCTTGCAGACGGCTGCCTTCTTGTTGTATCCTCACCTGGGATGGGGCGGGGAGAGAAAGCTCTCTGCTGTCTCCTTATAAGATCACTAATCCTATTAGATCAAGTTCCACCTTACGACCTCATTTAACCTTCTACTCCAAATATAATTATGTTGGGGGTTAAGGTTTCGACAGAAATTTTAGAAGGACAAATGTCAGTCCACAGCATTGAACAAGCCCTTCCAATTGGCAGACATGTATAAGTACCACACATCTCATTTGATCCTTACAACAACCTACAGCTTAGGAAGGAAACTGAAACTTAAGAAGAATACGAGTATAGCCATACGATGGCATATGATTCAGCTACAACATAGGTGAATCTTGAAAACATCATGTTAAGTAAAAGAAGCCAGTCACAAAAGGCCACGAGTTATACAAATCCATTTATATGAGATATCCAGAATAGGCAAATCCATAGAGACAGAAAGTAGTTGCCAGAGGCTTGGGGGAGAGGAGAATGCAGAGTGACTGCTATGGGTACAAGGTTTCTTCCTGGGGCAACAAAAATGTTCTGCAATTAGACTGTTCAAAACCCACTGAAAGGTATACTTTAAAAGAGCAAATTTTATGGCATGTGAATTATATCTCAAGCTGTCATTAAAAAAGAAGTTGAGAAATTTGCCCAAGTTTGCACAATTAGTAATGGCAGCCCCAGGTTCACACCTAGGTCTGTCTGACTCCAGAACCTGTGCTTTCAACCATTACATAGCTCTGATCACAGTTGTTCCCAATAAATATGTGCTGAAGACACCAACAAATTTTATTACAGGTAATATAGGCTTTGGCATAATTCCAATCACACGTAGGGGGAAGACAAACCTCAGACCATCCAGGATTTCAAAGGATCAAAACGCATTAAGAATAATTAATCTAGTAATCCCTTTTAAACCTTTTGTAATTTGGAACAATGGTTATTCTAGAGGAAAAGCAAAACAAATTGAAAAGGAGAGTATCCTGAAAGGAATATGACTAAGGTCCTCTAAGGCCATAATTAGACCTTTTGGGCAAATAAAATGTAAATCCGATGGTGTGACGTCCATGCTGAACTGCCCTTGAATAGCTTCCCACCCAAACACCTCACCATGGACGAGTTCTGGCTACATGGCATCCTCTCTGATCTCGTCTCCTGTCTCCCACCGTCCCATTCCACCAGCCTCTGTCCTGCCTGAATTTTCCGCGTTCTCCTCAGCACCTGCTGTCGTACTGCGCCTGCTGTGTGGAACCCTCAGCCTCCAAGCGTCATGCAGTGCCTCATCTTTGATGATCCGGTCTCAGCTCAATGTCCTTCCTCAGACAGACCTTCTGGCTTCCGTGGCATCTAAGTCACATTGGCAACCGCCACCGGCAATCCCTCTCCATCACACAGCCCAGTTAAATGTTCTTCAATGCACTTATCTTTATTTAGTGGTTAACTGTCTGCTTCTTGCCTGCCCTGGAATGAAGCTCCAGCGGGGAGGCAGGGACCTTGTCTATCCTGTTCCCAGACGCACCAGCACCGATAGCAGTCGCAGGCATATAGCAGATGCTCACTCAACATTTGCTGAACAAATAAATAAAACACACACCTCTGCCATGAGATGCCTCAGCAAGCCAAGGCCTCACTTGTTCAATCTATGAAAGCACAGACTCCAAAAGGCTCCCTTCTCAGGAACTCACATCGGGGTAATCTTCATAAGCTGGCCATCCAGGCCTCGTGACGTCATTAACCAGCTACATTCTATGGCCACTGCTTTTATTAGTTTATTTTAACATCATTACGTTTTCATTCCTTCACTGAGCCCATATACTTATCATATACCTTTTACCTTTTCCCTCTTCTAACAACTTATTGTTGTAAATAGTGTGGCAATAACCACACTATGATGGAAATGAGATCCCTCTTTCCTCCAGAGCTATTTTGGTTCCTTCGTGACCGATGAAAAATTCTGTTGACTCTTCATTCTAACAGGGATCAACTTTTTAGTTAATCCCAGCCATTGAAAGTCATTTAAACTTGAGATCCACCCTGGCCAAAACCCGTCATAAGCATAGAGTACAATTCCCATTTCCAGGTCATACCAGTATCGCACTCACGTTGCACTCAGATGGCTTGGGACTCTGCATAGGGGGCGGGGGGGGGCATCCACATGATTAGAGCTCTCCTGGCTTCCCTCCCCCCGCATTTACTTTTCCCTACGGAGACCGCATTTTCTCCCAGTCTATAAGTCTCCTCTTGACCTCAGCTCCTTTCTTAGCCAGCCTGGATCCTGATACTTAACTACCCAAGTAAGTTACCAATATCCAAAGAGGTCTGCCTCCATTGTTCTTCTTCTGTGCTACTGCCAGAAAAACTGAACCCTGACCCATGCAACAATCTGCCTCCTTCCCTCACACTCTGTAGTGAGGGAGCACTCCATGTTTAAAAACAAAAACAAAAACACATCAGGAAGAATAATGCTAAGACGAACACATGATTATAATGAAGGTTGCTCATAAATTCTTTAACACAACCTTGGTGCGCTTCCTCACCCATTGTTCTCAGCAATTAACCTCAACTTTCATCATTTTTCCCAAGCCCCAACCCACCCTCCCGCTCCATCCCAATCCCTATCGCAGATATAACACTGTCTCCAAGAAGAAGGAAATCTTTAGAGATGCATTTCCTAAACTCCATCCCTTCACCTAAACACCCGTCTCTAACTGCAGACACAATAACACCTTCACGCAAATTGGGAAGGAACTGCCTCTCCTGGTTCAAAACTCAATTCTGCCCTGTGCCCTTGAGCTCACACCCTTCTGTTTTCACCCAGATCCTGCTCCATAAATTATCTCCACTCTCTTCTGTAGCTTCACCTGTCACTCTTATCACCTCCATCTCTCAGCCTATCATCTTGCTGTTATCCCTAAAAGGCCCTCTCTTGAACCCCAATGTCTTTTTCTAGCTCCTACCTTAGCTCTCTTTCCTTCTCAAACCTCCTCAATGGCTACTTGCTGTCTCCACATCACCTTTCATTCACTCCCAGCCCGTTGTAACTTGGTTTCTGACCCCAGGGCTTCCCTGAAACTGCCTTTAGACGACTACTGGCTGCTTAATTGGCAAATCCAAAGGGAAATCTTGGCCCCTTAGCTCAGTAGATCATTCGACTTCGTGTGAAGATCACACCTTCCTGTTTTGAAACTCTCTATTTAATCATGCTTCTGATTCTCCTCCCAGTTCTCTGATCACTCATTCTCTGGTCCTTCATGGGCTCCTCTTCCTCTCCTCAACTCTTAACTATCCTCCTAGCTTATGTTCTCCTTCCTACCCACCCTTCCTGACAATCTCCTTCACCACCATGTTTGTCATTCACATTTTTATGGAAATGACTCTCAACTGCACTATCTCCAGCCCCCTTGTCTTCCCTGAGCTTCAGACTGTTATATCCACCTGCCTCCTAGACATGGCTTCATATGTGTCCCAAAGCCCCTTGATTTGAATCAATTATGTCTATTCTGATTTCATATTCTTTTCCCTTCACCATGTAAACTGTTTGTTCCCTGTGCTGTGCATTTCGGCTGGACCCACCTTCCACCCCGCTATCCAATCAAGACACCTGTTAACTTTAACTCCTCCTTCTGCCTCATCATCCACATCAAAGCAATTCTAATGATTTTTATCAACTGAAGATTTCTTGAAAGCATTCCCTCTCCGTGCCTCTCAGCACTTCCTGAGAACAGAACTTCTGTTTATTCTCCTACTTCATTTTTTATGGTCTAGGGGATAATGGCCAAGCACTTGAGTATGACATCCAAGATCGTCCATGACTTGAGCGGTCCCTGGGCCTACCTCTCCTAACTCATATCTCTCGGCCTCAACCTTGTCATTTACCATGCAGTTCAATAAAAAAAAAAACCTCATGCTCCCTTAACATGCGACACTGCTACATGGCCCTGCCTCCTAAGCACACACTATCTCCTCTAGAACATAATTCCCCATTCTGTCGCTCTCTCTCCCATCCATCCCCAACACTTCCTTTCCTCACTAGCACTTATTCGCCAAGATTTAGCTCAAGCATCGCCTTTTCCAAGATGCCTTTTCACACTCCTCCAGCCTGAAGAGCTGCCTCTCTTTGGTGCTACCATAGCCTTCCATGTTCATCTTGAGCACAACAAATTCCACACTTCTAAAATTACATAGTCATCTAGTGACCTGTCCCAGCTAGCTTATAAGATCCTGAAGGCAAGGGCTGCTCATAGTGGTGCTCAACTTGATTCCTCCGCATGTTAAATATTAGTGGTAAATAACCATCTGGTTTGTTTCCAGACTTCTAAGGACCCTGGCTACCCCATGTGACACTTTCTCAGTCATGTGACTGGGAGGCTGTGCTGTGACCATGATGTTTAATGTTAAAAACATAGAGCAATGTTGGTGGTTATCACTACAGTAGGAGCTAAAGGAAGAGAGGAACTAAACACTGAAATTAGCCATACCTTGCTTCTCAACATAGCCTAAGATTTGGCAAGACCAATCTCTCAGGCAGGCACAGTGCTGACAAAGCACGGTGAAAAGGAACACCACCAGTGTTCAGCAGAGTCAGAGAGGAAAGAAAACCTGCAATACCTTTAACAAAGGAAATTCTCAGTTCTGCTGACTCATTCTGAGTTAAAGCTGCAATAAAACTTGAGTAAGGTGCGCCCAAGCTGACTCTGCATTTTTTTCTGCAGAGTTCACAGAATTTGGCATACAAGAAATTTAATAGTTGTTCTTTATAGTCCTTTGCAATTTCTCAGATATTGACTGCGGTCACCTACCTTATGGTGTCTGAAAGCACTATATGGTATTTTTCTGTCCAAGATACAGCTCTGGTCAAAATACTGATGAGTTTAAAATACTGATGGAAGCTTCTTAAACTAAAGAAAACCATACAGGCAATCCCTTTCACCCAAGGAAGTCCACTGCTAGCTCAATTAGAGGCTGAAGAGCCCTGCTTATGTCACCACCTCTTGCTCATGCTTTGTACAAAGACATCTGAACAATTGGTTTCAACTTAAGAAATAGCATTTAAATATCAACATAAACATATGCTCAGAGGGGAAAAAAAGGTAAATTTTCAACAGGATCAAAATGTCTAAAAACCTATATTAGAGCAAATTACAAAGCAAAGAACCTTATCAAAATATTTGCAAGTCATCATTTTCTTTGTTCTTCATACTGAAGTCATATGAATTGCACAATGCAAGGTAAAATGGAAGAAATTTCTCGACTGAAGTCTAATTAAACTTGAGTCAGTAATTTATCATGCTTCCTATACATAGTAATGATTGTAGTTAACAATTAACTAGCATTACTTCAAATATTTATTTCATTTAAAATCACAATATCTACCCTGTTTCCCCAAAAATAAGACCTAGCTGGACCATCAGCTCTAATGCGTCTTCTGGAGCAAAAATTAATATAAGACCCGGTCTTATATAAGACCCGGTATTATATTATAATATATTATATTATATTACATTATATTATATTATATTATATTATATTATATTATATTATATTATTATATAAGACCCAATCTTATAGTAAAATAAGACCGGGTCTTATATTAATTTTTGCTCCAAAAGACACATTAGAGCAGATGGTCTGGCTAGGTTTTATTTTCGGGGAAACAGGGTAAGTACTGCATTTGAGATACTTAACAAGTTAAATGTTAAATGCCTTTTCTTTCAGGAAAAGAAAAAAAGATAGAATTAACTTCAGACTTGTATATTTTTCTTGAAGTGTTACATGACATACAATCAGCTAGAAAATATCAGTTGCGTCATAACAGACATTATTTTGACTTAATCATTATCATGAAGTAAAGTTTTATTGCACTTGCTTAACAGGATTATGACTAAATACTTACTTGTTCAGTGTGAGGTCAAGAATAAATTTGGCGCCGAAGGCTGCAATCTGGAAGCTTGCCTGGGCCAGATGGACAGCCTATGGATCCAAAAAGACAGAAAAAAAATCCTTAGCTTACTTTCTTGTCTTTAAAGCTGAATATATCAATATCAAGAATGATATTTAATAAGAACTTTTTTATGGATTGATTCACTTCTTTATGGATCCTTATGCAACAATTCATTTCTTTAAAAGAAGAGTAGGTGCATTGTCATGCCTTTAGTTGGAAGACCTAAATATCTGTGCAGCAAGAAACTAATAAAAGACAATGAATGAGGCCTTTAAAATGAACACATCATGATAAAAATCAAGAGTATATTCAGCTGGACTTACAAAGTGACCATGATGAATTATGCAAAAGTCTGACTAATTAAAGCTTGATTTCAGCCTATTTTGTGTACAAAGCTAACCAATTCTTTCTGCACACCTAAGTGAAAAACCATGTCAGCTCTCTGCTCGTCATCAGGAATTGGAACTTTCTCTAAGTGATGTGTCAGCAGAATGTGACAGTAAAATGGGACAACTTTCAACTTCAAAAGCACTTAGAACCACACTTGTGCATAGTGAGAGTTTATGCCCCCCTTTAAAAGTCACACATTTACAAATATTGCCATTACTGTGCTTTAACTCAAAATACAAAGATAATCTCATCTAAACATAAATCATAGGTAGTAGGTGTTGAAGATTAGTATAGCTCACAGAAGCTTCTTGAATAATGTCAATTAACAAATCAATAAAGTTTTGTCAAAATGTTATCCAAGATAAAACTCTCCTTTGTCATCCTCTCAGGAAAGAAAAGGACAAGGATAGAGGATAGATGCAACATTCACAACCCGCTCCCCCTCCCTTGCTAACAAACATCCCTCCTCCAGACTTCATTCCTAAAACACAGTGGATGTTACAAATCATCAGTGAAGTGCTACATGCATAGCAACCAGACACTTTCCACTCCCATGTTCCCCTCAATACCACCCATGCTCCTCTTGGCCCTCCTCCATTATTGAAATCTACTCATTCTTCAAGGACAGCATAATTGCATTACTTTCCATGAAACTCTCCTTCACAAGCATGAATGAAAATGAACTCTTTGTCCTCAGGGCTTCAGGATAACTTTATTTGTTCCTCCCTCCACGGACATGGGGGCTTCCTATCCCATCCTGCATGGTGAGCTCCACAACTCACATCATAAGCATCTTGCAAATAGTTGTAGATTAATGACCCTTCCCCAAAATATATGATCTTTCAACTAATTAACAAAATATTTATTGTCAAGACTTATTCTGTCATGCCAAACCTATAAAATACTATAAACCATGACTTCTACTTCTTATCAAGCACAACGGATGATCAGATAGTCACTCTATAATAATCAATAAATAAAATAAAAAAGGAAATTAACAAATACTAAGTTTTAAATACAAAATACTGAGAAGGCAACAGAATCCCGAACACCATGGGATCGCATGCCAAACCCCAAACAACCATGTGTGGAACAAGGTCACTGTACTTGATCTAGGTTTCTTGCATACAGACAACTACATGAGAAAGAAATGTCTGTCTGGTCCAATGTGGTCGCTATCATCTGCAAAAGAACCTCTCTCTCTCTAATGCAAATATCATATATAGTCTTTAAATTCATTCTGTGTCTTCAAGCATTAATTTTTGCATGAAGTTTTATATATTGATGAATTATTTGTACAAAAAGGACATTTTTTAGCTGAGTCCCAAAAGCCTTAAAAAAAAAAGCTTACTTCCTGAAAATAAGATAGTTCTATTTTTTCTTTTTTTTTTTCTTTTTTCTCTTAAGAATATTAAATAGTAGAAAAAGAGTTCATTAAGAGTACCATGGCCTAAAAAGTACTGATAAACGTAGCTTCTTGAGCGTCTTTATAAATACTAAGAAAAACCTGACAGTGACCCAGTAAAAGGCTCATTTTACAGCAAATAAGCAATGAGACAAGTACAGACCCTGTTGCAAAATAAAATAGCATGGTGGTAACTGCTTACCCCATTTTATAGAATTTGATCACTGTTAAATAAGTTTATACCAAGTCAATATGACAAAATTCAGTTTAACAGAATTTAATATAGAGCTAGCAAAATAGTATTAATCTTGAGATTTTTGATTTTTCCTTTTTTTTTTTTTTTTTTTTCAGTCACTCATTCCACATACACGTGTTAAGTCCCACTCTGTCTACAAAGATGGCTGGGACACAGCCCATGCCCTCAAAGGAAGTGTCAGTCTCCAGGATGGCAGGGAAAGTTGCCAGCCTCAGTGTGACACAGGGGTCACAGAGACCAAGTCTTCGCTGACATGAAGAGATTTGAACAGTATTTCCAAAGATGACTAAGAATCCACTTTCTAGGAGAAGAAAAGACATTCAGGTCCTGGAGGAAAACATTGACAAAAATTGAGTAAAAAATAAACGTGGAAAAAATAAACCTTTTAATTTGTAAAAATGAGTATGGCCTATAGGAAAACAGCTTTTGGAGGACAAGTCAATGAATCTGAAAACGTGGGGTGGAGACTGTGGGGCTTTTTACGATGTGTTCAATGACATGTCTGATCACATATTCATACACGTGGCCAAGATAGCAAGCTTCCCTATAAATGTCCCCCCACTTAGCCCAGTACCTGGCCCATTATCATCACTGTCATCGCCATCGTCAATAACAACAATGATTCCAACATATTGACAGATTACTCTCCACAACTCAAACAATTACAACGCCGTTAACAGTATTCCTGTTTCTCCATAGAAGGGAAAAAAATCTAATTTTATTACCTTTATCAGTAAGAATGTTTTAACATTTAATTTATCTTAACGCTAAGAGGCAGCACATTTTCATACGTGCTGGTACAAGATTTCCTCCGGCATTCATCTTCCTTGCACATAACATAAAATGGAATTAGTATATTCATCTACTATACTTGCATCCATTTTAAGTAATTTCAATACAAGGGATGTATGTTATTTTTCCTATATTCTGTTTCTCTTCACATTGCTATACTTTCTGCATTTGTATACAGATTCTTCTGTACTTGACAAATGCTACTTTGCCCTGTCACTCTATTCTTTCTGCTCTGTCCTAGACATGATTAAAACAGCTTTTAACTTGTAAAATCTCTGTTATCCCATATCACTTGATCCTTTTTTCTTTAACAAAATACTGTAGTTTTGATCATTGTCAATTTTAAGTGTTTTCAAATCAGGTAAAATGAGTCCTCATTATTATTGTTTTACAAACTCCATTTTCAGATATTATTTATTTTCTACTTCATATTAACCTACCTCTTCCAAATGATACAAAAATTAGAAGAATGGCCAGGATGAGTAGAAAGTTTATAATACGCAGCCATATCACTTATGGTTTATTAACTATTGTAGAGTCAACTCACTGACCACCATCACCAACACCCGCTGAAATCCAAAGCCTACCCTGAGTATTGCTTTTCTTTTATAAAGAAGGAACTACACAGGGAGGTTTAGAAATGTGTTCAATAATACAAACTCAGACTGTAGGAATACTTCAGAGATGAGTTCATGAACACACAGAAGGTCGAAACGACTGATTTTCTCCTTCGAGATATCTGTTAAGTAGGCTTGATGACTAACAATTGTTTTTACAAGGACAGTCACTGTACTAGCTGTGGAAGAATGCAGGGTTTTATAGTCAAACAGCGTCATTTCACGATAAGAATAAGCACAGCCCTGGGTTCAGAATTACCACCCTGAAGGACTGACAACAGCTGCTCCCTGAGCATTTTGATATTTTTCTTTCAACTCAGAATCTGGCACAGGGAACTAACAGGAGCTCTATAAACAAAAACAACTGAACTCAATTATATACACAAAACTCCTTCACTGAAGAACAATTTACACATATAAACAATGTGCTTTTGTTGCTCTGTTTTTTTCCTTTGAGTAGATGGCACCTAACGGTATATTAAATACGTTTGGAAGACTGTCAGGGTCCTCAGCTAAAACTGGTTTTGCATCTTCGGAAGCAATGCTTTGGTATGAAGCAATCATATGCTCAGCTTTGTGTGAGGAACATTCCAAAAGCTCAAGAGACACAGTTTTATTTTCTTGGGACTTATACTCAGAACAGTTAACATTAATATAGACATGAAAGGAAGAAAAAAAAAGATGACTATCTACTTATAGAAATAAAAAGCCGGCATTTCCAGAATATAGATGTTTTCATGCAAAAATGTTTCACACATAATGAGTGTTCAATCAGTATTCTTTACTACTTGGAAAGGATTTGTGAGTTTACTATAGAGTGTGTACATAACTGGAACTGAATATGGGAAATGGAAGGTTTATACTTTCCCAGAATTTAGAAAATAGTATAAGACTGTATTTCATAATTCAGTAGAAAGTAACTTGAATTGATGTATCTAATCTATTAATCAGAACATCCTCTGAGCATGTATTTTAGTTTAGTATGCTCTATAATGCATATGGTTTGGGAAACAAGAAAATTTGGAAAGATTCCTTGCTCTTAAGACACACCTCACTTATTTAGGGAGATGCTGATTTAAGTTACAAAGGAAACATATCCAGAGTGGCATATCAATAAGATTAGAAAATGCTTTCAAATGGAGGCAGAAGCCCTGGAGTCTATAAGCAGGCCTGAGCAGACATTGGTGGGATGGTACAAGCTCTGCTTCCTAAAGAAGAGGGCTGTGGGCTTCCAGGAAAGAAGGTGCCACAGAGAACAAAATGCTGCAATTAAAATTAGAGGCAAGGATTAATAAAACTGTCTTCTGTACCAGAAGGAATCACGGAAAAAGCAAAACAGCTATATAGTTGAATACTAGTGAGACGGCAGGTAATTTTTTGTTTTTATTTGCCCCATTGCTATGATAACTTTGCTTAGTCTATGTTCATTAAAATATCAAAGATATATGTTGTGATTGTATGTGTTTGTGTGTCTGTGTATAAACTATAACCTTTTCAGGAAGTAGTTTTCTCTCCCTTTATCTTTTTTGCTTATGTGTTTTTTTCTCCTACTCTTAATTTTTCAATACACCCTTCATGAGTTTCTACTCTTCAAATATAGTGGAAAAAGAATCACAGAATCTCAAATACCATCTTCTTTTGAGAGTCAGGACATTTTATAATGTTTCAGAGAAGACGGATTTGAAAATTCAACTAAGAAGAAAGGAAGAGAATCAGCTAGGAGGAGGTTTCTTTGTTAAAATGAGTTGAGTTGTTGAAAGAGGCTTGCAACAACTTGGTTGCATAGTATGTTTTTCTCTTCATATAAATACAGCAGACACAGAATCCAGTGACCCAAATAATTAAAGTCTAATAAGAAATAAACTGTCAAGTTTAAATTGAAATAAGTTTGAGGAAAATACATCACTTTCTTTCCATCACATAGGCTTTCCTGTAAATGACTAATGTGGGTCTATCCTACAGCAGAAAAAACACAAAAGGTCAGCTTGTGGATCTTTGTTCTGTATAATGCAACAACTCAAATATGTGAATATATCTTAGGAGTTTTAAAGTCCAAAAGGAAACATCCATAGACCATTCTTAATTACAGTTGGTTCTAATTCCTATTCTAAATTTGCACATTGGTAATCACCAATGTGATCAAGTATATGATAAAAACAATAATGCCCTATATTCCTGTGTTTTAATTATCTCAATTACTCAGAATAATACAGCACCCCGTGAAGTTAATAGGGTAGACATTTTTATTACCTTTTCATTGAGAAAGAAAATTTTTCAAGGCACAGAAAGGTTAAATAATGTTTTTGTCCAAGGTCACACCGCAAAGGAAGAAAGATGAGGTGCTTGCTTCAGTTCAGTGCCAGAAAGTTCACGCCAGAAATCCTCAGACCTCCAAACCTCAATGTTCATTAAACATCGGTCATTAAAGTATCAATAAATAATAGCTTACCAACAGGAATTCAATGATTTTGGAAAGAGGGGGTAAAGTAGAAGGCGAAAGGAAAAAAAGAAAAAATTTACATTAACATTTTAGCAGTCAGCTCCACCTTAAAAGTTCTCTCCCAATATAGCTAGTTATCTTCTAGAAAATCCAATGTGCATTTGTACTCTGCAAAATTTGCAAATTTTATATTTTTTATTGCTAATTACCATTAGGTATTGTGCTTTGACCTTGTTCAAGTTGTCGTGTCTTTAAAATAATATGAATCATTTTCCTGAAAAATGGAACAGCTGCAATGTTACATGAAGGCAATTTTGCAAATTAAGGTAATTTGCTGAACATTCTTCCCAAGGTGCACTTAAATAGGTAGCGTGGGGGAGAGAATATCATGTCTCCTTCCAGCAGGTTCCAATTCACAGGATTATTGGTTAACCCATTAACAAACTGGCACTGAATCCCTACCTTGTGTGACATACTGTGGCAAATATAAAGATATAGAAAATTAGTATTTATTTCAAAAAGTCTATAATGTGGTTAGGGAAATAAGATGAGAAAACACAAAGAGTAAGAAATACAATACTTTGATTCAATAATAATAATAAATATTATTTGTAAATATGCCACATATAATGTAAGCACAATTAATTACCGAATTTAATATGAAGTGTATGGTCTGTGTAACGAGTGCATTTAAATTTGAAGAACGAGAATGCTGAAGGCTGGAGAGAGCTAGGAAAAGCTTCCTGGAGAAGTCTTTCTCAACATTTAAAGATAGAATTCAGATATCTCTAGGGCTGATTGAATAGGATGAAATTTCCAAGTGTTTCTAAGTGTTTGCTAATAAATAGAGACTTAAGAAACATGCTTTTAGAGTAAAACACAGGATGCTGTCTATTCTGGAGCATTAACTACAGTTTGGATTGTGGTGAGAATTAAAACATGGCAGTTTATTATAAAATCATGCATTTCATGAGCTCAATAAGGCATGTAAACACATACAAGAAGCCCAGAAAATACTAATGTATTTTGTTGATCAAGCTATGGTGCAGCCTTAAACTAAAAGCTGAAGTCCCAGCCTTGCAGATATTATAGATACAACCCCAAACATCAGCGAAGCACACTCTTCTCACAGGCCCCTGACAGATCAGTATCTGCCAGGGAAGCAAGGAGGTCATTGTTTGACCTTGTTCTCGGTGCCAACCGTGGCAGAAAGATAGAACTCCTACTCTGAAAGAACTCTGGCCAACATTCAATTATCCAACCTGATGATACAGAAAAAAGGATAGCATGTTGAATGTTAACTTCTGACCAAATCTTTTACAGGAGCTTTTTTCTAAATAAACCAATTTTAAAGTAACAACGGTTTCATTGTCCTCCCTTTTCTTACCTACCCTCAGTTTGAGGTGCTCTCAAAGTTTGATACAGAAAAAAGATAGACACTGCAGAGAAAGAAGAAAAATAGGCATTAATAATCCAAACAGATAGTCCAATGAATAAATCATGAGTTACAGTACTAAAAATTTATTTTTAAAATTCCTCATAGCCAGCCAAAGAAGAGAAGCTACATCTAATATTACTTGAACTTGGCGGGGGGAATCTTTTTAGCCCTAAAGGGTTGCACTAAGATCTTCCTTAGTGATCATTTAGCATCTCTGAACTCTGTAATAATGCACTTTCATTGACAAATCATCTTTGGAAATTTACATGAACTGTCTTCTATAAATTTACCCCTAGTGATTAATATTTGCTGGATATTAAACAGACAATGCCAACTCAAAAGAGAGATGAAATCATAAGCCTTCCGATCTCTTGCTATTTGAAAATGGATAAAGCATTAGAAGTATCACTACAGCTCTATTATTTAGCTTTCATATATTTTCCGAAGGATGAGTAAAAATACAACTATGACAACAGTTGCCATGGAAGCAGTTTCTTTCTGCTCCCTTCCTGAATAGTAACATTTCATTTGATGCATTCATCTAGTGGCTGAGGTGTGATTCACCTTGTTCTTTTTCCCCATCAATTCCTACATCACCACAGCGCATAACTCCAAGGAGTGCTTCTCTCTGTTGACACTTTTGTCATAAAGAACCTATTTTTTAAATTTCTAGCCAAAATTATTGAATACCCACTAAATAATTTAAATAGAAGAATAGAAGAAGTAGGGTATAAGTTTTGGAAAGCAAAAGACACCAAACTCCATGCTTCACGTCTGTGACTCATTGAACGTTTTTTAATTTGCTTATATAATGTTAATGCTGCCCTGCAAGAAGAAAACCTCCAGAATGCAGCACTCCTTGAGGGGACTCCACTCACATACCTATCTACAGCAAAAGAAGGTTCTTTAATTTGGATTTGTATGATGACCATATAAGAGTTAGTCAAGAATAAATGAGTCTGAAATACAAAATGAAATTTATGAACCTTGTTATATCCAGCAAACCATAAATGCTGTAGAGTAAATTTAAATTAATTTCCAGGTCTCTCTCCCTCACTAAGAAACTACTGACTATGGACAACCAAGGGAGACGAAGCAGATCTGTGTAGGCCAGATCTCTCTTCGCTTGAGATATCTTGATTCTACTGATTTTCTTTGGTGGGTCTCACACTCTCTTGCCCAGAGCTGATTTGCATTGGGACCTCTAAACCAGCACTGTTATTTCTATTTGAAGAAATTTTTCAGGCTTTGCTTATGAGTTCACCATAAATACAGAGCTGTTTGACAACCATACTCCTAAGAGGTCTTTGCTTTCCTAATCTACCCTATTCAAGATGTGTGTCACAGGTTAAGGTGGAGACCTCTTTTGCTCTGCTTACAGCTATGGATTAGAGAGAGTCTGAGTTTTCTGGTTCTTAGCCGTGTCTGGCTCAGTCCTTTGCTCTGAATTCTGACCTTAGCTATGACCATGGATAGGTTGCATTCTGCCCATTTGGATGGAAAGAACAACTTTCAAACAGGTGGGGGGCAAAGCAAAAATGGATTTCCCCATTTTACAAATATGCAGGTGCCCAGAGACTCTCTGAGGAACACTATTAAGGCCTGTTCCTAGACACAGAGGTTCACGATTGCCGTGTATCACAATTTTACTCAAAACAAATTTCATGTGTGCTACACATACTTTACTCAAAGCTAGATGTGGAAAAACTAATATTGATATGACCTCATTTTCTCTAACATTCAGCCTCCATAGAATTCTGCAAAATGCCAACCACTCAGTCTGCAGCCACACAATCTTCAAAACTAACATTTAGAATATTGACTATTACACAGAATATCTTGCCTATTTTAGTAAGCAAATGATAGATTCACCATGTCTACAGAATATTTTAGGTTCATTAAAACTCCATTTCTGTTTCTAAATGAGAACCCAGAAATTCTTCATGGAACCACGAAGACATATAAAACTAAAAATAGTACTTTGGAATACATCTATTTCCTCAGATTATATGCTACCTCATTAGCTTCTACATCATATATGAAATCATTTACTCATTCAACAAATAATTATTGTCTACCATGTTTTAAGCATAGGTCCTGATTTTCTGGAGTTTGCATCCCAGTGTGTGTTTGGGGAACAGGGCAAGTAACACAATCAACAAATAAATTTAAAGCAAGATAGATGGTGATAAATGCCATAGGTAAAAAAGAATAAAGTAGGTAAGAGGCAAAGGGAGCTAGGGAGTGTATCCTATGGAGAGATGACAATATTAAATAGGGTGGACAGAGAAGAGCTCTGAAAAGATGATATCTGAGCAAAGATTGGGAGGGAAGGAACAAGCCACATGGATACCTAGGGAAAGAGAATTCCAGGCAGAGGGAACAGCTGGTTGCAAAAGTCCTGAGGCAGAAGCATGCTTGGTATGTTAAAAAACAGCAATAGGGCCAGTTTGAGTGAGAGGAGAGAGTCAAGGGAAGTGTCCTAGGCAATGAAGTTAGAGAAGCAACGAGGGCTCAACTGCGTAAGACCATGTAGGCCACTATAAGAACTTTAACTTTTACTCCTAATAAAATAAAAAGTCGCTGAAGGTTTTGAGCTGTAGAGTGATTATGATCTGCCTTCCATTTTTTCAAAGTTCACTCAGGCCATTGTATTGACATTAGAGTACAGATGGAAAGGCGGCGGGGGGGGGGGGGGGGTGGCAAGGAAGAAAACAGAGCATCCAGTGAAGAGGCTGTTGCAATAATTCAGGTATAAATTAATGATGGGTTGGAATTCACAGTAGAGTGAATGAGAAGTGATCAGATTCGGGGTAGATAGTGAAAGCTGAGTCAACAGGAGTTGCTTACAGATTAGATATGGTTATACATGAAATAGAAGAGACAAGGAAAACTCCAGAATTTTGGGCCTAAATAACCAGAAGGTGCCAGCAATGTACTGAGATGGGGAACACTGCAGGAAGAGACGGTAATGGGAATATAGGACTTTTGTTTGGGATCTATTAAGTTGGATATGCACATTCTATATCCAAGTGGAGATGTGGAATAGGCAGTTAAATATAAGGCAGATATAGGTATATCTTTTAATTGAAGTTTACTGAGTGACTAAGTGAATTAAGAAATAATGAACGAGTAAGTGAATGATTAAGCATATGAATGAATGAGTGAATAAATGAATGAATATTAAAGTACAAAAGAATTCTAGTAAAAGAGCTAAAGAGGAGAGTATAATTCAAATTCAGAAGATAACTTATTGCCTGAAATAGCTATAGCTTAAATGAGAAACTAAGATAACTGAGGAAGGAAAACTGTGGAAGTCAGTACAAAATAACCTACTCACTGGATTTTAAAATAACATTTTCAATTAAAACAGTGTTACTTCGGAACCCAAGAAGTACATTATGCACTACAAACTCCCCCAAAAGAATTCAAGTCCAAAAGCATTATTTTCATATGTCATGTATATATGCATTAAAATTACAGAGGAATGCTCAGCAAATGATGATGTTAGTTCTCTAACAAACCACATGAGTTATATGCATGAATGTATATACCGGGGGTGCCAAAAATATGTATACAAGTGACACTTTGGTCAACATTGCTCAAGTAGTAGTTCACTGTAATCAGAAGTGTCTGGACGCTGATGGTGACCACTCTGAGCACCTCTTGTAATTGCAGAAGTCAAACGTGACTTGTATTCATCTTTTGTTATCAGTATATATTGAGTATTACAATTTTAATACAGTTTTCCTTTCTTAAAATGTGTATACATTTCTTTGGCACCCTCTGTACATTAAATATTCCTAAGAAATAACACAAGGTTTATCTTTGATTTCCCAAAAGTCCATTTCCATATTCTGGAAGTCATGCTATGTTAACTGCATTTAATATTACAAACTTGTCACTACTTTTAAGAATACAGTGTCATAAATCTCATTTTAGGAATTTTTAAGAAGTATTCACTTACTGATTTTAATTTACTAACTTCATCTAGCATCTTAGGGGCCTGATATTAAGTCATAGAAACTAAGATATATTTAACATCCTATCAAATGATAGATTTACATAGTAAGTTTCTCAAAATCTCTAATTTAGTAATTAGAGTTTGTATTGCAAAATGTAGGAATAAAACAATTCGAGAGAATTGTACAAATCTCTTCTTACAGCTTTTCCTTGGGCTACTACTTAAGTTAGCAAATAACAAGAAGGTGACTTTTCTTCAATATTTTTTTTAAGTCACTATGCTATCTCAATAATACCAAAAAGTAAGAAAGAAACAAAGCAACTCTTACAATTTTATTCGATTTGAATTATAGTTATTTCTGGTGATTTTTTTTTTACCTGAAATAAAATATATCATGGCAGTATTTAATTAGTTATGACTAGAGAGGACATGATGTTAGAATGTGATAAATAGTCCAAAATAAAAACTGCTTATAGAATATGAAATTTTTTCCAAACACACAAGACTATAATAAACTGAACACTGTTTTACCTTAGCAAAAAAAAAAACAGAAAAAGCCATTTAAATTAGGACTTCAGGCAAACTCTTTTCTTTTTGCCTTCCATTCCCATTACCATTAAATTAGCCAGTTTCTCACAAATTAAAAATTATAGAATCTGCAAGAATATTGCAGTACTTATGTGAGCACAGCAAAAGATGAAGTCTACTGGCTCAGTTCCTAATCAGATTTATGTAAGAAACAGTATATACGTTAAGGGACAGAAAGATCATAATTTCCATTTTCCTAACCTATAGGTTTACAAGCTCTATAATGGGTTTTCTCAACCTCAGCACCACTGACATTTTAGGCTGCGTTCATCTCTGATTTGGTGGTGGGGAAGGGCTGTCGTGTACACTACGCTTGGCAGTCTCCCTGGCCTCTACCCACTAGATGCCAGAAGCAGCCAATCCCCAGTAAGACAACCAAAAATATCCCCCGATATTGCCAAATGTCCCTGGTTGAGAACCCTTGATCTATGCAAGAGATATATGAATTTATATAGATTCCTCTAGATGTGTTGACTTTACACAAAATTGAACCTTAATTTCACAGCTCACTTTCGGCTGTCACCAAAGTCCTTTGAAACGAAACAGCAGGAAGCAACTGTAAGGACAGGAAAGAGGAGTTGGGTTCTTTCAAGAGTTAAATGTTATCCACCTGATAAAAAGCAAATTGTTAAATTTTATATCCAGGGAAATCCCCCCAATTAAACTCTAGATTTAAATCTGTTAAATGAGCTCACATGTATTCTTCAAAAAATAATAAAGAAACGCTGCAACTATCTACACAGTCCAGATGCTTAATTTTGCTTTGCTTTTCCTCCCAAAATGGCAGCTTCTTATTATCGTTTGAAATGTCATTTGATGACTCAAAAGAAAACAACTGTAATTTAAACAGCAAGAAATGAGGGCGAATAACTCTGTATGTGGCCTCAGTTTGGAAGTTACTAAGCTGTCCTTCCATAATTAATGTAATATGCTTTCTCATTGGGTATAAAACCCCAGGTCTCTAAATACCATTTCTATGCTGGTGGCTCCCACATTTCCATTTCATCCCAATCTGCCGCTGAGACCACAGCCAACTCACTCATCAACATATCCCCATGGATGACCAACAGTCCCCCTGAAGGGAACAGGTTCAGTTTCCTCTTAGCCTTCTTCTAAACTTTCCTCCCCAGCCTTTCCCATGTTGGGAAATAGTAGCACTATTCCCCAGGAAAACGCCTTACAATCATTCTTGACTCCTGTATTTATTTCCAATTACTGCTGCAACCAATTTCAATCACTTTGTGAGTTAAAACAACACAAATTATTATCTCACATTTCTGGAGTTCAAAAAACCAAAATCAAACTCTAGAATCAAGTTAAAGGTGTGGGCAGAGCAGGTTCCTTCTGGGGCCTTCATGGGAGAATCAGTTTCCTTATCTTTCCCAGCTTCTAGAGGCTGCCTGCATTCGTTGGCTCATGGGTCCTTCTTTACATCACTCCAACCTCTGCTTCAATCATAACATCTTCTCTGACTCTGACAAGGACCCTAGTGATTACATCGGGTCCACCCAGATATTCCAGGACAACCTCCCCACCTCAAGATCCTTAACTTAATCACATCTACCAAGTCTCTTTTGCCACATGCAATACTGTGATTTGTAAGAAAGATTTACACTTGGTCATTCAGATACCCACAACACATTTCTCATATATTTCACAGCTCCCAAAGCCCTTGGAATTTTCTGAGCAATAAAAGCAATGGGCGCATCTTTTGTCACATTTGTTTTCTTTCCCTCAGTTTCTGAAATCACTTCATAAAGGGGAAGTGGGTGTCTTATTATTCATAAGAAGCCCCTTTCCACCACAACTGGGTTTATGTTGATGAGATGACTTTTGGAAAGTACCTAAGGATGGGAGCTGGTTGGCAGGGGAACCAGCAACGAACAAAGGGTTGGAATTTTCAGTCCCACCCACTGGCCTCCCTGGTAGGGAAAGAGGCTCAAGTTTCAATCAGCTACCAGTGGTCAGTTTCGTCAGTCATGCCTCCATAATGAAGCCTCTGTAAAAGCCCAAAAGGAGGGGGTTCAGAGAGATTCTGGGGTGGTGAACATGTGGAGAGCTGAAGAGAATGGTGGGCCTGGAGAGGGCGTGGAAGCTCCGCACCCTTTCCACATACCTTGTCCTATGTTTTTCTTTTTCCATCTCGTTGTTCCTGAGTTATATCCTTTTATAATAAACAGATAATCTAGTAAATAAATATTTCTCTGAGTTCTGTAAGCTACTCTAGCAAATTAATCAAACCTGAGCAGGGGGTCCTAGGAGCCTCTTATTTATAGCCAGTCAGTCAGAAGGACAGGTAACAGCCTGCACTTGTGACTGGTGTCTGAAGTGGGGAGCGGAGGGATGGCTCTACAGGACTGATCCCCTTAACCTGTGGGACCTGACGCGATCTCCAGGTAAATAGTGTCAGAATTAAGTTGAATTATCGGACACTGCTAGTGTCCCCAGAATTGTTTGTTGGTGTGGGAACCCCCCTCCACAGTAGAATTTGGTGATCAGAAAATACGACTTAAGATTAACATAGTCACAGGTTATAGGCATTAGGACGTGAACATCTTTGCGGAGGGGGTCTCATTATTCTGTCTATCGCAACTCCTCTCCTTTTCTGGCCCACCCAGCCCCCAAATCATCAACAATGTGAAGGCTCTACCTCTAAAATACATCCCAAATCAACTACTTCCCTGTAATTCCTTCACTACCAGACTCTGCCCTAGACACCTGCCAGAGCCTCCTAACTGGTCTCCTTGCTGCCACTCTTGCCCTTCTACAGTCCACGTTATATAAAGTTGCCACGTTCTATAACGCTGATCTTTTTAAAATATAAATCAGATGTTATTTCCTTGTTTACAACCAACCAGTGGTTTCCCATTATAACCAAAACAAAACCCTAATATGAAGGGGCCCTTCATCCTCTGGCCCTTGACCTTTAAAAAAATAATAGAGAAGGAAATATACAATTTTTTTCCTCCACAAAATTTCTTTCCATCCCTCACCATCAACCTTCCGAGGCCTTGCACACTACGCAAGAACTCTTAGCAACTCATTAAAGGGAGGTACTTGTGTTTTGGCTGTCCTTCCTGGTCTCCAATTTTACTTCTCTCTCCAGAGGCAAAAGACAGCAACTTACCACATAATTCTAACCCAAAGCTCTCCCTCTCCACATCCATTTGACTCTAAAATTCCTACTAAAACTACCACAAGTTTTAAAATATGTAAGAAAAAAATCAGGAGGTAGGAAAAGAAAGGAAAAAGCACAACATAGTGTGATAGATTCTTCACATTTCATAGCAGGCAGACAAAAGATATTATCTTAGGTTGATGGATCTAAAAATAGGGCAGAAATAAATTATTTAATGTAAAAAGAACTAAAAATAAATATTTAACAGCCTTTGGGGAGTGATGGAAGACTTTTACTTTTTATTTTAGTCCTTTATGAACTCTGAATTCTTAGATCACGTAAATAAATATAGTAATTTTATACATTTTACACTAATTTTACACTTAAGAGTATGCATGTTTATATATGCAAATTGGCCGTCCAGTTTTTCACCTGTTGTAACATTTCTTCCCTCAGGACTCCCAACACTGTTCTTTGGAATTCCCCCACCAGAAATTACCCCGCCAAGAATTTCTTGGTGATAAATGTGCGGATACCAGAAACCCACCAACAGCCTCTCTGCGGAACATTGTTCCTTAGGCTCTCTCCTCTGTCTCTATTTTTCAAAAACTCTTTCCTCACTGAATCACCACCTCAGATCAACTACTTCTGGAGCCAGCTACTCTTCTCCCTTTCAGATAATAAGAGTCCACACTTTATAATTCATACTCTTCTTCCAACATGCCAGAATCTCAGGGAAGCAGCTACTCTACAAACAATAATGTACAATCCCTAACTCAACCACTTATATCCAATCCATATTTTTTTCACCTCTGATGAATACCCAGTTAATTCTTATTGGAGGATATTTCACAGAATTTTAGAGCCACAAGGGATTCTAGAGGAATCCCTTACCCACATCAAAGTTACCAGAGATATAAAAATGCAAACCACTGGACCCCATACAGGCCTACAAACTCAAGTTGTTTTCAACAACCTCCCCAGGGAGTTCCAATGCACACAAAAGTTTGAGATTCACCAAATCAACCCAATCTCCTTATTTTTAAAAAGAGGAAAGTTAAATTTAGAGAGGTAAGTAATTTGCCCAAAATTGCCCACCAAATATGCAGCCAATTAATTATTCTACTCATTCATATTCTGGTATCCATTTAAAGGAAACTGTGAGATAAAACATGCAAAAGTATAAGAAATAAACTACCTCGACATAATAAAGTCCATATAAGAAAAAAACCACAGCTAACACCATAGTCAATGAAGAAAAACTGAAAGCTTTTCTTCTAAGATTATGAACAAAACAAAAATGCCCACTTTTATCACTTCTATTCATCATAGTACTGGAAGTCCTAGTCAGAGCAATTAGGCAAGAAAAAGAAAGGCAATGCAAACTAGAAAGAAAGACACAAATTATCACTGTTTATAGATGCATAATCTTATATGTAGAAACCCTAAAGATTCCACCAAAAAGAAAACTATTGGAACTAATAAATGAATTCAGCAATGTTGCAGGATACAAAATCGAAACACAAAAATTAGTTTTGTTTTTATACACTAACAATACAAAATCCTAAAAGGAAATGAAGAAAACTATTTCATTTACAATAGCATGAAAAAGAATAAATACTTAGGAATAAACTTAACCAAGGAGGTAAAAGACTTGGACACTGAAAACTATAAAACATTGATAAAAGAAATTAAATAAAACACAAATAAATGGAAAAACATCCTGTGCTTATGGATTGTAAGACTTAATATTGTTAAGATGTCAATACTACCCAAAGCAATCTACAGATTCAGTGCAATCCCAACATTTTTTGCAGAAATTAAAAAATCCATCTAAAATTCATATGGAATCTCAAAGGACCCTGAATAGCCAAAATAATTTTAAGAACAAAGCTGGAGGTCTCACACTTCCTGATTTCAAAACTTACTACCAAGCTACTATAATCAAAACAGTGTGGTACTGACATAACATATAGACCAATAGACTAAAAAACCTGGAAATAAACCCTCACATACATAGTCAATGAATTTTGAGAAGGGTGCCAAGACCATTCAGTGGGGAAAAGGACAGTCTTTTCAACAAATGGTCACAGGAAAATGGATATCTACATACAAAAAAAAAAAAATGAAGTTGGACCTTTAACTTACACCATATACAAAACTTAACTAAAATTAATCAAAGGCCTAAACATGAGAGCTAAAACTATAAAACACTTAGATGGACATATAGGAGAAAAGCTTAATGACATTATATTTGGCAATGACTTTTTGCATATAACACCAAAAGCATAGGCAACAAAAGAAAAATAAATAAGCTAAACTTCATCAAAATTAAAAACTTTTGTGTATCAAAATACACTATTAACAAAGTAAAAAAAGAAATCAAGCCACCCAATTAAAAAATGATCAAAGGATTGACATTTCTCCAAAGAACAAACACAAATGGCCAATAAAAAAATGAAAAGGTGCTCAGCATGACTAATCATCAGAAAAATGCAAATCAAATCCAAGATGAGATACCACTTCGCATCCGTTGGGATGGCTGTTATCAAAAAAAAGAAACACAGAAAATGAGTGTTAACATGAATGTGGAGAAACTCTAAGTTTTGGGCATTGCTGGTGGGAATGTAAAATAATGCAGCTCCTGGGGAAAATTTTATGGTGATTCCTCAAAAAATTAAAAATAGAATTACCATATGATCCAGCAATTCTACTTCTGGGTATATACCCAAAAGAACTGAAAGCATAGACTCAAACAGATATTTGTGCATCCACGCTCATAGCAGCATTATTCACATTGGCAAAAGGTAGAAAAGTCCAAGTATCCATCAAAATGTGGTCTATATGTACAATGGAATATTATTCAGCCTTAAAAAAGAAGGAAACTTTGACTCATGCTACAACATAGATAAACCTTGAAGACATTACACTTAGTGAAATAAGCCAGTCACAAAAGGAACAAAACTATACAATTCTACTTATATGAAATATCTAGGATAGTCAAATTCACAGAGACAGAAAGTAGAATGGTAGTTGCCAGCGGCTGGGGAGAGGGGAAAATGGAAATCAGTATTTAATGAGTACAGACATTCAGTAGTATAAGATGAAAATGTTCTAGAGATGGATAGTGGTGATGGTTACACAACAATGTGAATATACTTAATGCCACAGAAATGTATACTTAAAAGGTTAAAGTGGTAAATTTTATGTTATGTATATTTTACCATAATAAAAAAAAATTGTTTTAAACATGCAAAAATTGAACTACTCATCTTTTTCTTACGTGGTAATGTCTCTTGGTTTTATTCATCCAACCATTAGCAAATCTCAGCTTCCAGCAACTCTCCCGTCAGTACCTTCTTTTCAGAACCTCGGCTTATACCCACCTTTCTATTCATCCTCTCTCCATGAGGCCCAGTGGTTGCAATGTTTCCTTCCACTCTGATATAAGAGCCACCTTCCACAAATTCTGTGAAGACTCCTGTCACCACTAAGAAGCTTCTTTTCTTTGGCCTCAAGTAATTTCCTCAGCTACCAAGAAGTAAGAACACACAGCTCTTCACAGAAATAAAAACTGTGATACTTAACAGTTTCATTTTCATCAGTAGCCACATTATGATTAGGAGAGGAAGAGGGAAAAAAGTCACTCTGAGTGAGACGGGAAGCCCCTGCTAGTTATTGAGCTGAGGAGTAACATGATCCAAATTAGTATATAAAAGGACCACTCTTCCTGGTGTGTGTAAAACAGACTGGAGCTAGAGTAATGGGGGCAGGACAAAAGCAGGGACAAGAGTTAGGAAGATATTTTAATAATACAAGGCAGGGGTGATGATGGGTTTGACCAGGTTGGCAGCAATGGACACAGTGAGAATTGGCCAGATTCTGGACAGCACTGAAGGGAGTACCAACAAGATCTGAAGGCTTGAAGTAATGCTTGAGAGAAAGACAAACGGTAAAGGCTTTGGCCTGACAAATTGGAAAGATGATCTTCCAATTTTTCAGGTGGGGAAGAGTATAGGCGGGACAGGTTGGGTTAGGAGATATTAGAGTCAAGAGTTTTGTTTTAGACATGTTAGGTTTGAGTTGCCTGTTACATATCCAAGTGGAGATACAAGATAAATACTTGGATATGTAAGTCTGGGTATCAAGGGAGAATTTATGCTCTCTGTGAAGGAACTAAGGTTCTTTTTTTTAAAAAAATTAAAATTTATTGAGGTGACAATTGTTAGTAAAATTACATAGGTTTCAAGTGTACAATTCTATAATACATCATCTATATATCACATTGTGTGTTCACCACCCAGAGTCAGTTCTCCTTCCATCACCATATATTTGATCCCATTTGCCCTCATCTACCACCCCTGCCCCCTAACCCTCTAGTAACTACTAAACTATTGCCTGTGTCTATGAGTTTTTGTTTCTTTGTTTGTCTTGTCCCTTTGTTGCTTTCAGTTTTATATTCCACATATCAGTGAAATCATATGGTTCTTGACTTTTTCTGCGTGACTTATTTTGCTTAGCATAATAATGGGATGAAGATTCTTATATGCTACATCACAAACAAGTGTTTCATACAAATAAGTCAAGTAAGTTCATAAACTTTTAATACATTAGGGTGTTAAAACAGGTCGGGGGACATCCAAGAACTCTAGAAAACTATCATAGAAAGATGATTTAAGATCCAATAGGCAGACAGGATAGTTTATAAATATAGTATCTGGGTAATAATGCTAAAATGAATCAGTAGGTCTTAAAAGGATTAATGTCACAAATAAAAAAATAAAAGAAAAATACAGATACAGTTAGTTCATTAGAAAGGAAAAGAATAATAGTGAACTATTTTCAAAAAATGTTTTATTCACCATTGCAAAGCCAAAAATAACAAGACAGCACCACCCCAACGTCGCACAGGTTCTGAAGGCGAACAAGGGACTGTTTATGCTGCCCCAAAGCAATGGATGCCCCTACCTGCAGACTGAACATTCTACAGAGATGGAAGTTCATTAGATTGCACAGGACAGACCACAGTTATTTACAAGGTAATTGACTCTGCTCACTAATAGTTCCTTATTATTTTGGGCCATAATTTATAAGAGAAGGGGAATCAGTGGATGAACTCTTCTTGGTTTAGGCAGTTAAGATGCAAAGCCAAAAATTGTACTTTCTGGTTATATCATGTTCAATAATATCCCAGTGTCTAAATAAAAAGTGTATTTCTGATATTTTTACCCTGTTGTGTCTCTGTTTGGGAGGTCTATGTACTAGTCTGCTTGTCATGGTTTTATAACTGTTTCATTTTATTCCAAAGCCAGAAAACTATCAGATGGAAGTGTTTCTTGGGTTTAGTTTTGTTTGGGGAATTCGTGGGAGAAGGAGAAGTGGTGGGTTGATGTCTAATCGGGACATTTCTTAGGGAAATCATCATATGAATATGTGTTAGTTATAGTATCTGGTGTCACGCTAGGCTCACCTTGGCAGTTAACTCCCCAAAGGAAACAGCTCACTTTACAACTCACCAAAATGCCCGATTCCCAGCCTAGGCTTAGGGAAAACTCCTCCTCCAGAGTACAAATACCATGCTTACAGACTCCTGCCTCAACTCGGTTCAGAAGACTGCAGCCTCTAAGACATTGCACCACATCCTCAAGTATTTACTCCACTCTCATCCGAGGTGAACCAATCAAGTTCATCTGCCGCCATTAAACCAGGAAGACTCTGAAAGTCACCCTTCCCCACAAACGTCCTCCCAATTACTTCTAAACCCACCTTCTTTTCTTAATAAAACAATCCTTTATTCACAACTTGGACTCCCAGGGCCTCTAGTCAGTAATGAACAGGTAACATTTACTAAGTACCTCCTGTATGCCAGGCACTGTGTAAACCACTTTACACAGGTGAGCCCATTTCAGTCAGCCACAGCCTCTGGGTGGGCACTATTATTATGTCCACATCACTGATACAAAGCTGGAGCTTAGAACAGCTACATAACTTGCCCAAGTCTAAATAGCTGGTGTTAGCAGATCTTTCACACGCCTAATCCTTGACTCCCCCACCATTCTTACCCAATAGGTGGCAAAGGAATTAGTAAGAGAAGTCAAAGAACATCTGACATTCCAAATAGCCTAGTACAAATCATATTTATCCCACAAATAAATGCCTGTACTATATCATTAAAGTGCCAATTACCCTGCTTTGCCTTGAAATAATATCATGTCTGCATAGGAAAACTGGTTATCGCATGCTGACAAAAGTTTAAATTGGGTGTTAGTGAAAAACACAGGGTAAACTAACCAGGTCTCATTAAAGTCAGCCTGTTTTAAAGACCTATTTCTTCAAGCTGCAGACTCTTCTATTAGAGAATACTTTTCCCCAAAAAAGAAAAGCTTTTCTAGAATAGTCAAATGCCTGACTTATAATTTGGTAACATCCTTGTTAAATAAACAAGGAAGATGAAGTATCTGATAGAGGGGAAAAAAGCTAAGGAAGATTAACAAGGAAAGGTAAGCAAGTAAGCAATGTATTATAAAAATGTCAGCATTTTAAACAAGTTTATTTGTCTGGAGTACTCATTTAGAAAAAAAAAAAATAAGGACAAAGAAGACAAGAAAACCAACAGATTGCAGAGGAAGGCCAGGGGTCGTGTGAGTGTGGTTGTGTACCCACAGTATACTTAGTTCATACGTCCTTATCATTGAGAGAAAAGGTATCTAAAAGGGACAGATATGTGCGATATAAAACTGAAAGCAACAAAGGAACAAGAAAAACAAATAAAGAAACAAAAATTCATAGACACAGACAATAGGTTAGTGGTTACCAGAGGGGGCGGGGGAAGGGAGGTGGTGGATGAGGCTAAATAGGGTCAAATATATGGTGAAGGAAGGAGAACAGAGACTCTGGGTGGTGAACACACAGCATGAAACATAGATGATGTATTACAGAATTGTACACTTAAAACCTATGTAATTTTACTAACTATTGTCATCCCAGTAAATTTTAATTAAAAAAATAAAAAATAAATTAAAAGGGCCGAAACTTCCCTAAGCAACCCACAGAGGTGTTGTGATAAAAAGAACAAGGCACCAGAAGTCTACAGATCAAGGTTCTTGGCATTCTGGTCATGCCAAAAATTCCCAAGACCTGGAGCAATGGACTCAACCTCTTCGGACTCAGTTTTCTCATCTAGAACACAGAAATAATAATCATCTAACAATAAAACTTGTTTTATTGCTGAGGATGTTGTGAGATTATAGATATAAATATGTCTCCATAAAACTATTTAGGTTCACTACAAAAGCAATATATTTGTTGTGAACCTAAACAAATATAAAGTGAGTTGCAAGTTGATTTAAAGCCTTCGACTTAGCTGAAAAAGTAAAGCATAAGGAGACATGTGGAGGTATTGACTGATTTATATTATTAATGGAGACCATCTGCAATACAACTATTGACTATGAGAGTGTATCGCATTAGCAGGCCTGTTTACAATTAAAAGACAGCACAAAGTACCCAATTAAGTGATTACAGCTCAATATAACAAATTCTTGAATGTCCACACTAAGGGATAGGAAGCACTGGAACAGATACTGGAATTCAACAGATACTCAAAAATCACTGTCTTCATGGCTCTGGAATGTTTTTTATGATATGCCCCTAAGCATGCTTAGATTTGACTTCTAAAATTAATCTTTAGCCCCACTGAGGGCAGAAGGAAGTGGTGGTCCAGGGGCATGGGATTATCTTGTTCCCACTACTCTCTTAGGATTAAAAATGTGCCAGGATGACTCCCTCACATGGACACTCCCATGCAGACAAGGAGATGAATGTCCCCAACTATATAATGATAGATCCAAGCTAAGGAGCATTATAGTCACTGGTTATAGGGTCCTATTTACACTCATGTTCATTGATTTGTTTGAACTTGATCTCTGTGATTAATGTCTATCAATAGAGGAGACATTTCAATTTCCATTCTTTTCATTTCTAAATAGAAAGCTTAGAGAACATTTAGCATTAAGGTACATCTTGTTAACAAATACATACATTTCACAATAAAATTGAAAATAGATCTCAAATCTATTAATTTGGAATTTTCCAGCTGAGGAAAGTAGCCTCTGTCTACTCTTCGGCCAAAGAAGACACCTATATAACCAAACCTTATTTGGAGCATCGAGCTAATTCACAGGTTTGGCTCCATCCTAGACTGGGTGCCCAGTGATGGAGAATGCACCTCTCTATAATGCTCCTCTATAAAAAACAAACACTTTACCCCAATTTGCTATGAATGAACATGATTGTTTTCAACTTCTCATTATTCTGAGTAAAATATGGTAACTAGATCTATTCTTTTTATAATAGAATTCCTAGCATTAGATTTGATTAAAATTGTCCTGAATTTATATAAATTCTAAACACAAAGACGCCTTTGTAAAATTGCAAGATTCAGATGCTTGGTGGTTTTGAATGAATGAATTATGTGAATGAATGAGTCTTTCATAAGGTTAAAGGGTACCCACGTCACTTGTGAATTGAATACTTTGTGTGAATAAAGCCTTATGATTATGTACATTTTTGAGACAAATAAAATATTTTCATTCAGAAAACTTATACTCTAGGATCAATTAATTACTCAGATCTTAGAGTTGGAGAAGACAGAGTCTTCTGAAGCAGGAATTTAACAGTATATGAACCGAAAACAAAAGACTGAGAATCCATTATTGACAGATTAGGTTGTTGCCAATGATCACAAGGGTTTTCCATAACTAGCCCCAGAATTTGGACATACATGAATGGAATCATCCAGACAAAATTAGCTCCTTCCATGTACTGACCTTTGGGTAAACAGGCCTGGAAAAATGATGAAAGGAGAACAGGAAGCAAACATGTAATATACAGAGGGGAGCGGCAGCTTGCCTCCAGAGCATTTTGCATTCTCTCCTTCACTCCACAAGTAAAATTCATTTAGCCAAAATTATGCTTGTTGCATGAGGCTAAAGGGAGTCACGTGATGAAATAAGTGTTCCACGAAGATTAATCTGTCAGCAGTGGGACTGATAGATTGACAGAGAGAGAGAGAAACAGAGGCAATGACAAGAACACAATACAGAGAGGAGGAGGGACGGACTCAAGGGAGAAACGTCAAGACTTAATAGGTGACTATTTATAGACAGAAGATGAAGGAGAGAAAAGAGTCAAAAATGACTCCAAAGGTTCACTCTTAGATGGCTGGGGAAACAGCGGTACCACCGAGAAAAATGAGGCAGGCAGGAAGGACAGCTCTCTTCATGCCTGACTCTGCCCTCAGATGGCTGATGTCACCAACCCTGGGCTATGCCATCAGGCAAGTCAATGCTCCTGGGTTATATCTGACTAGCTGTACAGAGCAGGATGGTGGCTACTCTGTTAACAAAACCTGAGAAGAAGTGAAGACAGAATGACACTAGGAGTTACTTAGTAAGCATGAGTCAACCCTGAGCAGAAATGAGCAAAAAGCACAAAACATGATGTAGGGATACACGATGAAGCAAGACTTTCCAGAGCACAGCTCCACTGTGGACTGCTGAAAAGCACGATGGCCGTCAAATCAATCCAGGGTGAAATGATCAAAAATGGTCCCGACTTTATGGGAGAGAAGAATCAAAGACTAGGAGCCAAACTCAAATATTAGATTAGTGCAAAAGTAATTGTGGTTTTTGCAATTATTTTTAACCTTTTAAATCGCAATTACTTTTGCACCAACCTCATACCGATAGGGGCCAGGCAAGTGACAGAATTGAGGAAGGGTGGGTGGTAGGTAACCAGGAGTTGGGGGCGACTGAAGTAAACAACTCACGCCCACCCCATTTAAAGAGGAGGGACAGGAGATGGGTTATTCCCGTCTAAGATCATAGACCCACTTTTTTGATTCAAGAGAAATCATCCCACCCCCAATTCTCCACCATATACGCTGTTTTATCTTCAAGCACTTGTCAATATCCGAAGTCTTTATGTGGTTATTGCTGTTGGTCTTGTGTCTATGGTCTGTCTCCTCCCTCTAGAGGGTAAATTCCCTGAGGAGCCACAGAATTGGCAATCAATAATGCGCTCACCTCTTGACTTCTCAGGGCTTAACCATGTGATAGAATAAATCCAAACCCCTTGTCTCTTCACAGTCTTCACAGCCTTTCACATTCACCACCTGCACCTCCCAATACACCTTATTCTCTCTGCAGCGTGAGCTTTGCCAAAATAAGTCCTGGGTTTGCATCCTGACGCTGCCATTTACTAATTGTTTGTCCTTTGTGGAGACACTAACTATACATTGCAACTGCTACATCTATAAACTGTACATCACTGGGTTTCCAGAGAAAGTAAATGAACTTTTTTCAACTGACTGCAAATGTAACACTAATGCCCCATTCTTTTAAACCCTTGTCACACTCATCACACCGAGCTCCCTACTGCTGCCCAGCAGGCCAGAGCCTTTGCCTCGGATTCTCTGGACCCCTCTCTACCTCCCAAAACCTTACCTCCTTATTGCTGTCTAGGGCCAGCTATTGTTTCTTCCTCTATGAGGCTTTCTTTGACTTTGCTGGGTGCCCATAGCCCTTTGTTCTTACAACTAGCAACTGCACTGACATGACCCGTGAACCACCAGCTGCCTTGTTTCTGACGCCCATCAAGTCACGAGCAAGGGTAGGGACTGAGTGTTACTTTTCATCCCTTTTACCAGAGTCCAGCACAGTACCTGATTCAAAACAGGTATTCAATAAATGTTTGCTGAACCAAACAGAACTTAACCATTAACAGCTGTACATCTGATCTACTGGACACTACATGAGTGGTCACCTCTTGCTCCACCATTGAGAATTAACCCATAGCAAAGACAAAAATGACCACATGGCCAGCTCTTGATTAGCCACATTAATGGTGGGTGACAGTGATAAGGAGAAAGGTAAAAATTGCTTATATAGGTATTTTCACTATTTCACATTAATGGTGGGTGACAGTGATAAGGAGAAAGGTAAAAATTGCTTATATAGGTATTTCACTATTAGTTGTAAGAACAACTAATGTAAGCATACAGTAGGTGTGATTTGCGCAGTGCTAAAAACTCAAGACCAAAATTATCTCTCGTACTGATCTGTCATAGTGCCAAAAATGCCTCACAGTAACTTGAAGCTTTTCTGAATGTCAGTTTGATTATAACATGAAATTTTACAGAAAGCACTGCACTCTTTCTAAGTGTTTAATCATTCAACAGATATTTACTGACAGCCTACTCTATGCCAAGCATTACAAGTAAAACCATTACAAGCCTGAACTCTATATACTACTGTGTTGTAATGACTGCTTAGGAAGACCTGGAAAACTTGGGAAAGCTATTGAGCTAACAGAAAAGTTTATATTATCATATAACCTAATAGTTGCCACTCTACCAATTCTGAGAAAGAACCCTGTGTCTCCTTCTCTTGTCCCACACCGAGAACAACGGAGGAGCTGGCTTCTGGATAGTCAAGAAATGTGGAACCAGCCTGTCCTGAAGTAGAGTGGGAAGTAATAATAATGATGGTGATCAAAATTCACTTAAACATCCCTCTTCTCTCTCTTCAGCTTGGGGTGGTGGGGAGGAGGGATAATGAGAAAACTTCTTTTTCTGCGTTGCTGTCTAGGTGTTTTACACTGTAATAACCCTGCTCACGACAGGGGTCTAGACGGATAGATAAGGACTTGAGATTAGGATTCCCGCCACAAATTCCTGTTGTGCTTTTGCACCTTTTAAAATAGCTACTTAGAACTAAGCCTGAGAAAAGTTAGTGACTTCCACCCAACCACCTTATAAGTATTATGAGCTTGCTACACTGCTTTCTGTCTCCTGCTGCCTCATGACCGAGGACAGAGGACTGCATTTCCCACAGCTCACCGAACCCTCCTGCTTCTGGGATCTGTAATAAATCTTGACTACTTTCTTAGCTTCAGTGCTAAAGTTGCACCTTTCATCAAAATGACACCGTGGGTTTCACTTCCCCAAAGTGGAAGCTCTGATGCTGAGGGAACTAACTGCTGACCTCGTGTAGGTGGCTTGTGCCCCCTCATTCAGCAGATCATAATTTGCATAGTCCTAGCTTAGTACACCAGCTCCCCAAACCAGTAGGGAGGGAACAAGGGACTGAGCACATGCAGGCTGACTAAAGTCAAAGGCCTGATTTCGTCTCCCCCAGACCCTGTGCATAGTACAGTATACCCGTCCATCCTTTCCCACCTGGAAGAGAAAACAATAATTAATTTTTTCCTACAAGAAAATTTCAAGAAAAGATCTGCATGGGAGCAGAATATACCACCCCAAAAGATGCCCCTTTGGCATAAGGATTATTTTAGGCTGGTTATTTTTAAGAAACAGACACTGGAGAAGCTCTGAAAACCAAGTAGCAGTTACCCTTTTGTAAGAGACATTTACTTTTATAAGAAATCTCCCTTTGTAAGGGTGTCTCCCTCTCCACACCAGGAAGAGGATGACTCTAAATCTCTGGACACTCTTTATCAATGGAGAAGGTAAGGATTTAAATCTGCATAACAACCTCACCTTGTTTACTGTGCCTTCCCTTATAGCCTCCCAGACTGGCTCCCAAAACCCCAACATCTTTTGTCTTTAGCTGCAGACATTATTTAAGGTGATGGCTTGGGCCATTTCTATGAGTTACTCAGTTTTCCTGGGCCTCTCCCATTTGTACAGGAGGTACAGATGTTACTAAACTTCTGTTTGTTTTTCTTCTGTTAAACAGTCTTTTACACAGGGTGTCTCAGCCAAGAACTTAGAAGCATAGAGGGAAAATTATTTTTCCTCCCCCACAGGTTCATTAACTTTCTTAGAAACAGACTTCATAGAATAATCTCAGAATAAATGAATGAATGAATGAATGAAGTGAATAAATGAATAAACAGTTTCTTCCTCTTTTTAAATGTATGGTCCATTTTATTAATATATTGCAATAATGGTTAATAACATGCTTATGTTTAGTAACCATAAAATTCCATTTATGCTTGTAAAATTCTCTAAAAATTAAAAAAGATACGTCTTGGTAACAAAGCAAAACTAATTTTTTTCTGTTTCAGACCCTAATACTTCTACATGATGGTAAACTAACATCCTAGCTAGTAAGAAAAAATTTATAATAAATCATCAGAAGATAAAATAAACTATGAAGAAACTTGAATTTGGGTAAGCACCAAAAATCAAATAACATAACTGTTTAGATCTGAGGTGACTATATTCCTCGTCTAATATAGACCACCTTGGTTTATGCCTATTGTCCTGGCATAATTATTAAGTGTGCTGACTTTCACTCTCAAAAATGGCATAGTTTGGACATAAATCATACATCATCCTATGTAGAGATAAAAAGGTTCCTAAACAATCCTTGACAAAGAAAACTTTTGGATTTTCAGAAACACTAATATTACAGAGGTGCTTTGTACCATCTGCTTTTAAATTCACCAATTTTAAAAGAGTTAAGAAACATTTTAACTTTCACAGCTGTAAAGTATTAAGGCCTAATCAACACTAAATATTTATGAAATAAATACAGAGCTCTGCCTTGCAACCTATATCTGGGAATTTCCTTTCCCACTTCTACCCCCAAACTAGGAGAATCCAGGATAATGGCACAGTGATTCAGCATTTCTCAGGCATTCATTAAAATGTGCTTGAGTGCAATGAAATCAGAGGAGGAAAAAAAGGTGCATACTACATAGATATTAAAATCCAAACTTACAGAAGCAAAAATGATGAAATTCTATACTTTCTCTCTTGTCAGTTCAGCTGTTTACTGACACATTTGTAAAACAGCTGAACTGACAAATATGTCTCATCACTATTATTAGGCAAGTCATTCTAAGATACAAGCATAAAGCATATGGAGCACTTTTTGTCAAGTATTTCAAGAGATGCCTAAAAACAAAAGTACAAGGGATATCCCAAAACACAAAGAGAAATTTCAGGGAATGCATCATTTAAGAAAAACATTGTTGATACCTGTATGGAAGCACTTTTTAGAAACTTATCTTATTTTTGTGTCCCGTCTTGTTCATCCTTGTACCCCTTATCTCTGCACCTCTAGGTACTACTTTGCACATGAGAAATGGGCAACAAATGTTTGCTGAATTAAACTAATAAGAAAAGAAGGAAAATGCTTCCAAATATAATTTCTGTGTAAACACTTTTTCAAAATAAAAGAAACCCAACCACTGTGGGGAATGAAAGGGGAGAGGTAGAATCATTCTAACAGCAAGTCTCTGTTCCATAGTGAGAAATCTATTCCTCTACATGAGTGGTGGGTGAAGTTTTAACAAACCTGTTATCATAAAAATTCATGTATATTGTAGTCAAACCATGTCCCACCTATAAAACCACCACATGGTTAGATTATAAGAGGTGTTAGTCAGAACCTCCAACACCTGTGTGACAAAGAAGTTCCACTGAAATTTCTTTCAAGTCTCAGCTCAGTAGAGCTTGTGCATTCTTTAAAATAGACTTCAAGGCAGTTTTTTCTTTCCCTTTCTCTAGCAACTTATGCAAAGGCGTTGGAGTTTGAGAACTTGCCACTTAACCAAAGAAGGTCTCCTTAATTTGGAAAGCCATAAAATGGGCCTCAATGCATTTATCAAGAGGGTCTTGGACTCTTCTTCCTGAGAGACACCGCCCATGCCTCCTATCAGCAAGACAAATGGCAGGCATGATCCAGGAGTCAACACATTTAGTTACATAGGAGCAGATGGCAGAAGGGCTGTGAGAACAGAGACCCATTCATCTCAGCCAAGGTGGGTAGCGGCCGCTTCACAATACTGTGAAACAAAATTAACTTCTCCAATAATATTCAGTACAAAGGAAGCATTTTCTCAGAAACCGGACTTATAAAAAATATAAAAATTAAATATTCAGGCCTCTTGAATTTTATATTAGCTGTTTTACGATCTCAGGAACGTCCCCAAAGAGTTTTAAATTTCTAATGCCTTATTTGTAAAATGGGGATAAATACTGTTACCACTCACCTATATTTTAGAAAACTAATAAAAACACCAATGTAAACCGCAGATATTTTTCTAAAGTTCTAGATGTTCGACAGTTCCTGCTCCTGTCAACTAAACAGGGAGAGTCCAAAGTCAAGTATCTGACATACAGACTCTATTTTCTGCTGCTAATAAAGAACAAAGACACTGATAACCCATTGTGTAAATCTGCTTGGGGTCCAAAATATTATTAATTCAAATAAAGAATAGTAAGCAGGAAAAAAAAAAGATCCCTTAAGTTCTGTGGATATTAAGCACCTTCATCTTCTGTTGAATGTCCTTTTAAAAATCAGTGCCACTTTCTGAACCAACCTGAAAGTAAAGCAATCGCTTACAATGAATGCAGATAAAGTCTGAAGGATTATGCTGATCAAAACTCGTCTCTACAATGTATAAATGGCTTGTTTATATTCACTGCAATCTTTTAAAAATGTCAAATTGTTTACCTACTGACATTTAAAATATAACAGAAAGAATATTTTCCTGTTGATCAATTAAAGAAAGAAAGTTGTTTACATTTAAACATTCAGTTTCTAAATGAAAGACTGACTGATGAAGAATCTGTAGCCAAACAGCCTCTTATAGCAATCTTCTGGGTGCAGGTTGAAAGCAGTTTTCATCATGGGAGGGAGAATACTGCACACTTACATAAAGCCTCAAAGATACAAGTCAGGACCATAAACATAGTCACTTAACTATTGTCCAATGCACCTGAAAGATACATGGACCACATTTCAGCTGTTAAACTTCTAAGGCCATGAAGAAAATCCCAATTCCAGTTTGGAGTCAGAGAAGAGAAACAAACAGCAGTCCTATCCCAGTAGATCCCAGGTTAATTCCCTCTAGTTTCTCCCCTATCGTTATATTAATTCACTTCCTAATAAAATGCTACAGTAAAATTTGTGCAATGAGATTCTGGCAGAAAATCAAATCAAAGGAAAACTATTCATAGCAGCTACTTTTGCATACCCAGCCCCCTGCTTACCTTGTTATGTTTTTGCTGGTGTCTTGCCTTTGTGTCAAGAACATGGTAAGGGCTTTCCAAGTCTTGGTTGATGTAATATATGAGTCTTGAAGGCAGTGTGATTTCTTTCTGCATTGCATTGCTGTAACTGATATTACTGCTGCTATTCTGTTGCAATGTGTTGTCTTCATCGGCCAGGACTCCCAAATTTTTTCCTGCAGTTTCATTCCAATGCGGAGCTGGTTGGGGGGAAGTGGGCAGGGGGCATAAACATACACAAACATGCACACATATACCCTATAAATATATATGTATCAAAATGCATTTCCCCCCCCCCATAATGGTAAAAACAAAGTTTCCTATTTATAAGCAGATTAAGAAGTGGACACACAGTAAAACAAGTTATTGCAACAATGAAATAGCCTGGATAAGTTAACAACCAATAAGGCTTGTACAATAATGTACTGTTTATTTTTATTTGTTTGAATGTACATTTCTAACTAGTGTCAAATTTATACTTCTAAGTATGGGGGAGGGGCAGAATGGAATTGAAGGACATAAACAGGCTCAGGGGTTCTGACCCTTGTCTGAATCTACAGAACCTCAGTGGGACTGTGACTAGGAGTATCCCGTCTGAGACCTAAGAATGCTCCTAAGATACCTTGAGTGCTGAATTCATGTTAACTGATTCGTTTAACAAAATGGACAATTCCCTTTTCTTCTAACTTTGAGATGGGCAAAAATCCTTTGCCACAGAGAGATGCAGATAGTGGCATCTTTCCAATTCCTTTTTATGTTCCTGCCAAGGCCAGTTTTCTGCTGTTACTGATTTCCAACAGTATTGAACACTATATTATCTGAATTGTTCATTATAATGACAGGTACTTTGAGAAATTACAAACCAAAGGTTTATATCCCCAAAGTTTATCTCCCCCACTTTAATTCTAACAGCCCAGGGAATAAACCCAGTAGGCAATTTGAGGAAACAACACATAACCACTACTATCATTACATCCTTCCGCATTCACATTCAGGCTCCACCACCCAAGAAGCAACTTGCTCCCTCGCGGCATTTCCCATCTACAGGGTTCCCCTCAGCCAACTTGCACAGAGAGACCCCGCATCCACTAAATACGTTCCAGTGGAACCGACAGTAATTGGTAGGGGTTTTAGTGAATGCAACAGAAAGGGACTTCAAAAAGTGAACTGAAATGAATGGGGGTTTGGGAATGAGAGAGGTGGAGCGGTAGGCAGAGAGGCGCGGGAAGGCCGAGTCCGGGACTTGTCCGGGGCGCACGGACCCGCGTGCCCTTCTCTTTCCTCTGCAGGGCCCCGCGAGCAAGGCAATGCAAAGGGCACCGGGGCCATACCCACCGCTGGGTGCAGCGGCCCCCCAGGCGCGGGGCCGGGACGAGGCGGCGAGTGAAGGCAGCAGGAGAAGGACGAGAAGCAGGCGGCAGGGCGGCGCGCGGGCCAGGGCGCGGGCAGGCGCCGGGCCGGCGGGGCCGCCGCGGGGGCCGCTGGAAGCTCGCGGAGGGCTGCAGCCCGCCACGGGCGGCCGCCGGGAGCTGCTGCCGGGCGGCTTCATGGCTCATAGCTCCCGGGCGCCGCTCGGTGTGGCCGGCGAGAGCGCCAAGCTAGGCTGCGGGGAGGCTGCGGGCGGAGCTGGTCACGCCGGCTCAGCGCGCATGGTGCCGCCGCGGGCAGGGGGTCAAGGCTTAGGACTAGGGACTGGAGGCGCCCCCTCCCCTGCTCGCGTCTCAGGCCCTCCCTGGGCGGACGCTGAAGAGTCCAGGGGGTCCCAGTGGCTCCGCCAACTTGGAGCGTCCCCAGATGCTCCTCCCTCCCTGCGGCGGGCGCGGCCGCTCCAGCGACTGCGGGGGCTGCTGCTGGGGCTGAGGATGCTGAGGCGGCACGCGGGAGCGAGCGTCGCGGGGAGCGCGCGACGCGGGCGTGCTCCGCGCCTTCGAGCGCGCGCCCGAACGCGGCTTCGGGTCCTGATGCTGATGCTGATGCTGTTGCCTGGCATGGGACGCATTGCGCATGCGTAATTGTGGAGGGAAA
Organism: Rhinolophus sinicus; assembly: GCF_057876585.1. Classification (NCBI taxonomy): domain Eukaryota; kingdom Metazoa; phylum Chordata; class Mammalia; order Chiroptera; family Rhinolophidae; genus Rhinolophus; species Rhinolophus sinicus. Next base: position 187,768,844 of record NC_142517.1, on the reverse strand, counting down.
GGGAGGGGGGAAAATCAGCAGTGATGCAGCAACCCAAGCAGCATCACAGGTGACGGCGGCACCTCCAGTTTGGGGGGAGGGGAAGCTATCTCTCGGGGATTAGCCAGAGGAGAAGAAAGAGTGCGGGGCCTTCCGGGCCAGAGAAAAGGATGATCTGGAAAAAAATAATCAGCCAGAGAAATCGACCCGCCTTTTCCACCACCCCAGATCTCACATACCTCCTCCCATTCCAACCCCCTCTTTCTCAGGAAAAACTAAGGCCAACCATTTCCTTCTTATAATCCTTTATTTATTTCCTTCCTGCAAACAAATACAAAGGATTGCAGGCAGGGAGGTAAAAATAGCGCGGCTCCTCATTCAGCCCGCCCGCAGCGGGTGGAAGCACCGCAGGGAGGCACGTTTGCGCGTCGCAGGCTGGCGAGCGCTGACGCCAAGCGGCCTCTCAGCGAGTCAGAACCCCTGTGCAGGGATGCCCGGTGCGAGGCGCTGCTCCGCGGCCTCTGTTCCCCGCCACTGCCTGGGGTCTTTACGGAAAGCAAATGAGACCGCAACATGTTTGCTCGAAAGTTCAGAAAGTATAACTGGGCTTACTTGGAAAGACTTAGAAATTCTGGCAGGAGAGAAATACGGAGATTAGAAACTGAGTGTGTGGCAGCTATCTTGGGAAATCCATCGTTTGTTAAACATGTGGGTGGGCATGCATGGGGGAGGACACACTGCCAATTTTGAGATTCAGTCCTGACTTCTGCAGAGAAAGAGGGCGATTTTTCTCTCGCTGCTGTTAAAAAAAAAAAAAAAAAGTAAATCCAGGGTCTCTGATTTAGGTGGGTTAGCAGCCACTAACTAATCTGTCGGTTTCAAATTAGGGCCTGTGGCATATTTCTGCCCTCAAACTCCCATAATGCAAGCACGCGTTTATTCACCCTCACAATGACAGTGTGAGTAATAACGATGTTGTCTTACTCCATTATTGCTATTTAAAATTGAGGTAATAACATCTACTTAAAGCACCATTGCCATGACAGGACTCAGTGTTGTTAGCCATTTTCTCAAAGAGGAAAAAGGGAGAGAGAGAGACAGAGAGAGAGAGAGAGAGAGAGAAAGAGAGAGAGAGAAAGAGAGAGAGAGAGAGACAGAGAGAGAGACAGAGAGAGAGACAGAGAGACAGACAGAGACAGAGACAGAGACAGACAGAGACAGAGACAGAGACAGACAGACACACAAGAAGGCAGACACACACAGGGACCAGAGATCACAGAGCTGCTAGGGAGTTAAATACTAATATAATATTACCTCTTTCTCTATCAGAGCTAGGATATTAATTTATTATCACGCATTTATTAATGTAAACTTATAATTAATGTTACTTCCCCCAAATGAAGGCAGCAACTGTTTTCCTTTTGGCTCAGTATTGTTTCCCTAGAACCTAGCATGGTGTTTGTGGCACAGAGAAGGGTGTCAGAAAATGTGAATGAATAAACGGGTGTGTGGTACACACAGTGGAGTCATGTTGGGGCAGGCTGGGGAACTCTCCACCTACCTGTAGTTCCTACTTGTAGGGCAGTGTTCTTGGGGGTGCTTTCCTCAAGACAAGCAAGTCCTAGCTAGATTTGCCCAATTTACGTTTGATATAATGATATAAGTTTGAAAAGGGGCTTGGGAGAAAGGAGGGGACAAGGAAATGAAAGATACCCAGATACAAAGTTATTTGAAAGACTTCTCTTGCAACTGAGTGACAACCTCTCAAAGCCTATTCTAAAAATTAAAGCTATGAGTCACCCTGGACCAGCTCACCACCCACCAGTTATAAGCCACCATTGCACGCACTTAGGAAACAGAATGAGGACTCAGTTCAGTTTAAATAAGGGGCAAGAGTATTTACAAAGAAAGATGTTGTCTTCTGCATTATAATCAAAAGACTGCATTTATTTACAGAACTGTGATGTTTACAGGCATGGCTGGAGGCAAGATAATATATCAGTAAATGAGTAGGAGTAAATTAGTCAGAAAAGGAATAAATTATTCAGAAAAAATTACCAGAAGTTTGGTCCTTAAACCACACATTTAAAAACAAAATCAAATCTTCTTTAAGTGGTGAATTTGTGAGATGTAGTAATATTCTCATCAGGTAGTTTGGAATTTTTCTTGTTACGGAGTTTAGTTCTAAAATTTCTCTTTCGGGCTCTCATACTACTTAGTAACTTTGTTAATTGCCACCTACTGCTTAGCTCTATATTCATGTCTAGGCAGAACACCTTTCACCTGTCAAAAAACACTAAGAGCGAGGCTGCATCTTGGTCATCCATGATCCCTACAGCCTAGTAGAGTTCCTGGAATGGACTCAGCATTTGATAAATGTGTGCTAAGTAGGGGGACACTCACAGGAAGGAGAGGGAGGGATTCAGCAACCTGGCCTAGGATGAAGAAAGGAATGTACCAGAAGTTTGAATGCTGTAATAGCTCTGGTTCGTATGTGTGCTGGATCCCAAGGGCATCAGGGATCCTGGTCAAAGCGGTGGACGTGGAAAACCCCTGCAGTCCCAGGCAAAGTTCCATGGGAAGGAAACTACACCGAGTGATAGGGACACAGGGAACACAGTACAGGGCTTCTACAAGCATTTTCCAAAAAGGAGAGCCATACTGCTCACAGAAATGCTTCCGTCGGTCTGGTGAGGGAAGCTACCAGAAAGATCCTCTCTTTGCTATAATCTATTGCAGGGGGCAGAGCTGGACCCACTCTGAAACCAGCAAGAAAACTGGTCCTGGACAAAAGCGAGGGAAGGATAGAGGTAGGCATATGAGATTTGGAAGGCACCTGCCTCCACAGGGCTGAGATTCTGAGGGAGAAGGTAGAAAGAGGGATCACAGAAGAGGGGCCTTAGAAGGTGAAAGCAAGTGACAATTAGGGCAATGTAGCAAAGCAGGTTTATAAAAACAATTAGCATGGAATCATCATTTGGCCAAAAGCCAAGGTCAAAGAAGGTGTGCAGTAAATGGGTGGCTGGTTATGATGCTGAGGCATGAGAGCAACCGTACAAATAAGGGTCAAAGGCGGCAGCTCGGAATCAAGAACCACTACAACAGAGCTGGCTGGGGGCAGAGAATTCTGTTAGAGATTCAGCTCTCAGAGGTTTCTCCTTCTCTTTTTAGAATGGCTGTGGAGACTGACTTTACAAGTGGAAATTAATACCTCCAGGGAAAGAAGACAATGTACTACTTCTTGGTGAAAGTAAAAAATGAGTGAGCTCTATTATTGGTACTTTCCACATCGTTCAGGGGTCAGCAGACATTTTTCTATAAAGGGCTAGACAGTAAATGTGTTAAGCTTTCTGCACCCTCTGGTCTCTGTCACGTACTCGTTGATGGTTTTTTTTAAATGTAAAATTCATGCAGCCTGCAGGCCCTTATTTGTAAATCTACCATTTTTAACTGCCATTATATAAATTTAACTATGTGTGTGTGTGTGTGTGTGTGTGTGTGTGTGTGTGTGTGTGTGTATACACATAAATATACAGAGGGTGCCAAAAAATGCATACACATTTTAAGAAAGGAAAAAACTGTATTAAAATTACGCTGATGGCAAACACTTTGAGCATCTCTTGTAATTGCAGAAGTCAAATGTGACTCATAGTCATCTTTCGTTATCAGTATATATTGAGAATTACAATTTTAATATAGTTTTTTTCTTTTCTTAAAATGTGTATACATTTTCTTGGCACCCTCTGTATATTTAGACTCTTTCAGCAACTGCATTATCTCCTATGCTGGTGAACAGAAAAGCATGGGCAACCATCTACATGACTCTAATCCCAAAAGAATTAGCTCTTCATTGAACTTTAATTATTTGTTTAATGAATAAGTAGTTGCTTAATTCTTAATAGATGTTCATCACTTGAAGGGATTCCTAAGGAAAAAAGCACTCCTCTGTTTAGAGATAATTCCAAGATTTAGACAATGGAAATGTCAGAAATCAGTTGCCAAAAAAATACAGACACAGAAAAGTTTCTGGACTTTTCTTTAACCAAGATGTATTTTCTGGTGAACATAGAGATGCTGAATGGGTGTTACAGCCATGAGAGGTCAGAGGATGGAGTAACACCTGCAGTGACAGCTCTTCCTGGAGCCTGTCACCATCAGTGAGCTGCCTGTGTTCCTCACACTCAACCAGCTACAAGACAGCAAGTACACTCTCCAGACACAGAGATGTCTCAGGCAACCTTCAATTTCATGAAAAATAAGTCTACAGGTTTATGTTAAATACACCTATGCTCATTCTGAACGATAGGCCACAGTGGGCCAACTTCAGAAGTCAAGGTATGACTTATTCTAACACTACTGGGAAAAGAATAAGGATTTAGTACCAAAACTGCAATGGTCACAGACATTTCTAGTGGAATGTTGAACAGACAAAAATGTATCAAACTGTCAAAATGTGAAAATATCTGAAGAAAGATAAACACTGGAGAAACCAAAAATTAAGTTATTGAAGGATATTATGTTAAAAATGAAGGTTAATTAGGAATTCCTGACAGAATTGGATAAATGTGAAAAATAGTTGTTTTTTTTCCCCACTATACAAACATTAGGCTAGTTTATCCCACAGTTTGGTGTGTTTACAAGCTGTGGAACAAAGAGATAAACAAGTACGTAACAATGATTTGTGGTGATATGTACTAAAAACTTGGAAGAATTGTGTTTATGAAGAATAATCACTGAAAAGGAACCCTCATGCATTGCTGGTGAGAATGTAAATTGGTATAACCACTATGTAAAACATTATGGAGTTTCCTCAAAAAATTAAGAATAGCATTACCATATGACCCAGCAATCTCTCTTCTGGCTATCAACCCGAAAAATCTGAATACATTTATCTGTAAAGATATATGTACCCTTATGTTCATTGCAGCAATATTCATGGTGGCCAAGACATGGAAACAACTGAAGTTCGATAGATGATTGGATAAAGAAGATGGGATACATATATACAGTGGAATATTACTCAGCCATGAGAAAAGATGAAATACTGCCATTTGCAACAACATGGATGGATCTTGAGATTATTATGCTAAGCAAAATAAGTCAGACAAGAAAAATCAAGAACCATATGATTTCACTCATACGTGGGATATAAAACTGAAAACAAAACAAACCAAAAAAAAAAAAACAAGACAAACAAATAAACAAAAACTCATAGACACACACAACAGTTTAGTGGTTACCAGAGGGTTAGGGGGGAGAAGGATGGTAGAAGAGGGAAAAAGGGGTCAAATATATGGTGATGAAAGGAAAACTGACTCTGAGTGGTAAACACACAATGTGATATACAGATGATGTATTATAAAAATGCACACCTGAAACCTATATAATTTTAGTAACCAATGTCACCCCAATAAATTTAATTTTAAAAACACACACAAAAAATAATTATTGAGTCAACACATAATTAGTAAGCCGTCACTGAGACACAGAGCAGCACTAGAAGTTTCTGTAGAAACAATGACATGTACTAATTGGGGAGGGGGGAACCTCAACTACTTTTACAGACAGCAAGTGAATTTTATCTGAAGAGATTAGAACCCCAGCAAAAGAATGAATATACTGCTAACCCCTACCACTTGCATAATAATAGTAACTAAGCCCTTTAATGATATCTGCTTTAATAATTACTGAGCATTTACACATCACAAAGTGCTTTTATCTGTTTCATTTTATTTGATCCTCACTTCTATGACACAGAGAGGGCAGTTATTACTGTTCCTTTAAGGAGCTCCATTTTGGATTTGAGGCCCCAGGCTCACTGGGGTTTGCAGTGATCCTTAATCCTGGCTTCACATGCAAGTCGCCTGCAGAGCTTTAACAACCTATTGATGTCTGGGTATTTAAAGTCTTCAAGTGTGGGATCCAACATCAGTGTTTTAAAAATCCACCCAGATTAAGTAAATGTGCAGCCAGGGTTAAGATATGTTGAGTCAAGGGATTTCCCAAGATCAGTTGCTCAACATCAGAACTGGAATTGGAACCTTAAATTTCTGTGCTATTCCCAAAGCTGTTTTCCGTCTTTCTTCTCTTATAACAAGTTAACCCTAAACAGGGAGAGATTAAAAAATTAGATAGGTGGGATATAAAACTGAAAGCAACAAAGGAACAAGACAAACAAAGAAACAAAAACTCTTAGACACAGACAACAGTTTAGTGGTTACTGGAGGGTAAAGCGGGGAGGGGGTGGTAAAGGGGATCAAATATATGGTGATTGAAAGAGAACTGACTCTGGGTGGTAAACACACAATGTGATATATAGATGATGTATTACAGAATTGTACACTTGAAACCTGTGTAACTTTACTAACCATTGTCACCCCACTATACTTTAATTTTTAAAAAATTAGTTTGGTATAATTGCTAAAGGATCTAAGAAAATACAGAATTAGAAAACATTTGAGCCAGAAGTTACCTTTGAGATACCTCACCTACTATGTGCCAGATACTGTGGTAAGCAGTTAATCTGCATGATCTCATTTAATCCTCATGCAATTCTATGAAGGAGTTACTATTATTAACCCTCATTTTGACTGATGAGAGAGCTGAGGCTTGGAGAAGTTGAATGACTTGTCTGAGGTTATATAACTAAGTAGTGCTGGGTCAGGATCCATGTTTGCCTGACTCCGAAGAATAAACTCCCAACCACACCATGGTGACTCACAAACACCATCAATCTATCAAGTGCAATAATAAAAGTCACCAAAAAATTACTGAAATTTAATCCTCTACCCATTCCACATTTAGTTAGCAATTAATTTTGTTGATAACTGGAGAGGAAAAACACTGATGCTACATAATCTATTTGACCACTGTCCCAAAACAAATCATCTAACAGTCTCTTCATCCTATAATATTTTGAAATCATGGCACTTGGCTATAAATACAATTTTAAACATTATTTTTGTCTGTTTAAAACCACTGACACATTGATCCATACGCAGGACTGTTCTGAATTATATTTCCCACTTTATATTAGAAATTCTTGAATATAGCCATCCTACACAAATATTTTATGATTCCAAAACAAAATCTAATTATGGTCCAGATGTTCGTTTCTTACATTGAAATGCCACTCTACAAGAAAAGGCCAAGATCCTCACATAACAGATCATTTAATTTTTTCTAAATTTTAAAGTAACCAACATAGCCACCCATTAAATGTAGTTTTATTATCATATTATAATTAGCAACACTTGTTCATCTATTCCTATCACATAATAATATTAGCTTTTGCCAACATATTAACATGTTCAGATTTCTAAAAACACAACTGTGAAGGTTAAACCCTGATCAGCTGTCATTAAATATTTTTATTCTGTTTATTCTGTTGTTGTTCTAAGGCAAAAAGAATAGCTAACATTTATATAGCTCCTTAGATCATACGACATGCTTTTGCACACCTTTTGTCATTTGCTGCACGTATTGCAGCACTTAAGTTAAAGCTGAACTCGCTGTATTATTTCTGTTAAGATTGTTATGGAACTAGACTACTCATGTCATGGATATAGACATGGCTTAGAGATAGAAAACAAATAATAGAAACAGACAATCACTTCTCCAGAAGGAAAAGATAAACTCTAAGATACTCCAGAGTCCAGTTCTAAGATGTTTTATTTGCTACTCTGATAAGTCATCTGAGGAATAAATTGCATGCTGAAATGCCCTGTCTTGCAGGAAACACTGAGTTCTTCCATGTAATAAAGTGTTTGGGTGAACTGAGATAAACTATAAACAATTTTCCGAGGCTGTGTGACATGGTCTAAAAACTAATAAAAGAATTTCAATATCAAAAGTAAGTTTTGGAAAAAGTAATCTAAACTTTTATATATCAAAGGAGCTATCCAGCCCACCTGCAGACATCACTGCACACATAGATTACTATCCAAATTACAGCTGCCAATCACACACGCACGCACACACACGCGCGCCTTCAACACCAGACTATGGAGATGACTGTTCCTTGAATAAAAGAACTTCCTCTAAAAAAGCCAACAAAACAGTGTAGATGACCAAGTAGAAAAGAAGAACAAAATTACAACAAAATATGATCTACAAACCCTTTAAAGGAATTGCACATTATCCAGGAAAAAGCACTTTAAATTACCAAACAGTTGCCAAATAAGAACAACCTAAAAAGATAAGAACCATACCATCTAGTAAGATGAAGAATGAGAGAGGATATTTTCCAAGACCTTAAAATCATGAACAGTGTAGATAAGGTGAACGCAACGATCCAAATCCTAAAATATTTTAATGAAGGTGTAGTACCAGGCCGGCCTGGTGGCTCAGGTGGTTGAAGCTCCGTGATCCTAACTCCAAAGGCTGCCGGTTCGATTCCCACATGGGCCAGTGGGCTCTCAACCACAAGGTTTGCCCGTTCAACTCCTTGAGTCCTGCAAGGGATGGTGGGCTGTGTCCCCTGCAACTAAGATTGAAAATGGCCACTGGACTTGGAGCTAAGCTGTGTCCTCCACAACTAGATTGAAAGAACAACAACTTGGAGCTGATGGGCCCTGGAAAAACACACTGGTCCCCAATTAAAAAAAAAAAAAAAGTAGTACCATATATCATGTTAAATTCAGTGTTAGTGGAGCCCTCTTGGGGAACCTTCCCTGCTCAGAGATCTCCCCACTTCTGAAACCTCTCTGAGAAGTAGGTCCTCGTGTCTATAGGCCTATGTCTATACTTCATGGTCTTCCTCCCCCAGTTCCTCCCCAAACCCAGCCATAGCTGGTTCATTTAGAATCAGACAAACCACTCACAGTGTCTCATCTTCCAGTCATACTTGATTTGCTCAGTGTTGTCAATCAAGTCTTCACTTAGAATTATTTTTTTTTTAATTGGGGGAAGGGAAACAGGACTTTATTGGGGAACAGTGTGTACTTGCAGGACTTTTTTCCAAGTCAAGTTGTTGTCCTTTCAATCCCAGTTGTGGAGGGTGCTGTCCAGCCCCAAGTTGCCGTCCTTTCAGTCTTAGTTGTGGAGGGCACAGCTCAGCTCCAGGTCCAGTTGCCATTGTTAGTTCCAGGGGGCGCAGCCCACCATCCATTGCGGGAGTCGAACGAACCGGCAACATTGTGGTTGAGAGCCCACTGGCCCATGTGGGAATGGAACCGGCAGCCTTCGGAGTTAGGAGCACGGAGCTCTAACCGCCTGAGCCACTGGGTCGGCCTAGAATTTTTTGTTTAATTAAGACTTAATTTTTCTAAAGTCAAGAACCATATGACTTCACTCGTGTGTGGGATATAAAACTGAAAGCACGAACAAACAAGACAAACAAATAAGCAAAACCTCATAGACACAGACAATAGTTTAGTGTGTACCAGAGGGTAAAGGGGGAGATAAAAGAGGGTAAAGGGGGTCAAATGTATGGTGATGAAAGGAGATTTGACTTCGAGTGGTGAACACACAATGCAATATAGTGAGGTGTATTACAGAATCATACACTTGAAATCTATATAATTTCATTAACCAATACCCCAATAGATACAAACAAATAAATAATAGATTTTTTTAAAGACTTAATTTTTTAGAGCAGTTTAAAGTTCACATCAAAATTGAGGGGAAGGTATGGAGATTTCCCATATACCCTCTGCCCCCACACATGCACCGCCACCCCCATTATCAGCATCCCCCGGTGGAGTGGCACATTGTTACAATTGATGAACCCACACTGACACATCATAATCACCAAAGCCCACAGTTTACATCATCACTCTTGGTGTTGTACATTCCAGGGCTTTGGACAAACGTATAATAATATATATCCAGCATTATAATATTATACAAAATATTTTTACTGCCCTAAACATCTTCTGTGCGCCTTCTATTCATGCCTTCCTTCCCAACCCTTGTCGACTACTGTGGTTTTTACTGTCTCCATCATTTTGTCTTTTCCAGAATGTCATATAGTTGGAGTCATATAGTATGTAGACTTATCTGATTGGCTTCTTTCACTTAGTAATATGTATTTTATGGCTCCTTCATGTTTTTCATGGCTTGATAGCTCATTTCTTTTTAGCACTGCATAACAGTCCATTGTCTGGCAGTACCACAGTCTATGTAGCCATTCACCTACTAAAGGGCATCTTGGCTACTTCCAAGTTTTGGCAATTATGAATAAAGCTGCTATAAACATCTATGTGCAGGTTTTTTGTGAACGTAAGTTTTCCACACCTTTGGGTAAATACCAAGGAGCACAACAACTGGTTCGTATGGTAAGAGTGTGTTTAATTCAGTAAGAAACCACCAAACTGTCTTCCAAAGGGGCTGTTCCATTTTACATTCCCATCAGCAATGAATGAGAGTTCCTGCTGCTCCACACCCTTGCCAACATTTGGAGCATTTGGAGTTCTGGATTTGGGGCATTCTGACAGGTGTATAGTGGTATCTCATTGCTGTTTTAATTTGCATTTCCTTGATGACATATGATGTGGAGCATATTTTCATATGCTTATATGTCATCTATCTATCTTCTTTGGTGAGGTGTCTGTCTAGGTCTTTGGCCCATCTTTAAATTGAATTTTTTATTTTGTTATTGATAAGTTTTTTGGGTTCTTTGTATATTTTGGATAACAGTCCTTTACCAGATGTGCCTTTTGCAAGTATTCTCTCCCATTCTGTACTTGTCTTCTCATTCTCTTGACATTGTCTTTTGCAAAGTATAAGCTTTTAATTTTAATAAAGTCCAGCTTTTCCATTATTTCTCTCATGGATTGTACATTTGTTGTTGTTTTAGCCTGTAAGATACAAGGAAACAGTGAAGTGTGGAGCCTGGAAGCCAAGTAAAGGACGTGTTTTAAAGAGTCAGTGATCAACTGTGCAAGTGCTCAATGGAAAGGAAGATGGTTAGTGAGAATTTCCCGTTACATTTAGCCATGTGGAGGCCCCAAAACTGAAGTACACACATTTTGCTTTCGTGTGTTTGTCCTGTGCCTGTTAAATCTAGGAGCACCTGGAGACTCTGAAGCGGCCTCTACCCAGATGCTTTGCCTACAAGTTGTAGTGATAGATTGGAAAATAATTACTGCGACTATACTCTTATATCAGAACAATGTGTCCTTAAGGAAAGTTCTTAAAGAGCTCTGAAAATGTGATCTTTTCCATCGTCATGCAGAGTCTTGTTGAAACACTTTCTAACCTTCCAGGAAAGAGAGATTTTTCTTGTCCCAGGTAGTCCTGCAGCCTGGCAAAGAGCTTGCTTCAGCCTACAACAGGAAATACTGAGCTTTACCAGCTTATGTTTTACATCACAGAGAATGGGAGTGTGCTGTACCAGCACCAGCGGCGTGGGGGTGTGTGTGATGGGGGGCGATGAAGAAAGACTAGTTGACTCACAAAATATTTCTTCTCGCCCATGACTCTGTAGTTCTGAGGCAGACAAAGACCTAGAAGAACATCAAGATGACTGGAAGGCAGTGTTTCCAACATTAGTCCCATTAACGCCTACATAAAAATGATCATATTTGATAATATTTGTACGACACCCTGGGGTCAACAGAGAGGTCTGCTGTCTGCCAGAGGTGGGGACCATCTCAATGGTTCTGGTTTCCTCAGCCTCCACTTAGGTGCCCCAAAGGCCCACAGGCTCAATATCTCAGCACACTATGCGCCTAGGAATATCAGTTGGAAAATCCTGCCTTACGTTCAGAGACTATGGCTGACACATCTCTACATCCTGAGAATCTAGCAGAGAGATGCTATTGAGTGATAGACATGAACATGTAGTCTCCTTCTGACCCCAGGGAACAGAGTGTGCCGGATGCAAATAGCTGAAGTCTCCAGGATACTGGACTGACCATTTAAAATCAGCTTAATCAGAGGGATCTCAGAGTCATCCTCATCTATAATTTACATAGGTTTTTAAAAAATATATTAAAATGCAGCCAGCAGGGTGAGGCAAGCATGCATTGATTGCTGATAGAAATGCAAACAAGTGCCACCATTCGGGAAATGTGAACAATATGCCTTAATATGTTCATACCCTTGGACTCTCTTCTAAAGAAACTTTCAAAAATACAAACAAAAATTTACATACAAAGGTATTCATCATAGCATTATTTTGCACAACAACAGGGCATTGATTAAATAAATTATCATAGGATGGAATTTTATAAAACTTTTAAAACTTCACTGACAAAGAGTTTTGACGGCATAGGAAAATGCTTATATTGCAGTATTAGGTGATAGGAACAAAATACAAAATGGTATGTGAATTACAATTTCAATCACTTTAAATGTATATACACACATACCAATATTTTTAAAAAGACCAAATGACCACTGGGGATGAGAGTTGGGGTAATTTTTGTTTTCTTTCTACCTTTCTGCATTTTCTAAATTTTCTACAGTAACACTGATATATTTTTATAATCATAAAATATTTTAGTAAAATCTTTTACTGAAAATAGTAAAATCATGTTTTTGGAATCTGTAGTGAGACATAAAAATGCTTATACTAGTAAGTAAAAAAATCAAAATGCATAGTATAATTACAACTATTTAACTTTTGTAAAAAGTATATCTACATTTAGAAAAGAAAACTCCAAAATAATAAATGTGGTTGTCTCCGGGTAATTAGTTTGGGGGAATTATCATTCTCCTTTCTACTTTTCTGCATTTTGCAATTTCACACAGAGAAAACATATTAATTTTATGTTGATCACAGCAACAAAATTACTTTTTTTATTTATTCTAAATTCAACCATTCGGCAATACTTGGTAGAATTTTTTCAAAGTAGAAGATGAAGCGAGACTAAGTTGGAGGAGGATCTAATTAGCATGCAAGGAAAATATCTTTCACCAAAACATCAGTGAGACTAAAACAGAATCATTGTTAGCTTGAAAAGACCCCATTCAACTCCATTTTCATAATCTAGTCTGCAGTCACTGTTAACTTGAGAACAGTAGTTAAACTTTGACATTTTCTGTACCGTTACAAATAGTGACCTCTCTCCATCCCAAACAACTCCAACTAAGTCAATTATTAAATCTCAAGCATTTCTGGAAATAAGATACTGTTTAATAGGCACAAAGACAATAAAAATACAATGTCCCTTTGTTATCTTTTTCATCCTCAGAATGTTTTACTAATATCCAGAGATGCCTAGATGACAGCAGTCCCCAGATAGACGGGAGCTACTGGTCTACATCAGAGAAGGTCAGAGGCCTCCAGAAGAGAATTTTGTCAAGATGAATTGATAAAAGACCCAATACATCTGAATATACTAAAAAGAGACTTACGCAACTGGAGGAATGCAGGCTAGAATTAGTGATATACGAATATACGTAGAAAAATAAGCAAACATAAAAAGCCAGATTATTATTAAAGCTAAGAAAAGAAAATTTGAGCAGGAAAGGAAAAGTTATCATAAAATACCAACTACCAAAAGCATTTTATAGCAATAATAACATAAACTCCAAATAGTAATCTAACCAAAATTACAATATAACTATATTGGGAGATTAGATGTATGGGTATGTTCGTATCTGCCATCGTAACTTTCACAGCAGTAAATCAACAGATTACGTATAGTACCTTCTAAAAACCTAGTAATATAAACATGTTACTTAGACATGTTACTTTTGGTATTTAGAAATACCAAAAGAATCAGCTAATAGTGATTGGAGATGGTGTACCTTGCTCCTGGAACACGAGCATGTTTAGGAGTGAAAGAAACACTGGGAAGTACAGCTTCCTTTCTGTCACTAAACCTGTACCAAGTTCGTTTGTGGGGTTTCTTTGTAAGTAGATGCTTAACTACATCCTGCTCCCTACCCCACTTCAGTGTTTGATTTTTATTGCAAAAAAAGTAGGGGCATCTGCTTTACAGTCATTTCTATTTATTTCGGAGTTTAAAAAATAATTTAAGTGAACGAGCATCTCCATTCTTCTGCACACTTTTTGTTTGCAGAAATCATCTTCTCATATGCAGAGGGTAGCTGAGTATTCCAGTGGGTCCTTGCTTCCTCCTCCCCTCCCCTTCCTTTCCCCATGGGGCCTAACACATCGGAAAAACAGCTTGATGCATTTAGCTCATGTATACGCAAGTACCATTAACCATAATGTGACTAATGAATCTAATTTTAGACCTACTACCCTTGAAAGTCTCATTTTTCTTTTCCATTGATAATATGTTTTATTCTTTGCAATGGGGGGGAGGTCCTGTTTTTATATATGTAAAGCAAGGAGTTTTACCTTTTTACCTTTGTAGTACCTAAAATGTTTTCACTGCATGAAATCTGAGTTTTGATTTTAGATGCTCTTTTTACTGTTTTTTTTCAACTTGGTATTATTGGCTGTTTCAGCCAAAGACCCTATCTTGCCTCTCTGTTGAGCAGTATTTCCAGTGGTGCTTAAGTAATTCTGTGTATTCCAACTGTTTATAGAGTCTTTGTTTCTCTGCATTTTTTTTTTAATTTTTTTTTTTTTGAGGCATATGAGTACACACACAGTTACACTTCATGGAGTTGCGTCCATCCAAGTACTATGTTCTTCTGGTGAAGAGGCAGAGAAAAATCACCTCTCCCAAGAATTTCCACCTCTGAGCGAGGGAAATGTGTCCTGAAGTGGACGTAGCTGGAAGGCAACTTGTTCACTTGTTCTGCTGCTAGAGCATTGATTTAACTAGAAGACAAGCTGTGGGTGGCCACGTGCAGACAAAGAAGCACCAGACAGAGCCCAGTTAGCCTGGGACAGTAAAAGTAAGTTATATTCTCTTTTAAAACACTTTTTTGAGTACCGATAACCATTCTTGTCTTTCATACTAAGGGGTAACTTGTAATTTACTGCTTGTGTTTATACATTGAGTGCATCTGTTCTTTTCCTAAGTTCCCAGAAATTCAATGTGCTCTCCAGCACAGAGTACCTTGTTAATGGAAAAGCAGTGGGGTTTTTTCTTTTAAATTTTTTTTAGAATTCAAAGAAAACTGAATCAATTATTATATTCTAGAATAATTTTACACTGCATCAGAATTGTGTATTGTATTCGTTTTTGACCAAGTCAAATATAGAACATGTTACATTTTTCTTTGTACTGATGGGACCATGAAACAAATTTCACCCTTTTCTAGTCCTTTCTTGATGAGCTGTATTATGATTGGATGTATTTACCTTGGCTGAATCTGGTAGAAGATATGGTCCAAGACCACACTTATCAATTCCTGAGGAGCATGTAGCTTTATATGTGAACCTTATTTAGGTCAAGGAGTTGTTACTCTCCAAGAATAAATTACATTTTTTAATCCAGTTTTGAGCCACTTAAAGCTACGTTTGCTAATTTTGTGGAGCTGGTAGTAATCCCGTATTTTGGCTATGTGGAAGCAACTTAGAATTTGGATTGAGTGTAAAATGTCTTGTCCTGTATTACGAGAGATATTAGATTCACCGGCCCTTGGATTTATAGCGTTGTGACTATAGTGTGTGTGTGTGTGTGTGTGTGTGTGTGTGTGTGTGTGTGTTTAAATCTGTATCATTTGGGGCATCAATTTTATAATCTAACATATAGTATTGGAGGGGTGTTTGTTTGTGTGTTGCTTTTGGTAATGTAGGAGCTAGGTTAAGAAGACTTTTCTGTGTTCAGCAAAATCACACGCTAATATCCTGAAAGTCAATCTGAAAGACTATGTTTTTGGTTTTTTTTGGTGTTTTTTTTTAAAAGATTTTTGTTGTTTTTATTGGGGAAAGGGAACAGGACTTTATTAGGGAACAGTGTGTACTTTCAGGCCTTTTTTTCCAAGTCAAGTTGTTGTCCTTTCAATCTTAGTTGTGGAGGGTGCGGTTCAGCTTCAAGTTGTTGTCCTTTCAGTCTTAGTTGTGGAGGGCGCAGCTCAGCTCCAGGTCCAGTTGCCGTTGCTAGTTGCAGGGGGCACAGCCCACCATCCCTTGTGGGAGTTGAACCGGCAACCACAGAGGACACATTCCAACCAACTGAGCCATCCGGGAACTCAGCGGCAGCTCAGCTCAAGGTGCCGTGTTCAATTTTAGTTGCAGGGGGCGCTGCCCACCATCCCTTGCGGGACTCGAGGGATTGAACTGGCAACCTTGTGGTTGAGAGCCCACTAGCCCATGTGGGGATCCAACTGGCAGCCGTCCGAGTTAGGAGAACGGACCTCTAACCGCCTGAGCCACCGGGTTGGCCCCTGAAAGACTATCTTTTGATTTTTAAGTTTTTGTCCATCTCTCATACCTAGGCCTTTCTTCAAAATCTGGAAAGGAAGGAGGAAGTTAAACTACGTAATTTTTAGGAATCCCATCAAGATCATATCCTAAATCGTGCTCCAAAGCAGAACAAAACATTGCTTAAGTTTTTTCATTCATTCTCTCTATATGCTAATTTTTATGTGGGTAGCAGGCTTTACCTAAGCGTTAGAATAATGAAGGACGGCATCTCACCACAGCAGAGTAAACAGCTTAAAACTGAATCCGAGGCGTCCCAGTGGACAAACGTTCTGTGGCCATTCCCACTGCCAGGAGGTTTGAATGACAGTCCTCACTCAGGGCCCAGCGTCCTGCGCGGGGTGTGCATTTCACGACCTGCACGTCCCTAACACAGGGCACCAACACTTTAACACTTATTAGGTTCCTCAGAAAACTCAGAGGGAGCAACTTATTTACATTTTCCTCTCTTGGAGTACGCGCAGATATAATATTTTAAAGTGGTTTGGAATTCTTTTTAATAAAAAGAAGCATAGTTGTCATTTAGTATTACCCCTCTCTCCTCTCCAGTTCTGACCATGTCTTCACCTCACATTTGATAGAAAGACAGTTTAAGTCCTTATAATTTCATGGTCTGTTAGGGTTTTGTGTGTGTGTGTATGTGTGTGTGTGTGTGTGTGTGTGCTTTCTGAGTGATATTTCCATATGATTATCAATATGGTTGAAAGGTATAACTATTTAAGTTGAAGGGAAGTGTAAGTGGATGCCAAATTTGGCTTTACTGGAGAAACAGCTACATCTGTCTTTCCTATTGCAGCTCATGTGGAAAGGGCAATTTCAGGTACCGTGTGCACTAACCTCTTCCTGGACATCGTAAAGAATCCAACTAAAACAAAGTTTAAAACTATTTCAGATGTGCAAGTCTACTGAAGCCAATATTTTATTTTAGAGATTTGTGTTATATTAGACAAGTAACTCTTTCTACTGCAATTCTGTGGCTTTCAATTAAGAAAAATCCGAAAACAAACTGCTGTGATGTCATTTTTCTACTTAATTATTTATGTGTTTATTTGCAAATTAGGCAGATTAATAGAAAAGTGGTAAACACAGATGTGCAGTGCTTTTTTATTAAACTATTTTAATAATAAATTAGAGAAAAGATGATTCCATTTTTGACATAATATTGTATGCCAGGTCAACAAATGCGCTAATGAATAAACATCATCATTTGTGGCATTTATTCTACATTTCCAGAACAGCTTGGATGCTTCAAGAAGATCACAAAAGGTCTCAGTTTCTAATATACACACTGTTATGTGTGAGGTTTGGTTGTTTGTTTTTATATAAAGTATGTTGTCTTTTGTGTAATTGAACAGTTAAAAAAATGAACTGCCACAGATACTAAAACTGGGCATTCAACATATTGTGTTTGACTCAAGCATTCACAGAATGTGATGCATACAATGTTCTCTCAACTTGCATCCAAGACAGCTAAAATATGACCTTAACACATGTGAAAAGTAGTGTGCTGTAACTATTTGGCTAGATATAATTCTGGGCTGCGTAAGTTGAGTAATTTTCTCAGGGATTCCAACTTTGATCAACCACAGCAAGAACTTTTAGCATGTTTGTAAAGCAGCCAGTGCATCTGTAGTATCTCCTGAGGTAGAGAGAAAAGAGAGAATGCCGAAAAAAAGAAACAAAACAAAACAAAAATAATACTTTCTGTCATTAAGGAGCAGTTACAGAATTTCCTAGGAACTCTTTTTAGATAATTGAGTCTCTGATGTCTAAATATGCCCTATGGTTCGGAATTAATAAATGAAAGATATTCATTTGAGCCTAGTAAAAATGTTTTCTAGCTAACTCTGCTGAAACAAATTGGTTAAAGTCTATCAATTCTTAAACTTTTCATGTTTATTAATGTAATATTGAATGGTTAAAAACCTAAACATAAACTATAGTATATATGTCTTAGGAAAGGGGCAGGGGGAAGAGAGAGAGAGAGAGAGAGAGAGAGAGAGAGAGAGAGAGAGAGAGAGAGAGAGAGATCAGCTAAAATAGTTAACATATTTGCTTCTGAGAAAGGAGAAATGGAGAAGATAAAAAAAGTTGAAGTACAGATTGCTGTTTTTTAATAAGAAAGAAATTATTTGACTCTTTAAACTACATGTGTTTAAAACTTCAGTGCGTATTTAAAAACTTACATTACGGACAATATCCATACTCTTGCAAATCACTTCCCACAATCCCCAACGTAATGAGCTGGACAAACAGTGGATATGATTCAATATGGCATTTCTTATTTTATGGTTATGCATAGTCATCTAAGAAAATAGGCACATAGCATGTTTTCAATTATAAACTTACTGGTTCATGACAACTAAATATAATATGTGATCCTGAATTGATCTTGGACCAAAAGACCTATCATCTATCTGTCTGTCTGTCTGTCTGTCTGTCTGTCTGTCTGTCTGTCTATCTATCTATCACATTGTTGGAACAATTGCCAAAATGAGAATAAGGTCTACAGATTTAAATAATAATATTCGATCAATGTTATTTTCTGATTTTGATACCTGTATATGTTTATGTAAGAGAATTTACACCTTGTTTAGAAATACACACTGAACAATTTAGGGGTAAAAAAACATCAGGTCTACAGTTTATTCTAAAATAGTTCATAAAATACTTACATCCATATCTATTTTTCTATACAGAAAGAATGATAAAGAAAATATAGCAAAATGTTAACAATTAGTGAAACTTGGTAAAGGGCAGATGAGAGTTCTTTGTACTAATCTTGTAACATTTCTGTAAATTTAAAATTATTTCAAAATAAAAATAATAGGCAAGCCAATAGATGACAATAATAAGTGGCTAGGAAGACAGCCCCAACACATTCCCACTCAGTTCAATTGTCTAATTATTATATTCATATGCTTCTCCCATTCTGAAGGACCCTTTTTCTATAAAATATAATGGTTTGAACATTTAAGAAACTCACGTAATTCAATCTAGATATCATTGGGGCTCAAATGTTTACACTGCTTGGCATATCCATTCAAAAACTCTTCTAGTAATAGTTCTGAGGGAAATGTTTCCTACTCTCTTCTATGAGTGTTATGTTCTTCTCCAGTGCTGGTCCGTTAAAATGAACTTATTTTATTCCAGTCTAGAATTGACCTAGTCATTTTAGTCTTTCAAAATTCAGATTAAAGGAGCTATTTCACTTCCACACCGTATTAGTTAGAACTGTATACAGCTAACAGTATGCTGATAAAAGCTTACTTTTCTCACTTAACAAAATGGCAAGTGGTAGACTACTGCTGGCATTTGCCCAGTTCAGTAATGTCAGAGCTAATATTTCTATGATTCTTTTGCTCTTTCCCTCGTGGTCATAAGATGTCTGCCACATTTTCAAACATCAAGTTCATGGCAGGAGGGAAGAAGTAGGAGCAACACTGCCATATCTCTCCTTTTCTTAGTAGACATCTGTTGACATCTTATTTACTAGAACTGTGTCCCATAGCCACCCCTAGGGACAGGAAAGGGAGGCTGGGAAAGCAAAGAACAAGATTGTCACAGTTGGCTTCCTAGACCATGGGTCTTACTTGAGAATCCTTCTTGCTTAAGACTGAACACATTGCCAACCTGAACAAAATCAAGATTCTGTTAGAAAACGAAGAGGGAATAGGGAGATTGGGAAGATACCAGAAGCACAGAAGCATCTCCCACACAGTCCCGTTCTAGTCATCAGATTATGGGGTACAGTCCACAAAATTGCTATTCATTCAATTTCATATGAAATTCTTACCCACTAACCAAACTCCTTTTTCTTAGTCCGCTCAAGTGAACACATGGTCCAGTACATCGTTAAGGGCTATTCTACTGACACTTAAAGTTGTTTTTGGTTCGTTCAGCAACTCGAACTCTTTGAAGTTGAGTCTACTTCCTTAATTGAACTCTGAGGACAAAGCGTCCTCAAAGTATGTGCATGTCAGTTAAGGCCAGAGTCTTACAGGCAATTTTCAAGATTCAAAGTCAATTTTATGAAGGGAACACACTGATAAAGACAAAGTGAGCTTGTCAGAAAAATTCTCTAAGTATAACTTACATGACATATGAATACTTGGAGCCTCTGCAGCTTATTCATCACAGCGCCTGTTGCAGAAAGTCAGGAGAGACTTTAGAAGCCAATTTGTACCAAGTGTAATACATTATATTGGCTGAAAACCAGCTTTACTATTCTAGAAAACTATACAATAATAAAAATTACAGTGGTCCATATATCATCTACCATCTTTGCAATTATACATAATTGCACAATTACTCTTAAGGCTAATATTTTCATATCTTTAGTCTAGAGGAGGAAAGTGAAGTAGGAAGAGTACATAGAATGAGAGAGGGAGACAGGTGAGAAACAGGGATTGATTCTTAAAGCAGAGGTGTCCAAACTTTTTTCAACGTTTTTCACCAAGGGCCATATGCGGTAAAATACACAAACAGCCAGGCCACTCACTCGAGGTGAAGTACGTATTGCCTCACCTGGTTTATTTAATAAACTAAATATATTTTTGGAATTTGCTGCGGGACAATTAACAATGGATCATGGGCCGCAGTTGGTCCGCAGGCCGAAGTTTGGACACCCCTGATCTAAAGAGTACCTTCATTTACAAGACTGTCAGAGGAAGAAGAAAAATGTAATATTATTTGAAATATTTAGTTCCAGTTCTCTAGCGTGTTTTTTAGTATATCCAATATAGTGTTTGCCCTATTACATTTTTTTATTTCATTTACTTTATTTTCATTCTCACAATTTCTATTTTTTTGTAGTCTATCAGATCTGCTGACTTCTATTTTGTAATTTCTGGCACTTTATCTCTTTGAAGATTTAGAACATAATTTTTCATCATCATTTGGTATGCTTCTATGAGTCTGCATTTCGTTAGAAGCAAATCCATCTGACCGATTATTCTGTGGACTATCCTTTTTAGTGGTAGTTTTCTTAATGGTGAATTTATATTTGGGTTGGTAGGCTGATCTTGGGTGGGATGGGTCTTTGTTGTTGTTTTGCCTTATCTTGTTTTCTTCCGTGTGATCACTCCTTTCTATGTCTAAGTTTTGCAGTTGCCTCCACTCAGCCCCCAGGGAGACCCACCACCCAAGTCCAGAACCAGGTCTTAGACTGAGGGACAACTCCAAGAGCAGAGTAATAGAGCTGTTTTCAACCTAGTTACTGAGCCAGACAGGTCCTACTGCTGGGCTTGCTCTACTTCCTCCTGTCCCCTGCAGGGACTCAGCTTTATAAAGTCACAGCTTCAAGCCAAGATCAGAGCTGTTGCAACCTCTTTTCATGGTCAGGTCAGGCCCATCTAGCTTTTGCTTTTGCGCTGATGCTGGCCCTGGCGCTCCACCACATGTGGGCCATTTTGGTTTTCATTCCGCTTCAGGAGTCAATCTCTTTACTCTGCCTATTTCTGGACCTATAGCTCAACAGGCTATGATGCAGTCCCAGCTTACTGCTGAGTGTTTCCATTTCTGGCTCATAAAAATGGTTAGTTATTGTTTGTTTGCGGTTGTTTCCCATAGCTATGTCTTTTAAATTTGGAGCAGAGGGGAAATTTTTAAGGATACTTCCCCACTTGATGGGGAAGTCTGTAAAGATAATAGAGTGTAGCTATAGATAAATCTGCAGATCAGGAGTCAGAAGTTGAAGAACCTCAGAGTTTTGCTTAAGTATTGCCCTGCTTCCAAAGACACAAAAACATTCTAACGGAAGGCAAGAGGCGTGTCAGCCGAGGAATGCATAATGCTCAAATGCATATTTACTGTAAGACTAATACACACTCTAAAGAGGAAAAAGGAAAAGAGAAAAAAAGCATTGCCAGGAAAATCCATACAGTTTTCTAGAGTCCATCCCATCAACCCCCACAACATTAAATTCATTAGAAATGCAATCAAGAGATTATGATATCAATTCCAAATTTTACTGAAAAATCTACCTCTTCTACAGACTGTCCCTCTTCTTGCATGACTAAGGAATTTACACTGAGGGTCTCACCAATACCCAGGTCTTTCTAAGGTCATTTTCTCTTTATTGGTATTCATTCTGCATATTAAAAATTTCTTAATTTGCTTTCATATTCATTCTCATATTCCTGATGCCCAAATGCTGAACTGAGTTTGTACCCCATCTAAGAGTACAGGTTCTGCTCTCAACAATGCTTGCCCATTTACTAGAGACATCTCCCAGCACCCAATGTCCCTGGCCTTTTATTTCCCATCATCCCAATTTTCTGCTCATCTCTATTTCTCTATTTCTCACCAAATGCCATTTGTCTGTCTGTCTGTTTGTTTGTTTGTTTGTTTAAGTCATATGATGTCATTCATGCTGAAGATGCAACTGTTTTAGATTCTGAAGTTTTTTTAGTCCTAACAACCTTACTTCCTAGGTTAGATTTCCTTCTGCCTCCACATTTGTACCGGCTGGAAAATCCATCAATGTATTTCTTCCATCAATGTATTTCTGAGCTGAAGTTACTAACGGTGACATTTTTTAAGCCTTTAGTGGTGCAGGAAAAAGCAATATGTCTTCTTCCATGTTTTTATTTTAGCTTTCTTTCAGGCCAACGGAAATACTGCTTTCTCTACCTCTTTTTCTGCAGCAACACAACCTAATTCCTTACAGTTGTGTTCCATTTCCATGCCTCCATGAGGAATCCATATTTCTTTCAAGCAGAGTCAGATGTTTCTTTCCAAACTTCCACCTGTTTCTAAGTTAATCCCATTCCTCCTCTACAACATGTAGGCTTATATTGTTGGTCTGATGGATGCCATCCTTTCCATTATGCTTGATCTCAAGGCAAAAATGTATTTGAAAAGCTAGACCTATTCCTCTCCACGTTTAGACTTCACGCTCCCAAAGCCCGAGCAATACTTTTTCGAGCCCATATCCAATTTTGAATCCTTTCTCTTTGTAGTTTTTCCTCTGCCCCTGAGCAAACATGTGTGATGTTGCTGCCTAGAAATTTTACAGTATGATAACCCTGCTCATACCCAGAATCTAGACATTTCGATAAAGACTTGAGTTTAGGATTCCCACCATAAATTTCTGCTTTGCTTTTCCTTGGACACTTTTTAAAACAACCACTTAGAATTAAGTCTGTGAAAAGGTAGACCACCATCCCAACTATTTTATCAGTAATAAGTGCTTGCTACCCTGCTCTCTGTCTCCTGAAAGGGAGGACTGCCCTTCCCCCAGCTCACTGCAGAAGAGGCTGGGGGCACCCTGCTTGTAGAATCTGTAAGTAATAAAGTGCTTGGAAGTGTTGCAGGAACTACCTGCCAGCCGCATGGGTGGCTTGTGCCCCCTCAGTCAGCAGCAATAATCTGCATATTCTTAATTCAATACACCAACTCCAGCTTCTCAACACAACATGATATGTAGAACCATAGGCCTTTATATTTTCCAAGAAAATGTCCATTAGGATAGAGAGAGAGAGAGAGGTAGTAGGTATCCTTATAGATACGGATCTCCTTATAAAGTTGTGGTAAAGAGGTTTTCTTAAATAAGATACTAAAAGCAAAATGATGAACAAAAGAAAAGATTGATCCACTTGGTTATATCCACATTTAGGCCTATATGATCCAAGATTCCATGAACAAAGAGTTAAAAGATAAGCAAAACTGATTCAGAGAAAGTATTTGTCACATATCTGACAAAAGATTGTTTTACAGAGTAATAAGAAAAAGGCTAACAATATAATAGAAATGGGAACAGTTTATGAACAGATGATTTACAGAGGAAACAATACACATGGGCCAATAAATACAAGCATACAAAAAGATGCTCAATCTCAACAGAAACCATGGAAATACAAATTAAAACAATAATGACATACTATTTCTCTCCATCAGATTGGCACAACTGTTTAATTTTATTAATGAGCTTTTGCTAGATTTTGAGGAAGTGAGTACTCTCAGATACTGCTAGTGGGAATATATTAATAAATTGGTTCAACCAATTTGTACGTTTCCTACCATAGGCAGTTCCAGATATAGATTTCTATCAGGGAGAAACGTTGGCACATGTGCATAACATGGCACAGACACATATGGGAAGGTTCTGTGCAGCACTGTTAGCAGTGTTCATAATAGATAAAAATTAGTAACATTTTAATTGCCCATCAGTAAGGAAATAGCTAAAGAAATTATACATACCCATTGTGTATTTTATAGCAGTTAAAAGGAATATAATAGATCCATTTGTGTCAACATGGATAAATCACAAAACATCATTGCTAATTGAAATAGACAAGCTAAAGAATTATATATATGTGTGTGTGTGTGTGTGTGTGTGTGTGTGTAAAATATTATACCATTTTGTCAAGCACACACACAAACAATATTAAAACAATATTCTGAAAACTCATAATAGTGGTTACCTCGGGAACTGGGGAAAAGTATATGTCACAAGTACTGTGTTTCCCCGAAAATAAGACCTAGCTGGACCAACAGCTCTAATGCGTCTTTTGGAGCAAAAACTAATGTAAGACCAGGTAGAATATAATATAATACTGGGTCTTATATTAATTTTTGCTCCAAAAGATGCCTTAGATCTGATTGTCCGACTAGGTCTTATTTTCGGGAAAACACAGTAAGAAGTGCTGTAATAATAGCTAACATTTATTAAGTGCTTACTAAATATGATATGGTGTTTAAGTGTTTAAATTTATATTTAATTGTTAAAACCACCTTATGAGGTAGGTATTAATACTTCCATTTCCCAGATAAGGAAATAGGCACAGAGAGGTTAAGTAACTTGCCTAAAGTTGCACAGGCAGTTAAATGGTAGAGTTAAACTTGAAACTACGCAATCTGGCTCCAGCCTCTCTTTAATTATTCTGTGACAATGCCTGGAATATGGCATCGGGGTAGTGGGATAGTGTTCCAAGAGGATTTCCCATCAGCTTTATCTGTAGGCATCTGGTTTTTTGGAAGGAGCATGTATTCAGGAATCACTTATGTAGTTAAAAATTAATTGTCATACTTGGAACCGTGCCTAAAAGGAAAAGAGAATGAGTGAATAAAAGAAAGGAAGGAAAGAGGAATGAAGGGAGGGAGGGAGGGAGGGAGGGAGGGAGGGAGGGAGGGAGGGAGGGAGGGAGGAAGGAAGGAAGGAAGGAAGGAAGGAAGGAAGGAAGGAAGGAAGGAAGGAAGGGGAGGAGGGAAGGAAGGAAACAACGAGAAAGGACTCTCACCTCTCTTCTTCTGTTTAGTGATGAATTTTATAGCTCTGGTTTAGTGGACACTTTGAGTGCTCCAAAATCCATACCATTATCAGGATTAATATCAGCCCAGGTTGACAAACAGGAGATAAAAAGGAAAACAAAATCCCTGGATTGTGAATACACTCTTCTGTCCGCAAATGTTGGCACCACCAATCCAAAATTCTCTATAGAGAGGCTCTGTCTGTTTTGAGATGAGCCTTTCTTTGTCCTTGAAACTAATTCTTAATCCATTATATTCAGTTCTGTCTCATTACCCAGAGGATGTCGCCAGGCCTGCAATCATCCCCATTCATTGGTTCTGATAGACAGAAAAGACAATTCCAATCAAAACTCAGTTAAAGCAAGGAAGAAAAGAAGCGCTTTTCTTAATTTCTAAAAACTATCCATTGCCCCTCAAGACCTTCTGGGGACAGTGGGCACCTCTAGCTAAGCAGAGCCCTCTTTTATCACCCCAGCTGTATGGAAAACCAGTTTTCCTAAAAAGCCAATCAAAGAGAGAAAACCCTACAAAATGAGGAGTCAAAAAAGAAGTTTTGCCACCAGGTTTAACCTTTCCTTCAGCACAGAGAAAGTTCCAGACCCAAGAAAGGAGCCTTAAACTGTGTTCTTGGACTTGACCACTCCAAGGTCTGCAGTCAACCTCTTTGAGGGTGGAGTAACAGCTGAGGGAAGTGAGATTTGAGCTCCCCCACGTGGCTGAAGCCTTCTACTGACCTCGATGGGGTGAAAACGTTTCTGCAGGCTATCCCAGATTTTTCAGGTCTGTGTACAATCCTTATTTTCTTTTGATGTTTTTTTATAGCATTTTCTGAACTAACATCATTATTTGATGGTTTTTTGTCCTGAGACACTAACACTGCCGTGCTTATGACTGGAGATAGCCCAGAACATCTTTCTCAGTAACAGTACAATCTGCTTATTCCCAGGTTTTTGCCAACCCACACAATGCTCTTTATGTGAATTCATTTTTCGAGCAAGTTTATATTTTCAAGACTGTGTTACAATTAACTTAGTATCGGATTTTGCAAATATTCTACAACCAAGGGAAAAAATAGCTCTAGTATGGGTCATTTACTCTACTGTAATCCTCAAAATAGAGCATCTAGTTCTATGATTACAAAGAAAATAAACCATATTGTGTTTGATACATGTTCCTCACCCCAAAAATACCTCAAGAACACAAAACACAGAGCCCGTTAGGCCAAGCGTGCCGTATTTTCTTCCTCCTCTGTTTTAGGAATTCCTTCCAGATATAGAACAAGCCTTGAATTTGCCAGTTCTTCTTGCTGCAGCAGCATATTTTCTGATTTCCAAGAAAATGTTCTTTCTCTCAACGAATAAAATGATCAAAATTGAAAGGCAAACCATAAACCGGGGAAATACTGCAATGACTGTGATAAACTATCAGAGAAAGACTATTACCCCACTACATAAAAAGATATAAAGATTATTTCCAAAAGAGAAAACACTAATGGGCAACAAATATTGGAAATACTTCATCCTCTAAACAAAATCAAAGAAATAAAAATTAAAACAAGAAAATGTCTTTTGTATATTATGTTAACAAAGATGTCTAAAATTCAAAAATAATGTATTCACATACAGTAAAATAGGCATTGGACAATGTGTTTTTGAAAACAATTTGAAAAAATATCAGTAGTAGACTTTAAAATATTCATACCCCTTGACTTCCGGGATTGATGCTAAAAGTACAATACAAAATAAGGGAAAAATCTTTATGTACAAAGATTCTCATTGAAATTATAGATAAAAACAACCTAAATAGTCAACATTGAGGGATTAGTTACTACCATAGTCTTCCTAGCCTAGTGGTTCTCATTTCTGGTTCCATATTAGAATCACTTGGGGAATTTTATTTTTACATTAATGATGTTTTGTCCTCATTCAGAACAACTGAATCAAAATCTCTGGTAGTGGAATCTTGCCTGTATATTTTTTTAAACTCTCCAAGTGATTGTCACATTCAGGATTAAGAACCACTAAGTAAGGAAACTACTGTAGATGCATTAAGTAGAATATCATGTAGCCAATAAAAATATGCCTTCAGAATTTTTGAAAATATTTATTTGAAAGAGTTTTAAACTTAGCAAAAAAACAAAACAAAACAAAACAAAACTGCAAGATTGGCACAAGGAACTATAAACCAATCACCCAGAGGCCCCATTCAAGTATGGCCAACTATGGACATACAGGCCCACTATATATATATTTCTGTATCCCCAAAATATGATTTTCAGTGAAAGATCCAGTGCAGGATCTCACATTGTTCCCTGTTGGTATGATTTTCTTGATTTCCATCACTCTGACATTTTTTAAGATTGCAGGGCAATCGTTTTATAGAATGTCTTTCTACATGGATGTATGAGGGGCCCCTAAGATCACCGCCAGGTTCAACGATATGTTACGAGAAATCACAGGGCCAAGCATATTGTCATACTTTACAGCTATGATTTATTACAGCCAAAGACACAAAGCAAAACTAGCAAAGAAAAAAGTCTCAACAGGCAAAGTCCAGAAAAAACCACACGCAAGCTTCCAAGATTCCTCTCCCTGTGGAGTCACACAGGACACACTTAACTCCTCCAACAATGAGTTGTAACAATTTTATGTGAAATATTGTCTACCAGGGACGCTTATTAGAGACTCCGTGCCCGAGGATTTTATTGGGGGCTGATCATATTAGACACCTTCTGCTTAGTAGGTACCAAAATACCAGACTCCCAGAAGGAAAGCCGGGATTCAGCATAAACCACATTCTTTATACAGTTTAGGCACAATGAGCCATTCTTATCAGTGGGAACACTCCCGAAATCCAAGTTCTCAGATGCAACCAAAGGCCAATCTTGCAAGCGAGGCTCTCTGAGGAAAGGCCTTTTCTAAGGCCTGTTCTGTTAACTCCTTTCTACACAGATTTGTCTGATGATTAAACCCACGTAATATATTTTTTGGCTAGAATATCACAGACATATTCTTCTCATTGCACTTATTGAGTGGAACATGGCATCCGTTGCCCCATGTAATAGAGAATATGATCCCATTTTTGAGGTTCTATTGCTGACAACTTTCAAGTCGTCCCTCTCTCTTCTCCGGCCCCACATCTGGGCAAGCTGCTGCGGGTGAGAAGTTCAAACCACACATGCCCAGGTCCCTGCCTGGGAACCCTCACCAGTAGCCCACCCCCCCCTTAAATAAAATAAAAGCCCAAACCCGTCACCCCTGCTCTCTCAAGCCATGCTTGTGTGTGAGTCTGCCTTACTCTACCCAAAAAGCTTCAAAATATGAATAATAAACTTCTTTCTTTCTTTCTATCCTCTTGGGGTGTGTGTGTGTGTGTGTGTGTGTGTGCGTGTGTTTGTGCATGTGTGTTCAACAGTCTCAACACCTGAACCAACTTCAGGTAGGTGGTCCATTGCACCTCTACAAAAGTCCTGTTATCAGTGGCGCTAACTTCACATGGTTAAGTTAGTATTTTCTGGGTCCCTAAAAGTATAAAGCTAAGATTTTCCTCTTTCATAATCAATAAATATTTTGTGGAGAGATAATTTAACTATGTAAAATCTCGTTCTTCACCTCACTTTCACCCACCAGTTGTGACATCCGTTAATGTTAATTATTTTTGCTAAATGGAGATTTCCTATTATCATCAGTTCTCCCACATTTAGTAATTGGCTTTCTACTCTAAGGAAGACTTCTCTAGTCTACCTAACTATCTGTCTGTCTATCCATCTATCTAGCTATTATTTATTTATTTATGCATTTATTTATTTTTGTTTCCAGCTTTACTGAGATATAATTCACATATAATATTATAAAAGTTTAGGGTGTACAAAGTGATAATTTGATACACACACATATTGTGAAATGCTTTTTACAATAAGGTTAGCTAACACCTCTACTATCTCACATAATTACAATTTTGTGCGTTGGGAGGTAAGACCATATAAGATCTACTCTCTTAGCAACTTAAAAATGTATAATACAGTATTAACTATAGCCACCATGCTGAATATTGTATCCCCAGATCTTATTCATTTTATAGCTAGAAGTTTATACCCTTTGACCAACATTTCTTCATTTCCCCATAAACTCTAACTGCTGTGGCCTCCTTGGCTGCCATCTCCTCATAGGCTACAGGGAAACTTCAGTCCCAATTATTCTGTCTTGTCCAAAAGCAAACTATTCCTTAATGGAATTTTGATGATGAAAGAAGAAAAAAAGTAAGACAAAAATACTTTTTTTAAAGAAGAGAATAGAAGGGAAGAGAAGAAGTAAAAGAGGAAGAGATAGAATTGCTTGAAGAATTTTTAGTAACATTGGAGAAGACTTCTGACAGTGTTGATCTTTTTAAGAATACAAAATCATACATACAATATGTTCTCAATTATGAACACACACACACACACACCCCACACCTGAGCCAGCACTAACAGAGATACTAACAACACTTGCCCTTTGGAATAGAATTTTTCTTATTTTTAGTTTTTGTGTATTTTCTAAAGTTTTATAAATAATAATTAAGTAGCATTTTCATAATAAAGAAGAAAAATCATAACAGAGACAAACTGGATTCACCTTAAAAGAAGAAGGAAAAGAAGAAAAAAGAAAACAAAATGCCCCAAATTTTGTGACAATTTTTTTTTTTTAGATAGAAGGATTTTGTGACTTTTCATATTTAGATGTCACCACTCACCATCACCACCACCAGTAAAAATGTAGTGGTGGATCCAGGGACCCAAGAGATTTTTCGTTCTAAATAAATGCTACACATACTAGAGAAGACCGCCTTCTCACTTGCACTGACCTGAAGACTCTGATGATAGCCTGTAGCCAAAGACCCTCTGGCATTTGATATGAATGCCAAAAATCTGGCTCCAGCTATCTAAATTCTTGACTTCATGCTATGATGCTACAAATAAGTTTTCAGAGTGGATGTTGAACTTTACAGTAATATTTAAACTCCATAGAATTCAAAGAAAAAGGAAAAGTTATTTTAAAGAGCTCAAAGAGCAAACAAAGCTGTAGGGGTTACTGCATATAAAAATCCAACTCTCTTTGCTAGACTTGTATAAAGCATGTCCCCCATCATGCTTCCACTGCCATCTTGTATTGATAAATTCAGTGTTTGTGAGATTTAAACAGATTTGTGTATAGTTTATCTACATTGAACATAAACAAAATAAAAATAGTCTTTCTGCAAAAAAGCAAACATTTTGCCCATTTTCTTCACTGATTCTCCAGTAAAATTTAGTGTTTCTTCTATATAAACTATGTATTTGCCATGGCTAACTCAGTTTTCTGCTATTCTGTTCATACATATTAAAGGACTCAATGACATAATTGGCTTTGCTTTTCACTCAGTTGCTTAGGGCTTATAAAAATAAAACACAAATACTCACAGCTGTTCTAGGCAATCACTCAGCTCTTTGAGAAAAAATACAGATATAGGGACAGGTGGCCTCACTCTCAGCACAACATTCAGAATCAAGGGTTCAGGGACTGCAGCTGTGTTTCCAGGAGAACATTAGCAAACTCCTGAGCTTTCTAGGTCAACTATAGTTACACATGGACACACAGGATCAAAGGAATGATCTTTCTTGAGTCTCACTTCTCCTGGAAGTTAGCCAACTGATATCCAAAGTCTTCCTCTATGGGAAAACTTCAGGATTTCTGACTACTCGGTGGAGATAGTTGAGCAGTCCAGAAAATGGGGAGCCAGCAGGCAACTGGCTGTCAAGTGATGAGGTTGGTGAAGCATACATCAGGAGATCTGTCTGCCTTTTCTACAGCTAGCCTGATTGCAATAATTTGACTTCCTAAGTACAGTTGAGCAAAGGCATGGAGACAGAAGAAGAGAGGATAATAGCTCAGTTTTGAAGGAGAGGAAGTGGGTAAGTAATACTGTCTGATTCTACTTTTAATATTCTCACAGTACCCAGCCTAGTCAAATCTTCTGACCGCTACCCAGAGGATGTGAGATCACAGAAATCATTACTCTTGTTCAAACTTTGGTGGCCCTAGCTGCCTCCAAAGCTTACCTTATGGCCCCTCACAACCCCTGCATAGCTGTTCTCAACTTTATTTACATCTCTGACTTTAGATACACCACAGATTGAAGTTGAGAGTGCCCACTCCATCTCTCAACCTCATGGGCCCCAGCCCTGGCCACGTGATCCTTCTCCCAAGTGGTGAGTGAATCAAATAGCAGCTTAAATCTCTAGAGCAGGGGTGTCCAAACTGCAGCCCGCAGGCCAGCTGCAGCCCATGATCCATGTTAATTGGCCCGCAGCAAATTCCAAAAATATATTTAGTTTACTTGAATAAACCAGGTGAGGCAATACGTACTTCACCTCGAGTGAGTGGCCCGGCTGTTTGTGTATTTTACCGCATATGGCCCTTGGTGAAAAACGTTGAAAAAAGTTTGGACACCCCTGCTCTAGACCATTGTTCTACCCTAATCACCACAAAGCTTTTCCAAACCAATTCAGCCATTGATTTATGAGCTATATTGGTGCATCTCAAACATTTTTTTTTTCATGGCAGCTCATTTACTCCATTCATTCTTAATTTCCAGTGGAAAAATAATTTAAGAAGACTAATCAAGATGACGATACAAGAAAAAAAATCTAACCTCATGGTAATTTTTCATGTATGTTAATAAATATTTATTAAATGAATAAATACAACCATAGAAAGCCAATACCAACTCAACACTTACGGTGCATTCATAACAATCAGTTCTTCCAAACATTAAGGACACTCCAATCACCTCCTTTTATGAATTCCAAATTTTAGTAATCCTTAAAAGGATAGAGGATTTTGGGAATGTGGCAGAGTACAAAACACCAGGAGTCAGTTTCCTCACCTCAACAACAACAGCACTGGCAAAATCTGTCTGATGTAATATTTTTGGAACTGGAGTCTACTAAAGGTTTGCAACTTCCAGGGGATGCTTGAACAGTAAACGTGGTTAATTTCAGTCCATTTCATCTCTTGGCACAGTAGCAGCTACCCATCCACCATCCAATAGCCCCAGGGCAGGAAATTGTGTGTGTGTTCTAAGAGCAACTTGCACGCTAGCCTTGGGAGCCAGGATGGGTAACAAGGACCCCATACACCAAACACTAGGAATCTGTGCCCTGAAAACTGATTGGGCAGGGATAAACACTAAAAGACCAAAGAATGAAAAGATTATTGAAATCATTGAATTGGGCTAAATTTGTTTTTTCTTCTTTCTCTTACCTTACAGGAATTTTTCAAGGAGACCACTTCAACTTTGAAGAACTAAAGAATCTACATTTTCTTAACACATTCAAGTGATAGTGTAAGAAAATTGAATGATTTCACAGCAAGTGAATGAAAGAACTCTGCTTGGAAACATGAGTTCATATGGCTCATTTGAACACTGCTTATTACTGCCTTCTTCCTGGTCCTAGAATGACTGACTTATAGACCACCAGAGCTGGGAAATACTTTTATTGCTCACGTGTTTCAACCTTCCTCATTTTACAAATGAGGAAACAGATCGTGTTTTTTTAATTAAAGTTTATTGGGGTGACAATTGTTAGTAAAGTTACATAGATTTCAAGTGTACAATTCTGTAATACATTATTTATATCTCACATTGTGTGTTCACCACCCAGAGTCAGTTCTCGTTCCATCACCATATATTAGACCCCGTTTACTCTCTTCTAGAGCCCCCCTCTCCCTTACCCTCTGGTAACCCCTAAACTATTGTCTATGTCTATGAGTTTTTGTTGAGGAAACAGATCTTATTATTGGTTCTTCCCAGTTTGGTTTGTTTGAGACCCATCCCCACCTCAGCAAGGCATGCCAGCATCCACGTGAAAGAAGTCCTCCACTAGGTTAATGGATCCCCTACTTTCACTTGCCCTGTACCCCAATCCTGTCCCAGGCTCTCAACCTCTGTTAATGCTTCATCCAGACTCATGTGATGAATAACTCCAGGCAGTATCTCCTCTTTCAGAGGTTCTGACTGCCGAGCCAGCTCCATTTCTGAGCAATTGCTCATGCATTGGCTCTGTGGTAAAGGGATCTTATGAGCAGCTTTCTAGGTAATCTTCCTCCTGGTTTGACCTGGCCCTGAAGACCTCATGTATTGACCAGTAGGCAGTATTCTCAGGTCTGTTCTGACTTTGGCAATGAGAATAACTCTCTTTTTTCATTTTTCTACAGCTTAATCTCTTCAACTAGATTATATTTTTCTTGAAACAAGGATTATTCATGTTCATATTCTTCTCCACATTACCTCATACCGTTCCTGGCATATAACAAGTGACAAAAATATTGGTTAATTGATTTAAATCACTCCCTGATCACCAATACAGCCCCCACACCATATTCTGAGGGAGCAATGTAGGCAGCTGCTGGCTTGATATAAATTTAGAGTTTAGGAAAGCTCTCCCAGCTCAAGGACTGTTTCTCTCTGCCAGGATACCTAAAATAACCACATTACTCACTCCTTTGAGTCAAGGCCTTGAAAATTCTTGTTAAAATGCAAATGTCATCTGAGAGGGATAACATGAAGTTATCAATGCCTATTAATAACATAGAATAATATTAGTTTAGCAGGGAATAGGTAAGATCCGATCTATGGAAGGGCAGACTTAAATCAGCCCCAAAATTTAGAACTTGGTGAAATCAGGAAGAACATCTTGGCGATTACTGGATGCGTGTTGAAAGGAAAAGGATCTTAGAAAACACAAATGAGATGATAGTAAAACAGCACCTGGTACAATGCAAAAAAGGATTGACAATAATAGCTAATATTTTTAAGTACACACACTGTGTCAGATACTGTTCCAGGTGTTTTACATATATTTGCTCACTTTATATTTCTTCATTTATAAGATAGGGATAATTATTATTTGGTTGAAGAAACCAAGGCAAAGAGACATTAAGTGATTTGCCCAATGTTACAAAGCTAGCTAAGGGGTAGAGCTGGAATTTGGCACAAATTATCTGGTTCTAGGTTTTGTTGAACCTCCATGCCATAGCATCACTGTCTGATTGTAGTTTTCATTAATACGATCATGGTTTTAATCATAGAAAGGGGGCAATTCATTCCTCTTGATCTTGCTCACCTTCATTCTGCAAGTCTCTTAATATGTCTATTCCTTTCCATTTCTTCTACAATCTAGACCAAGTTCTCTTTATTTCTTTTTTTTTAATTGAAGTTTATTGGGGTGACAATTTTAGTAAAATTACATAGATTTCAGGTGTACAATTCTGTAATACATCATCTATAAATCCCATTGTGTGTTCACCACCCAGTCAGTTCTCCTTCCATCACCATATATTTGATCACCCCTTACTGTCATCTCCCACCCCCCTTCTCCCTTACCCTCTGGTAACCACTTTTGTGTGTGTCTATGAGATTTTGTTTCTCATTTGTTTGTCTTGTTCTTCTGTTGTTTTTGGTTTATATACCATATATCAGTGAAATCATATGGTTCTCTGCTTTTTCTGTCTGGCTTATTTCGCTCAGCATTATAATCTCAAGATCCATCCATGCTTTAATAAGTATTCACTGTCTGCCAGGCACTGTGCCACTTACCTTATCTCTCTTAAGCCTAAGATAAAATATTAATAATTTTTATATGAAGAAACTGAGGCGCAGGAGAGCCTGTACCTGCTCATGCCCAAAGTCATTTTGTAAATGTTAGTCCTGGGATTTGAACCCACAAAGGCTGATTCCAGAGCCCTTACTCTTATCTCCCATGTGACCCAACCACCCTGGCTATCCCAAGTGTTCCCTAACTTGCCTCCCTTTTGCTGGTCTTTCCCTACCCAGACCTCTCAGATCACAAACGCTAAGATCTCCTCTTCCCACTCTGGCTCTTAATCTGTTATTCAAGGAAGTAGATGCTGAGACTACCACCTTCCTCAAGAAGCTCCAGGCATAAGTACTTACAGAAAAGCTACTGATTTGACTACCTTAAAAAAAAAAAAAAAGTTAAACATTTGTGCATGGTCACAAACGATTCAACAAACAAAGAGCAACCTGGGAAAATATCTATAGTATATGTCACTAAGAGCTAATTTTCTTAACTTACACAGAGGTCTTAGAACAATGTCCCCTTAAAACAGAAAAAGTTGACATGGGATATAAACAGGCAATTCAGAGGCTGAAATCCAATTTAAAATGTTTGAACTGACTTATAATTAAAGAAATGTTATTTGATACCACAATAGATTATTTCTCACCTATTAGATTAGACAAAATTTTAAAGATTGATACCTAGTCTTGCAGAAAGTGTGAGAAAAGAGACTTTTACAGATTATCATTTGGAATGTGAACTGGTACAGCTTTTTTGTAGGGTAATTTGAGAGTATTTACCAAAATGTAAAATGCACATACCATTTATCTCAACACCGCTACTACAAAAAATTATGACTGTACAGACATAGTCAAGCAATTGAACAAGGATATCTGCCCAAGATGTTCACTGCAGCATCTTTTGGTAAGAAAGTCCAATTACTGATAAGTAGATCATAGAAAATAAATAATGATGTCATGAATACATTTCCAAAGATATCTATGCTAAACTGCAATGGTCTCCCAGTTGAGTTATATGCACCAAGGGTATATAAAACAATCTAGTGCAATATTAGAATATTGAATATATATTTATATAATTTATCTCATCCTTCTTAAATCAATTTTCATGTATGTTTTAAAATGTACATAATAAATGAATGCAGTGGTTGAAGGGGTCAGAGTATGCCACCCCAAAACACGCCATTCTGGCATAAGGATTATTTTGAGCAGAAAGCAACTGAGAAGAAACAGACACAACAAAAACTCTCTGCCCTCCACCTCTCTACCAAGAACAGGACAATGCTTAACCATTGGAGACAACTCTAGATTCTTATCAGCCCAGAGATGGCACCAGAGACACATACATAACAAACCTTGCTGAAACAACCTTTATCGTTCATTAGTTTCCCCCATATATTTATCTTCCCATATACTTGCCACCCCCTAGAAGCTCAAAGTCTTTTTCCTTTGTCTTGTTACTTCTCTACAAATTTATTATTCTTTATTAAGATGTTATATAAACCCTGTTGGCACCTTGATCTTGACCTTCCCAGCCTCCAGAACTGTGAGAAATAAATGTATTTCAGCCACCCAGTCTATGGTATTTTTGTTATGGCAGCCCTAATGACCATACAAGGCCCTTAGCAATGGGTCTTTAAATTACTTTATATCACCCTACTCCTTCCCCATTCCTTTTCCTCTTCCCCCACCCAATGCATCAAATGGTCCAACAAACCAATGCACTCACAGATTCTCACTTATGTGTGTTGGTGGGAGATATTCCTCCGTGAGTCTCCTGTACTCCTACATATCTTGCTGGGTGTGCCAAGAATGCAAGGCCCTGACTGGTCATTATCAGGACTAATTCTTAGAGTTATGTCTGCAGCAAGCAACTTTTAGAGATGAGGCAATCTCTCTCTCTCTCTCTGGGGCTTGCTTACCGCTTACTATAAAACAACAGGTTCCCAAGCTTAGTGTTCCTCTCCTGTAACACAACTCACTTCATGTGAAAACATTCATCTTGGCCCTGTGTCATAGACCTTAAGAAACAAGGGAACTGACACAAACATGCTGATTGATGCTTAAGCTACTTGCCAGGCTGTGAGTAATACAGTCCTTTGTATCTAACCCAGGAATTTCGTGTCTTCTGCCAATATCCATAAAACTGTAACAGGTTAATAGCACGTAAGTAAAATCAAATCTTACACCTGACAATGGAGCCTCTTTTCCCCTTCTGTTCCACTGTCTGCACATTGCTTTTGCTTGAAATATTCTTTCCTCCTATCTTTGCTTGTTTCTTCTTTTTTCCTTTTTTTTTTATGGTTATCCCATCTTTTTAAATCTTTTTTTCTACTGATTTCAAAATTATACTTTATGTTTTTATGCTCTTATTAGTTATCCTTAAGTCATGATTATGGCCTCCCCAAAACGTTTAATCAGTATCTCCTTTATTCTTTCAAATTCTAAAAGGATTTCTGAACACTTTAACATCAATCATACGTCCTCTTTTTCCATGCAATAGTTGTCCTTTATTTTAATTTAATTTTACTTCATTTTAATTTCATTCCCATTTTATTTGTTTTGTTTTCATTGCCATAGGCAATTATTCATATTTACCATATGCTTACCAATTGTTTTGCTCACCATTGCTTCTTGCATCCCAGTCATTTCTTCTAGGATTAATTACTTTCTTATAGTGAAGTATACCTTTCAGTACTTTTTCAGCAATGGTTTATGAGTGGTAAATTCTATCAGCCACTTTATCTGAAATATCCTTATTTCACCCTCATTCTTTTGAGATTGCAATAGCAAATGTTTTTCAGACAGTATGCATAAGAATAATCTGGGGAAATTTGTCAATTACAGGTTCTTGGGTTCCTTAGAGATTCTTTATTAGTAGCTTTGAAGGAGCAAGACAGGAATATACCTTTTCTATTATCACTTAAAGGGATTCTGATGTAAATATGTCAAGGTCACACTTTGAGAAGAAATAGTGCTGTTGACAGAGGGGTGCCATGGAAAAGATTTTTAGTTTACTTTTTTTACACTTTTTAATAATAAAAGTAACACATACTCATTAAAGCTATGTTAGAGAAATAGAAAAATGGGGAAGAAAAAAATCATTTAATTCTATCCATGTACAATTATTGTCCATTTTATTATATACAGTCGATCTTCATTATTAATGAACATTTGCAAATTCACCTACTCCCTAAAATTTCTTTGTAACTCTAAAATCAATACTTGCAGACACGCGCACAGCAGTGGAAATTTTTTAGTGGCCCATTGAACATGAAGTTGTTTCAAGCTCTCCTGTTTCAGCTCTTCTGCACAGGTGGCCAGAGGATGGAATCGGTAGGGGGCAGTGCAGTGCAGTGGAAGAAGCACCAGCTCTGGGGTCAGCTGGACAGGGTTTGAAACCCTGGCATCTTTATTGAGATGGTCTCAGGCAAATCACTTAACACTCCTGTGCCTTGTTTATAATTTTGTAAAATAAAGAAAAAATAGAATCTACCAGGATGATGTGTTTTTAGGATTTAAGATTATAATCTATGCAAGATATGTATATATAATACATATGTCCCCTAGGAGCAATGAGTCAGTATTTGCTCATTCAGTGGTTCCCAGACTTTATTGAACGTTAACTACCATCGTGAGAATGGACTGTGTTTCTTTCCAGACTTTTTAATATGCAGAATTTTTTTGCAATGCTTTTGTTGAGATTTACATTATATATTTATAATACTATCCAAGGTCAGCTTCTCCCACTCCTGATCACCTTCTCTAAGGCATGGTTTCAACCTGGCCACACATCAGAATCATCTGAGGAAGTCTTACAAAACAGTTATGCCCAGACCTCATCTCCAGAGATCCTGATTCAGTTGTTATGAGATGGGACCCAGGTATCAGTAGCTTTTAAAAGCTCCCAGGTGGTTCCAGTTAGCACACTGGGGTGGAACCTCTGTTCAATCTATTTGGAGAAGAAGCTAATGACCTCAGTGCACTTTGGAGGCACCCATTGGGCAGCCC
This sequence comes from Rhinolophus sinicus, assembly GCF_057876585.1. Lineage (NCBI taxonomy): Eukaryota > Metazoa > Chordata > Mammalia > Chiroptera > Rhinolophidae > Rhinolophus > Rhinolophus sinicus. Next base: position 187,729,747 of record NC_142517.1, on the reverse strand, counting down.
CCTCTCCCTGAGGACTACTCCCCATTCCCAGCTCTGCACTGGCCGTGTCATTCTTCTGCCCTCCAGTGCCTAGAACTCAGGCTTTATGGTGTCCTTCCCAATGCTGCTGCTTGTGCTGCTGACCTCAGTGCAGGAGTGAGGTGAGGAGGCCCCCATAGGGCCTTTCCTGCCCCACCCCTTAATCTCCTCAACCATACCACACAGGCTGGAAGAGAATAATGGGCTTTCTGGAAGATTGGAGGTAATGAAAGGGAATTGCAGAGCAAAAGAAAAAATGCAAACCATGCTCCAGATTTAGCTGATCCAATAGTCCAGAAAGACAACCATTACCAAATGAATCTGCATGTAGACCCAGACCCCTAACTTCTGTGTCCTTCCTCCCTTAGGCAGTCCATAGGACACACTCTCAGGAGAACATTTCTCAAAGTCTGAGTTTCTCAGTCTAGAATAATATTCCATGAAAGATAGAAAGGTATCTGTCTACCCTTGTGAGGTAAAAATATGCCTCTTCATTCTTCCTGGTAGATTTAGCAGGTAACCATTGACTAAAATGCACACACACACACACAGAGACAAAAAAAGAAAAATCCTCAAGTACAGTCTGAGTTCATACCAAGGGTTTAGAGGCACATTTTCCTAAATGTGAGTTAACATGGCCCCTACATAAATTGAAGATAACATTGTACCGTATTATGCAAAGCTTTATGTCAACCTCACTTCCCCACAACTATTTCTCATACACCTACTTACAAACCCTTCCCAGAGGACTGCCGGTGCTTAACTGGACCATTTTAGTGCTGTTTTCAAGCATCAGAGCCACCTGCCTCTGATCGCCACACTCTGGTTCCACAAAGAAATAGCAAAGCTTTGAAAATACCTCTTTCTTTTTTATTATATCAAATAATTTTCCTAGGCAGGACATTGCCCAAAATAGCTCTTATCAGTGGTAAAGGCGACATGATGTTTATTTTCCCCCCATGGAGAGCACTGCCCTGCCTCACCTCAGGGTGGGATAGTAGAGATGGGAGGAGGAAAGGGAAGGTTTCAACTTTTTTTTTTTTTTTAATATAGTTTTGTATTCTAATATGCTTTCTGGACATTATTGCATAAGTACTTTCCATGGTATAAATAGTGTAAGTATTTTTAGTTGCTAAAAAAATATTTCACTGGGTATACCATGGGCTACTTAACTATCCCCCTATGTGTACATACATTTTGTTTTCAATTTTTTATTATTCTAAATAATGTTGCCTTAAGCATCTCTGTATATAAAGCATCTTGCTGAGGACTACTTGCTGAGGATGGATGCTGAGAAATAGAACTGCTAAGTCACAAGACAGGTATATTTTTTAAAAATTCTTGATAAATATTGGCAAACACTTTTCAGAAGGCATGTACAAACTTGCACTCTCATCAGAAGACTGGACATGAATGGTTTTTAAATGAGGAAATGACATGATCAGATCTGCATTTGACATGATCAGATCTGATATGATCAGATCTGATTTTTGATAAAAATCAACGCTATTGCATTTTAGAAAGGTAAGTTTGTCATTAAAAAAAAAAAAAAAAAGCTTAGAAAGGTAAGTCTGGCTTCATGTCTCGTCCTGGTTAGGTGGGGATACAGCAGTCCAGGTGTAAATAGTAGGGGATTGGTAAAAACTAGAGAGAAGGCTTTGTTAAGTGACTTGGCCACCAGACAACCAGGAAAGAAGTGAGTCCCCCTATTGGCCTTAAAATCACCATGAATAAATCACAATGTTGAAGAGAACCTGGAGAGGTATCTCCCTCTCTACCACAATTGACACATCGCAGAGTGTCTGCTATAATTGGCTGGAGATTACTGAAGCATCTGACGACTCTTAAGGACATTTTCTGCCTTCTTAAAGTTACATTATGCAGAAATGTGTTGTACATGAATATTAGAGTAGCAAGAAGCATACAAATACTCAGATATATGTTATAGTCAGGCTTTTGTTTCATAAAAACATAACACTCTTACTTTATTTCTGATTGCAAAAATAAGCCATGCTCCCTCTCCTACTTCTAACTGTCATGCTGATTCTCCCATGTTCTAGAGAGCTTTCATGTATTTTTGGTAGCATACAACCTCACATAAATTTCCCTCAAGACCTTTTTGAACCTAAAAATAGTAGCTACAGCACTAGAGTTTTCTTTCACTTGAGTAAGAAATGTGATTTTTAAAAATCATTTTAAATTGTCCATTTACAATTAACTAGAATTTATTTCTCTATTTTAAAGTAACTAAAATTTGCTTTTTAAATTCAAATACGCCAAGTATATTGATCCAAACCCCGAATCTTGGATATATTAACTCTATAGCAACTATCTCAAGCACGGACGATAATAATCATCATCAAAATGAAAATAATCCTAAAAAAAAAAGAAGAACGCTTATTTCATGTAGTTTAACCTAATGTGGTTTATCCTTCACATGTATGGAAATTTGACTAAAAGATTTTTAAAAATCAAAGCTATCTATGGGGGGAAACATGCAACAACATTTCTTCAGGAGAAATCTTAGTTATTACTATATCTATCCATCTCTTCTGTATCTGTCTAAATTGGTTCTTGCATATGCAATGCTTCTTGTAAAAACTGGAAATGATTATTTTCACAACTAGCTGCTTCATTTTCACTTTGCCCCCGCTGCTGCAGAATCTGCTCCACATCCTTAAAATGTTTGGTTTCATTTAAGGGTGCACCAAAGTATGAAGAGTCGGGCACCTTCAAGAACACAATCAATTTCTTCAGCTAATTTTCCACAGACTATAACTGGCTTTCCTCTAATACCAATTCTAGGTTTTACTATATTAAAGAATAAGGTTTTTTGACCATTCTTTTGACTATCAAACACCTAGGAGGCAATGACTTATATTGTGTCAAAATTGTGACATGCAAAAAATTGCTTTTCTTGACAAATATACTAAGGGTCACACTTTATCAGAGAGCAGTGTACAATTGCCCAGTAGCTTGTGGGTAAAACTTCACTTAAAAGGAAAAAAAAAAAAAGATTTTCCCAAGATAGGAATGGAAGCAGAAATGGTCAGCTTCTACTGAAAACTACCTATAGTCCTCAAATCATCATTAGTCAGCTTCCTTTTGTGGCCCTCATCTAACCCTGCTGTTCTTGTGGAAAACTACCGATGCATAAATCATGCATCATACAAGCCATGACCGCCTAGCATTACTCTGTTATCCTACTTGCTCCCCACTGGGACCCAAAAATGCCGTTCCCAAATGAAAATTACTTCCTAATTTAGGATAAAGAGAGACACATTGAACAAAAATTGTTTTCTTAGCAATTTCCAAAATTTAGCATAAAGAGTAGATTCAGAGGAAGACAGACACAACCCACAGGCTTGCTCCTAATCCGTAGATCTCTGCTCCCCCACATAATTCTTAATGCCCTCCCAGTCTTGAGAGGCTGGCAGTGGACAATTGGTGCCTCTGGAGGGTTCGGGGGTGGTAGTGGGGATGAGTGAAGAAGCCCTTCGAACAGTACCTGGCACACTGTAAGCATGGTATGTTAGCTACTCTCCTCATCAGGATAATTAATGTTGACCTTATTATTAGAAAATGGTGGACACGTCTTATCCCTTCTCAGTCACTCTGGGACATTCTGGGAATTCTGGGCCAGTAGAGGAGACCCCCGAGTGTCTCATCTCCAGTAGATCTACAGAGTTCTTCGATGCCTCTCATCACCTCCATTGACAAGGCAGTCTCTGGTGGTTTTCTCATAAGAGGCCATTACAGCTTTCTTACTGCTTTATAGCACCAGAGCCAGGGGTTGTCTGCTCCACCATCGTGTAGGAACTACTACACCATGGTGCTATAGATGAGAGCTGCCACTCTCATCCACTGATGCTGCTAAGGCCTTTGCCATTTCTATCAAGATGGCTAAAGGTGATTTCATTACCAGGAATACAGCCGTTCGACATGGTACATTAAAGTGTAGTCTGGCTCTTGTTTTATAGGTTATTATCTGAAAAATAGTGAAACATGCCCTTAAGTTTGGATCAGAAGACTTTCAGGATGTCGTGTGATGCCTCCCTCCCCACAAACCCTAAATCTTGGTAAACGGGATCCAATATATAGTGATGGAAGGAGAACTGACTCTGGGTGGTGAACACACAATGCGATATATAGATGACGTATTACAGAGTTGTACACCTGAAACCTATGTGACTTTATTAACCATTGTCACTCCGATAAACTTTACTTTAAAAAAAAAACAACCCTAAATCTTAACAATTAATCCCAAAACACTTAGTGAGTCTTCATGAGAATAGAAGTTCTGGGGGATTTTTATGAGACATTTCTTTCATCATTATGCAGATTTACATTCTCCCCTTTATCCTCAGGAATATCTTCACTGTAATCACAACAAGTTTGTAATCAAAGTGCCAAAGATGACTGAGAAGGAAACTCTATGGTTGTCTTAAATTATGATCAGGTACAAAGTGATACAAAATGACAAATGTAGGAATACTTTTGAGATAGGCAGCTTAGGTCTATGTGGGCATTTTTAAGAATAACAGACTTGTGGAGATAAATGTAAAAGAAATATAAAACAAAGAGAAATTATACATAATTTTTTAAAATCCAGAAACATTCTGGGATGTCAATAGTAGACAAAAATCTTTCAGATAGAGGGGTACTCAGTAAAAGTCTTGTACTTGTAACCCAACTTCTTTGATTATCACTCTCTATTAGGCAATTCTTCATTCTTTCATTCCCATTGAAACATTTTTAATTTTTTTATTACAATTTTGGATTACAATTATAAGACTTTTATTGAGTACCCCTCTATCTCTACAAGCATTCTGTGATGGGAAAGTGAGACTCTTTGACTAACTTTTTTTCTTAAACAATGGGATTTCTGGAGTACTCAGAAACATGATAGAGGCAACTTTGATGTGAATGTAGGGAGGGAATAGAACAATATTTTCACTTAAGATTTAATAGTTATACATCTTAAAGCCTGTTTAAACTATTGCCAAAAAAAATCATAGTCTCACAATTTTCATCTTTCCGATCAGATATCACAAGCCAGTTCTCAAAGCCTGTGAATCTACCTTTTGATTCCTCAATCTACCCTTTAAAAGCCTGAATAAAACCCCTTATCTATATGGAGTACATATTCTTTGGGGAAACGTGAAGAATAATTAAATCCTCCTTCAACATTGATAGGGACCATAACAGAAGCAAAAACAACCACCGTACACAATGTGCTATAGAAGTTCTGAGGAAGGAGCTCTGAAAGGTTTGAATGGGTAAAGTGAGAGTAGCATCAATAATAATGAGCGATTTTACTGGGGAGATAAATGGCAGTAGGTACCAATCAGAAGTATTAATATTTGCATATTCCCAGAGACTTTCCAGAGAATGACTTAATTTAACGTAATGGCTATTATAATGAAGATTTCAGGTACCATGTCAAACTGCAATGGCAAAAATTTGGGAGGCAAATGAATCTTTCAATATCTCTTAAATCACACTATATACATAGGTGACTAATAAGTGAAGGGAGGTAAATAAGGGAAACTTCTTTAGATCAGCCGTATATTTAGTGAATACTTACATACTCAGCATTCAAAGATTAATAAACATTGGTTCAAATTTCAAGAATCCCATATTACATATCTATCATATTTTCATTTTGGTTTATTCCCATAGGAGAGTATAGCTGCCTGCTGAAAACTTCTCCAGTGTGACCAAATTACTATGCTGTGGAGCCGGCTGGTTCTCTTAACTACATTAGAATTGAGCTTCTTTGGGCTTCAAGGACCTATGACACAACCATGATCTGAACAGGTTATATGCCCAAAAGATCATTATGATAATTGTGTTTACTGTAAAATATGTACATCCTGCAGAAACTATATTAATTTTGAATCATATTCCAACCACTTTACATCTCTTCCAAAATAGAGGAACTAACATTTCCATTGGAAGTAATGCCAATTGGAAGTAATTCCAATTAGTTCAACAGTGAAGATATTGAATTAAGCCAGAATAGTGAGCAAGACCGAAAAGATAGTTTCAGCAACCTCTCATTTCAAATGGAAATGAGACGTTAAGCTGAGGACAAGGGGAAGAAAATTTGTTCAAAAGACAACATTTCAGTTATGATAGCTTTAGTGTGGTACCATAATGACAGACTTCTAACCCATGATTAATTTAACCAGTCACATGAGTCAACCTGCCAGTTATGTCAAAATGAGTTGGCCTGAACAATGAATTCTGAAAATAGTTCCAGCAGATGTGAGAGCAAGTGGGAAGAAAGGTGGAGAGAAAGGGAAGGGGAGGAGAGATTAGTTGACAGAAAGGTGGGCCCTGAAAGCGAAGCAAAATTCTGTTCATGTGCCAATTCACAGGCTTTACATCAGCACAACGGATTCTTCAATATAGATGGGCTCAACTCAATGTACTTCATAAACTAAGAAGTATTCTAAGTCCGAGTTAAACCTTTCTTGTTCAGATTTGAAACCAATTGTTCATAAATTCAAAACTAGCAGTCACCTACCTATATGGTATGATTTGAGAGACACTGAAAGGTCCATCTGCCCCCAAATTTTTGCACTTCCAGCTCAGTATAGAACCTGAAATCCTCACTGTTATAACCCTTCCACTAACTTATATCATTCTCTTGAAGGTCTCAGGGAAAATGCAAATATCAGTACTTACGTCTGGGACTTACTACCAGACCATCTTATTACCTTCTTGTCTACATATCCTTCTGCTGAGCGTGGCTGAGGCTTTCCCAGTTGCCTGGGATAATTCTTTAAATATGTAAGGCCTACAGATTCTAGCTTATCTACAAGTGACTAAGCCAAGAGAGTACACATATTGATAAACATGTGGCTATTTAAGATATATGAGTAAACATGTTACCAGCCCTTTTAAAAATGAGAGCTGAGACTGCTTGTGAATAATCAAGTTGTACAGCAATGAAAATAAAGGAACTACAACTACATGTGGGATGTGGATGACTCCTACAGACAAATGTGGAGCAAAGGAAGTCAGACATAAAAAGAATACATACTACACAATTCTATTAATATAAAGTTCAAAAACAGGCAAAATTATTGAATGTTAACTGTATTTGAAAAATTGAAAAAGAGGGGGAAAGGTGAAGGGGAATTAAGAGGATCAAATTTTCAGGTATAAAATAAATAAGTCATGGAGATGTAATGTACAACATGGGGAATAAAGTCACAAATGTTTTGATACCATAGGACTGTGTCAGAGGTTGGTTGCTGGACTTATGGCGATCACCTCTTTAGGTATATAAATGTTGAACAACTATGGTGTACACCTGAAACTGATATATGTTATATGTTAGCTATATTTTTTAATTAAAAAAATCTTAAAAAATAAAATAATTTTAAAAAAAAAGTTTAAGAGTCAACTACATATGTAGAATCTCAAATAGCCAAAAGAATCTTGAAAAGAAAACAAAATTGGAAGTCTCACAAGTCCTGATATCAAAACTTACTACAAACCTACAGTAAAGAAAACAGTGTGATACTGGCAGAAAGACAGACATAGACCAATGGAATAGAAAAAGAGCCCAGAAATAAACCTTATCATATTTGATCAAAGCATTTTCAACAAGGGTGCCGAGACCATTAAATAGGGAAAGGACAGTCTTTTCAACAAAATAGTATGGGAAAACTGAATACCCACATGCAAAGAAATGAAATTAGACTCTTAGACCATATACAAAAATTAACTAGAAATGGATCAAAGACCTAACTAAATGTAAGAGCTAAAACTATAAACTTTTAAAAGAAAATAGAGGAAAAGCTTCATGACAGTGGACTTGGAAGTGATTTCTTAGATATGACACCAAAAGCACAGGTAACAAAGAAAACAACAGACAAGGTGGAATTCATCAAAATTGAAAACTTTTGCACATCAAGGGACATTATCAAAAGAGTGAAAAGGCAACTCACAGAATGAGGGAAAATAAATATTTGCAAGTCACATACTTTTTAAAATTTTTTTCAATTATAGTTCACATTCAATATTACATTAGTTTCAGATTTATAGCATAGTAGACATTTATATAACTTATGAAGTGATCCCCCTACTAAGTCTAGTACCCACCTGGCACCACACATAGTTATTAGAATATCATTGACTATATTCCCTATGCTGTACTTTATATCCCCATGATTATTTTGTAACTGCCAATTTGTACTTCTTAATTCCTTCACCTTTTTCACCCAACCCCCAACCCCTCTCCCATCTGGCAACCATCAGTTTGTTCTCTGTATCAGGGAATCTGTTTCTGTTGTGTTTGTTCATTTATTTCAAATCATATAGCTATCTGATCAGGAATTGAGATCCAGAATATACAAAGAACCCCTACAACTCAACAACAAAAAATACCAAAACAACCTGATTTTTAAAATGGGCAAAGGATCAAGTGACATCAGCAAGATGATGGAATAAGAGTTGTCTACCACCATTCCCTCACAGAACATTGATTTTGACAACCATTCACAGAACATGGAAGTACCTTTGTGAGAGTTCAGGAGTCCTACAGAGAAGTTCCAGCACACCATTGAAGCAAAAAAATCTGAAAATAAACACATTGAAGATGGTAAGAAGAATAGTTTCACTTTATTGGTGTCACCCCACCCACGGAAGCACAGCTCAGTGCCAAGAAAGACTCCCTCAGCCTGCGATTTCTCCCAAATGGAGAAAATGAAAGTGTAGTGTGTGAGTACCTGGATCCCCTAGCCATGCAGGGCACTGCCCAAGAAGCTAGCCTCTTTCTTGCTCCACATGGAATACTGAGATGATCAACTGAAAGGTTGGAAGAAGCTGGGAGCACAGCAAGCAGGGTTCAGAATTCATCAAGGAAACACAGATTCTACTAAGAGCTTCCTGGATTCCATCAAGAATTCTGCCCACAAGCCACTTGGAACACTTTGCCTGTAGACCCACTCAACTGCCCCATGGGCACCCCCAATGCTCCAAGTGCCTCACCCACACACCCTGCCCTTGTCGGCTTCCCATGCACCCTGGGGATGGCAAGAGTGAGCCTTACAGATGGTATGCAAGCCCATGCAGAAAGCCAGCCCAAATCAGTGGGTGCAGAAGAAGGCACACAGACTTGAGTGATTCAGGGCACTGTCCTAGGGAAAACATGAGAGGCTCTCAGCACCCATCCCAACGTTGTGCGATCAAGAGAAAGCATACAGTCTTAGGAATCCACCCCCACCCCTCAAGAGGTAACAAGAGGTGTGGAATGGGCACATCCATAGAAAAGGTCTGAGAGAGCCTCAGAATCCCTAGCTGGGCTGACTGGTGAATGTATTTCTGTACCGAAGCCAGTCAGTAATACTGGAGGAGGTGACTGCTTCTTCACACATGAAGACAGCAATACACAATTTCAGGGAATATGAGCTATCAAAGACACATGACACCACCAAAGGAATACAATAATTTTCCAGTACCTAACTCCAAAGAAATGGAGATCTACAAATTGCCTGTCAAGTAATTCTAAATAATTGTTTTAAGGAAGCTCAGCGTGCTACAAGAGAACACAGATAGACAACTCAACAGAATCAGTAAATAATACATGAATGAAATGAGAAGTTCAACAGAGACAGGAATCATTAAAAAGTACCAAATGGAAATTCTGGAGCTGAAGAATACAACAAATTAAATGAAAAAAATGCAATCATAAAGATGGCCACATAGGTTGTTCCTGACTTTTGTTCCCCTTAAAGGAAAACCAACTAGCAACTATCCATAGACAAGATGCCACTCTGAAAATCCCAGAACCCAAGGGTGTTGCTGAAGCACAGAGACTCAGAAGGACCACATTAGAAGCGTCAGGGGAGAGGCTTCACTCTAACCACACTGCCCTTCCACCAGGCTGACACAACACTGCACAAGAGGGACCCCCTGGCCTGTGGTTTCCCCGGTGGAAAAAAGAGACCCCAAGGTGGAATCCAGTTCCCCCAGCATTGTGTGCCACTTCCTGAGAGGGCCACTCAGATCTTGCCTCACAGGGATCTCAAGGGGAATCTGTGGGGCTTCAGTACTGGAGAACAGACTGTGATGGAGAAGGCAACTGGGCTTACAGCAACCAGCACTTGGACCTTAGCAGATTAAGTTCCTACTTGCAGCTGCATCCAGGTAGAAATCCCAACCAGAGGCTTTGCCCACCTGCAGGGGCAAGACAGTGGCCCCATATGTCTAGGGAACTTGGTGAGCAGTTATGCCTGCGTCTGCCTGCTCCAAATAATAAGCCTTGCTGGAATTGAAACCTGTTCTGCTGCTCCGCCTAGAGAAATGAAGCTACTTCATAGCCCTGCCTACTGCTGAGGAGCCCCACCTCCAGCCCCCACCCCAGGTCCCACCCAATCAGGAAGCTTGGCCAGGGAATCCAGGCAATTGCAGAGCCCATCCTACAGCTGCACTTGAGCAGGGAACCAAGCCAGCCTTCCTAGCCAACTGTTCCCTGCTAGTGACACATCCCACACCTCAGAGCTCAGGCAGTGGCCTTGCCCCAAAACAGACCCCATAGCAAGCCCC